>NC_063357.1:35722714-35768902 GCF_021869965.1 Rhincodon typus | reverse complement strand
GGCGGAATATGAGTTGCTGTTCCTGCAACCTTCGGGTGGCATCGTTGTGGCACTGCAGGAGGCCCAGGATGGACATGTCGTCTGAGGAATGGGAGGGGGAGTTGAAATGGTTCGCGACTGGGAGGTGCAGTTGTTTGTTGCGAACCGAGCGTAGGTGTTCTGCAAAGCGGTCCCCGAGTCTCCGCTTGGTTTCCCCGATGTAGAGGAAGCCACACCGGGTACAGCGGATGCAGTATACCACATTGGCAGATGTGCAGGTGAACATCTGCTTGATGTGGAAAGTCTTCTTGGGGCCTGGGATGGGGGTGAGGGAGGAGGTATGGGGGCAGGTGTAGCACTTCCTGCGGTTGCAGGGAAAAGTGCCAGGTGTGGTGGAGCTGGAGGGGAGTGTGGAGCGGACAAGGGAGTCACGGAGAGACTTGTCCCTCCGGAAAGCAGATAAAGGTGGGGAGGGAAAGATGTCTTTGGTGGTGGGGTCGGATTGCAGATGGCGGAAGTGTCGGAGGATGATGCGTTGGATCCGGAGGTTGGTGGGGTGGTACGTGAGGACGAGGGGGATTCTTTTTTGGTTTTTATTGCGTGGACGGGGTGTGAGGGATGAGGTACGGGAGATGTGGGAGACACGGTTGAGGGCGTTCTCTACCACCGAGGAGGGGAAGTTACGGTCCTTGAAAAACGAGGACAACTGAGATGTACGGGAGTGGAATGCCTCATCCTGGGAGCAGATGCGGCGGAGGCGAAGGAATTGGGAATAGGGGATAGCATTTTTGCAGGAAGGTGGGTGGGAGGAGGAGTATTCTAGGTAGCTGTGGGAGTCGGTGGGCTTGAAATGAATATCGGTTTCGAGGTGGTTGCCCGATATGGAGACAGAGAGGTCCAGGAAGGGGAGAGAGGTGTTAGAGATGGTCCAGGTAAACTTAAGGTTGCCTTCGCCAATGGTATCAATGTGGATTTCACAAGTTTCAAAATCTCCCCTCCCCCCACCGCATCCCAAAACCAGTCCAACTCGTCCCTGCCTCCCTAACCTGTTCTTCCTCCCACCTATCCCCTCCTCCCACCTCAAGCCGCACCTCCATCTCCTACCGACCAACCTCATCCCGCCCCCTTGACCTGTCCGTCCTCCCTGGACTGACCTATCCCCTTCCTAACTCACTATCTACACTCACCTTTCCTGGCCCCATCCCCGCCTCTTCGACCTGTTTGTTTCCTCTCCACCTATCCTCTCCTCTATCCCTCTTCTATCCGCCTCCCACTCTCTCCCTATTTATTTCAAAACACCCTTCCCCTCCCCCTTTTCTGATGAAGGGTCTAGGCCCGAAACGTCAGCCTCTCTGCTCCTATGATGCTGCTTGGCCTGCTGTGTTCATCCAGCCCTGCACCTTGTTGTCTCAGATCCAGGAGGCCTGGGTTCAAGTCCCACATGCTCCAGAAGTGTGTAATAATATTGCTGAACAGATTTATGAAAAAATATAAAAAGAATGTTAGCCTTTATCCTTTTGCGTTTATGATTTACTTCAGGCCAAATACACGTTCTCAAGATCTCCTGAGTGTAGATACCTCCTAATTACACCGTTCAGAGATGTTATTACACACTTCCAGAGCAGTAGGACTTGAACCCAGGTTTCCTGAATCAGAGGTAGGGAAACTACCAGTGTGCCATTAGAGTCTCCCCACTGGTCTTTCTTTTTCTTTTTGTCCTACTGAGGAGTGTTATCACACACAACTGATCAGCCTTCCTACCACCAAAATCACCATGACTATTTTTTTGCTTTCTTTTAAAAAAAGTTAATAGTTAATAATAACAATTTATATAGTTAAATTACTAAATAAGACTAATGAAGGATGCTCGATTTTTGGAGCTCTCTTCCACATATGATAATTGAGGCTTGATAAATTGTTACATTGGAGATTGTTATGTTCTTGTTAAGCAATAATTTTAAGAGATACTGTACAACAGTAATTTTATAAAGTAACTTTACAGATCAGTCATGATCTCAATGAATGATACTGCAGGCTTGTGAAGTTAAATTGCCCACCTTTGCTTTGATGTTTATAATTTTACTTGTCACACCACACAGTACAATCAGCATAAAAAAGTTATTTCTTATCCACAAAAGATTATTTTGCAGCCATATTCCTCTTGTTTCGACAAACTTGAAACTGACAAAATGCTTGTTCTGCCACACAACATAACACAATGCTCTGAACACCTACAGGGATGGAGGGATAGTAAGAATGGCCAATGCTGGAGTCAGAGATAACACAGTGTGGAGCTGGAGGAACACAGCAGGCCAGGCAGCACCAGAGGAGCAGGAAAGTTGACGTTTTGGGTCGGGACCCTTCTTCAGAAATCTTTTCGGCAATGTAAAGGTCAATGCACCATACCACAACTGCACCTCCCTTGTCCATGCGTTTGATAGTGAGGTTAGGGTTGGAGCGGAGGGCTACATGTTTTGTGGGGGAGAGGTTGGAGTGAGTGATGGAGATGGAGAGGTTGAGGCGATCGATGTTTCGATAGCAGTTGGAAATGAAGAGATCGAGGGAGGGTAGGAAGCCTTCCGGTGGTGTCCAGGAGGATGGGGTATGTTGGAGGCGGGAGAAGGGATCTGTAGAGGGTGGGTTAGACTCACGGTTAAATAGGCACGGAGGCGGAGGAAAAACTATTCGACATCCAAGAGTGAACGGTATTCATTGATGTGTGGGCGGAGGGGGACGAAAGTGAGTCCTTTACTGAGGACTGACTGTTCATCCTCAGTGAGGGGAAGGTCTGGGGGGATAGTGAAGACGCAGCAGGGTTTGGGGCTGGGGTTGGCTATAGAGCTGGCGGCTGTGGAGGCGGTGGGCGGAGCGACGTCAGCTGTGGGCATTTCTAAAGAAGGGTCCCGACCCGAAATGTCAGCTTTCCTGCTCCTCTGATGCTGCCTGGCATACTGTTTACAGGCATGGAGGTCTTTCCAAGCAAGACAAGGCAACCTACCTGCTGGTTGTTACCCAACAAACAGTGATGCTGGGCTATGGTCAAGCATCTTACAGAAACATCGAATCAATCAGTATGTTCTCATTTTGCAACATGCTCACCTTGCAATACTACTACTAGGCCATCGCCTCCTCTAGATTTACACACAGTTACATACATATAACTTATATGCTAGCTTTTCGTGATTTACAATGATAAATGCAGCAATCGTTCCATAGCACTGTCACGCAAAAGACTGAGAAATTCATATTTCAATGTGTATTGGCGTCATTTAGCATTTTAATCCATAATATTCAGTGATTCTATTGTATTCACTACTTATAAGTTGCAATAGTATGAGACAGATTTGAAAACAGTCTGTGCGTTGCCAATTGAACACACATCAGCTGGTGCTAGTGCTGGTGTTATCATCTCCTTCACAGCAGAAAGAATTCAAATGTTTATTTTCCACAGAATGTGCATAAATGGCAAAGCAGTCTATTTTTAATCTTCAAAAAGCACCTACCTCCGGGAGCTGCGGAATCTGAATCAGCCGCTTGAAATATTGTAAGTTACTGGATCTATAAAATAATTCTTTCAGTCTGCAAAACAAACCACAGTGAAACTAAGCATACAAGTATCACTAAAGGTTGAATTAGAGTTTTAGATCAATTGATCTTTGCAACATCTCTTCCTACCTCCGCCATGATCATGACCCCACCACCAAACATCAAACCATTGTTTCTAAACATTTATTGGCCTGATTTCCTCTGGCGATCCTCAATTCTTGGCTTCCCACCTCAGTTACCAAACTGCTCACAGCAACCTTGTACGTCCTTCCCACAATCTATAAACAGGAATTTCCTGGTAGACCTACCGTTTCAGCCTGTCCCTGCCCCACAGAACTGCTATCTCCCAGTCATTTTCAACTCAAAACATTAAATACTTTTCTCCAAAATTGCTGCAAACCTGCTGAGTAATTCCAGCACTTCGTTTTTACTTCAGATTCACAACATTTAAAGTCTTTTGCTTTGATTTCTTCCTACCCTCATTTCTCCTCATCTAGTCTTTATCCAACTCATCTTTTTGATGCCATCCATCACAAATGGCCCTAAACATTTGTTCTTTACCATGGAAGTCTAACCTCTCGACACTTCCATTCCCCATCAAAATTGTTTGAGGGCTCTCCACATTTGCCTTGAATGAAAGTTGACCCGGTTCGATCTAGTATCAGCCTCTGCCTGGCTGAATATGATCTCTCATTGAACAATTTCTTCTTTAATTTGTCTCTCAAGAACTCAAGAACTAGGAGCAACAGTAGGTCATTCAGTGACTTGACCCCACCCCTCAACCTATAAGATCACAGTTAACCTAATTGTGTCCTGAACTCCACTTCCTCGTCAAACCCTCACACCCTTCAACTCCCCTGTCAAAGATCCCAACGTCCACTGTTCTCTAGAGAAGTAAATTCCACAGTTCACCAACATTCAAAGAAAAAGAATTCTCTCTTTCTCAGTCTTAATGGGAGGTGCCTAATTTTCAAACTGCGCACCTAATCCAAGACACTTTACAATGAGAAATATTTCCGCAGCATCCACCCTGACAAATCCCCTCAGGATCACACATTTCAATAAGATAACCTCTCATTCTTCAAAATTTGAACGGATATAGACCCAACTTGATCAATCTTTCCGCATTAGACAACCCCTCAACCCAGGAATCAGTCAAGTACGCCTTCTCTTAACTGCTTCAAATGCAACAATATCTTTTCCTAAGTAATGAGATCAAACTTTACATAGTACCCCAAATGCAGTCTCACTAAGGCCCTGTGCAGCTGCAGTAACATTTACTTATTTTTATCCTTAATTTGCCTTGCAATGAGCATTAACATTGTTTGCCTTCTCACTTCTTCCAAATAAAAGGCTTTGCCATCAATGTATGTATGGGTATTAGCCGTCCCCATAGTTTTTAATGGGATAGGTGGAACATTTCTCATCTTCCTTAGTGGACCTCTCCCTGAACTTTTATCGCAGTACATTGATGACTGTATCAATGTCATGTTCTGTTTTCACCCTGAATCAGAAAACTTCTTCAATTTTGATTCCAATTTTCGCTCTTCCTTTAGTTTCATTCCGACTCTTCCCTTGCACAACTTCAGTGTCTCCATTTCTGGCAATAGGCCATCAACTAACATTCATTATAAACACAATGACTGCCACAGCTACTACAACATCACTTCTTCACATCCTAAACCATGTAAGAGCTCTGTTCCATTCTGCCAGTTTCTGTCTCCATCGCAGTGATTCAAATGAGGTAACCTTTCATACCAGAGTTTCTGAGATGACGACTTTTCCTCAACTGAGGATCCTCTTGCCTCCATGGTTGATAGAGTTCTCGACTCATGGCTGCTACATTTCCCACAATGCTGCTCTCACCCCTTCCCATGATAGGATTCACTTTTTCTTCAACTTCCACATCACCAATCTCTATATTCAACAAATTATTTTCCATCATTTCCACCATCTCCAGCATGCTGTCACCACCAACTATTTTTCTCTCCCCTTTCGCCATTTCAAAGGGGGTGTTCCTTCCATAATACCAGAGTCCATTCTTCAAATACCTGGAGCATTCCATCCCCTTATCACAGCACCTTTCCTTGCAAACACAAAAGACGTAACACCTGTATTATCTCCTCTCTTCTCAGCATTCAAGACCTCAAACAGTCCCCCTAGTTGAAGCGGCAATTCAGATACAATTCCTTTAATTTAATCTTCTGTATTCACTGTTCACAAAGCGGTCACCTCTACACTGGAGAGACCAAAGGCAGACTGGGTGACTACTTTTCAGAACACCTCCATTTAGCCTGCAGGATGAGTCCCAGCTGCTGTTGGCCTGTCATTTTAATTCTACACCTTGCTGATAGACAGATTTTTAATCAGTAAGGGAATCAAGGGTTATAGGAATAAGGAGGGAAGTGGAGTTGAGGACTATCAGATCAGCCCTGATATCATCAAATGGTGGAGCTGTCTCAATGGGTAATGGGACTAATGGCCTGCTTCTGCTCCTATGTCTTATGGTATCTCTTACACGATCATCTGTGTCCTTGGTCTGCTGCACCATTTCACTGAAACTCATCACAGGTAACTTTCAATTAAGCACTTTAGAATGTTCCAGACTCACTGAATTAAAGGCATTTCAAATCATGTGCTGCCCATTTTGATTTCTGTTGTTTAGATGTCTTAGTTTTCTCAGTTTTTCTTTTGGTTAGCAGCACACCTGCTGTAGACACATCTTGTTGCCCCATCACCTTTCCCTTTGGCTTTGAAAGCCTAATACTTCTGTCATTCAATTTTTCATGACATCTACCCATCACACACCTTCCATTATCCTAGTCCCATCTAACCCTTGTTTAAATTGTACTCCATTGCTAGCTTTTTCCACTTCTGATAAAAAGTCACCAACCTGAAATGATAACAATTTCTCTCTCCATCCAGCTGGGCATGCTAACAGTTTCCACCACTTTCTATCTTTTTTTTTCAGATTTCTAACATCAGCACTATTCTGTGTTTTGATTAGTGCTGTCTTACTGCACGTGTGCAAACCTTTTAAAGTGATGTCACAAGGTAAATTGAATGCAATATTACAATTCCATTAAAGGAATAAGCACAAGGAAGGCAACAAACTGTTTTTTTAAATATTCTTCTGCGAGACTCTTAATTCCTCAACACTAATTGCTGCTAACTGTACAAAGTTCTAAGCACCAATAACCTAACAACAATTTACGTTTATATTGCACTGTAATTGCAGAAAACCATCTAAAAGTGCTTCACAGACACTGGTGTGCATTTTTACAGTTTTAAAAGGGTCTTATGGCTGAAAGTGAAGAGCTCAAGAGGGACAGTCAAACTATGGAAAATGTACAATAAACTCCAGCGGTCAGCAAGACCAAGAAGAGAAAATACAGAGGTAAACCTCTGGGCAGATCTAAACAATAGGGTAGCGTTGATGGGGAATTTCAACTGAACCAATATTAACTGGAATAGAATTAGTGGAAAGCCACAGAGGAAGCAGAACTCTTAAAATAAATTGCTGAACCTTTTTAGCCAGTATATCACAACACCAACAAGGGAGGGATAATTTCTGGATTCAGTTTAAGAGAATGGAGCTGGGCAAGTGGCAAGCGTTATTTATTTATTTAGAGAGGCACAAATTAATCAAAGACAGTTTGATCATGTCTGAGTATCTGACTGAATTTGTTTTTCACGAAATAACAAGCAGGGTCAATGCGGAGTGTGCATTTGATGGAGTTGTAGGTTTGTGCTTGGCTTTTAGCAAAGCTTTTGTTAAGGCAGAATGGTCATAAAAGTAACAGTCTGAGGGATGCATGACAAAATGACAAGTTTGATCCCAAAACTGCCTCAGAGTAAGGAAGCAAAGGATAATGGTCAATGGGCATCTTTATTATGCTGGGATGCCTGTTTCCACTATAGCTCTGAAGGGCAGAGTAATATGTCCTTGCTTTCTGGGGTACACAGCGACGATTTGAATTTGATTGCTGGGGTATGATTTAGAAGTGTGCAGATAATTCAGGGATAGATGTTATGGTTGATTAGAAGGAAAGCTGTAGATGACAGGAAGAGGTTAATGCAGTTGTGAGGTAGAAAGAATAGTGGCAAGTGGAGTGCCATCTGAAAAAAATGTAATTCAATATATTTGGCAAAAGATGAATTCGGCAAAATAAAATAAATGGTAGACATATAGAAGAATAGATGAACCTTGGTGTGCATTCCCACAGACCCCTAAAGCTGGCTGATAAGGTTGTCAAGACGACATATGGAATACTTGCCTTACTAACCAAGGTACAGAGTACAAGAATAGGAATCTTATGCTGGAGCTATTTAAAACACTTTTCAGGCACATCTGGATTAGTGTTTGCAGCTCTGCTCACCACAGTATAATAAAGTTGTGATTTGTAAGAGGAAATTTACAAAGTGAGCAAATATTAGTTATAAGGAATGACTGAATAGGTTAGGACCCTTTGATTTGGAGCAGTGGAGGCTGAGGTGAGACGTAATTGAACAGTATGAAATTCTGAAGTTTTTAGGCAGAGTGGACAGAGCTTATTCTGCTTTGTTGACAGGTTTATAAACAGGAGTCATAGATTTAGGTAGGAGGTGAGGGGATTTGAGAGAAATTTGTTTCACCCAGAGAATGGTGAGGACCTGGAAATCTTTACCTCTAAGGCCAACATAAGCAGAAACATTCAAAATATTTTACAAAGGTTTGGACATGTAATCGACTTCCTGTACAACAAGGCCACGGACTAAGAGCTAGAAAGTGGGATTCAGTTGATTGGCTTCTCATTAGCTGCGCAAACATGACGGGATAATCAGCATCTTTGTATCCTGTAAATTTCTAGGAACCAAGTCATGGATGGAGACGGACAAATGTTACAGAAATAGAAACAGAAACAGAAGGGCTTTGTAATAGAGAGGACAAGAGATTGAAAGTTCAGCTCGGGATTGAATATGAAACCAAAGTTTCAGAACATCCGGATTTAATCCCAGACAGACAAAGCAGGAGGGAACAATACAGCTATGGAATGGATGCTGAGTACAAGGTGTGTGACAGATATCAAAAGTAGTGATTCTGGTCTTATCAATATTTAGCTTTAGAAAATTGTACTTCATTTCAGAGTAAATGTTAAACAAACACTCCAAAACCTGTATGGTTGAAAAAGGCTGTGGAAAGGTGGAATTGATGTCTTTAGCATACACATAAAAGCTTATTTCCAACACTTGCAATATTTTTGTTTTCCCCACCTTTTTTTTTTAAACTGTGCCTGTTACTGCAATGAGATCTGTGTGCCATTGAATTATCAGCAGATTTGACTCAATAGCAAACCACATATTTTAATTTTGTGTGCTGTTGGCCAGAGAAAAGCTGAAGACCAGCAAGAGCAAACAAGGTGTAGGATGTAAGGAAGAGTCAAAGGACAGTCTGAAACACTGGATCAATTCAATTAAATATTATGAAAAGATGGGCTGAAGGATGAGGAGCCAATGTAGATCAAGGATAAATCCAGGAAGCACATTTCTATATGAGTCAGAATTTATGTAAGATGAGTCTCTAGGTTTGTGAAAAAGTATGGGAAAGTTGAATCTAGCTGTAAAAAAAAACCTTGAATTAAGATTTGAGAAGCACTTTGCAAAGAAGAACAGATAAGCACAATGGTTCAGCAGCAAAAGTAGGCAGCCTTGTTAATGAACTTAATGTGGGCTATAGGTTGAGCACTTCACTAACATGTCTTGAGTTTGTGTGGGCACCAAGGATGCTCAGTGAACATCCCGGAAGATGGCTGCAATCAGAGGCTACAATGTAGTTTACAGTGATAATGAAATAGGCTAACTTTGCTCTTGATGTTGAACCACACTGAGTTTGGATTTATTCAAAATTTGAATTCAGATAAGCTGTTGAACTGCACAGTGACAATAATGAAACCAAGGATATTGGTGCACAAGCAAACTGATCGTGAACAAATGTACATAAGTTGATGGCAAGCCCTGGAAAACACCAGTGACAATTTGACCAAAATCTCAAGACGTATTCATAATTCACAAAATCTTGAAATATTAACAACAGCCAACACAAGAGTTCATGAGGCAGAGAGGTTTTAGAGATAGAAAATCATATTAAAATTAATGAAGGAATTAAATACATGTAATGCTTTGAACAGAATGGTTGCAACTCACTGAAACACACGTTTAAAACTGGTTCATTTAGATATCAATTAATTCTCTAGGGGTTTATGCTCAGAGTGCTCAGATATAAAGGCACCTTACTCAAAGGATGGAGCAATATAAAAATCCTCATTATATTCTTTCAAGTCAATCCTCCAGTCCTGTGCCCCATCTTTTACCTTCTACCTTTCTACTTTGGTCACTGAGTGTCCCCTGCTCTCTCTAGCCGACCGCATTAGCTCCTTTATTAACACCTTTAATTTCATCTTATTACATTCTCAGCTCCAACAACCTTATTAAAATCTATTTTATTCGGCACCCCTTTGGTCAATTCCTTTAAATTCATTTTAACACATTTTCTACATTACAACAGTGACTTCACTTCAAAGACACTTCATTAGCTGTGAAGTACTTTAGGGCACCTTGTGGGCATGAAAGACACTTTATTAATGCATGCTTTTTACTCTCTCAAGTCTGAAAGCAAATTGTGAAAAGCCTTGAAATATTTTGCAACATCAAAAGTACTACATGGTTCTTTTGGTTGTAGTTCTCAAAGCTATCAAAACAGCTTTCAGAAAGAAACTCTTCCCCAGGCAGTACATTAGAGAAAGTTGACGTTCAAAAGCACCAATACTCAGCAAAAACACTAAATGGTTACTGGGATACTGGTAATGGTAAAGAAAGACGAACAGTAATATAGATAACCTTCATCCTGTTTTCAGAATGTTAATTACTTTGAGGTAAAGCGCTGACAGAGGAGATATGCAAAGTGCTTGTTGTAACTTACTTTCTGAACTGCTCATGGAATCGGTCTCTATGGCCTTGTAAAGTATCTGCTGGGAGACCTGGAAACAAAATGTAATTTGAAATCTGATCTTCAATAAGGCAGTTGGAGATAAAATACTGCTAATTAAATCAGTAACATAAAAACATATAAAAAAATGTTAATTGTTCTGAGAATGATTCCCACTAGGGAAAGGCATTTAAGATGGTCAAAAATCAGATACAATCAGATCACTGTTTGGGGTGCAAGATGCTGAAAATATTTTATACATTCTTAACTTATAATTAGATGTTGTTACTTCCTGTTTTCAGAATGAATTTATTTGAGTAACAGCAAGTAACCACGTCAACTGATGGATAAAAATATTTGTTCCCTAAATGTATGAATGGCAAGGCTGAATCTCAGATTTAATAATGGATTTATATTCAAGTTCCAACATTCATTTGAAAGCTGTGGACTGGGCTAAAAGAGCTTGCACCCTCAACAGCTTAGTTTCAAAACTGGAAATGAGGCAATACTATTCCTCAGCCTGAAGAAGTAGTCCCTAATCAAAATTAACATTCAGATTGCCAATAACCAGACACACCGATCCTGTAGATCCCCACTCCAAATCAGCACCGGACCTGTTCTTCCTCAACTCATTCAGTTAATCCATCATAGCTGTTTTAGCTGCTGCACTTTTTAATCAGATAGTACTCAACATTTACTGTATAAAATGCAACTTTAAAAAAGGAAACTATTCTTTTTCATAAATCACAAAATTCACCACTACTTGTAGACAATGATCCATGTCATATTTGCAGCTACAGCAGTGGTAAAGAGGTTCCATCACATGGTTTTAATGGGAGTTTCTAGTCAATCAAAGGTAGATTGCTCTCCTGGTATGTGGTTCTCTCTGCTTCTTTTTGCAGGGGTTTGAGAGGTGTACAGTCCAACTATTTAAACAGCCAGGGAGAGAAAGAGATAGGATCTACATCAGCCATGACCAACTCTCCTTACAGCAAAACGTTTGCCAATTCTACAGTTCCCAAGCTCACCAATCCCACAGAATCCTGACAGCCAGATTCTCCAATAAAAGGAGGCAAAGTACAGAAAGACAAGGCAAAGAAAATAAGATGACACGAATAAAAACCAAAAGAACTGCAGATGCTGTAAATCAGGAACAAAAGCAAAGTCGCTGGAAAAGCAGGTCTGGCAGCATCTGTGAAGGGAAAAACACAGTTAATGTTTCGGGTCCGATGAGGAAGGTTCTGAGGAAGGGTCACTGGACCCAAAACGTTAACTCTGTTTTTTCCTTCACAGATGCTGCCAGACCTGCTGAGCTTTTCCAGCAACTTTGTTTTTGTTGTTAAGATGACATGAATAATTGGGCTCTGAGGCTCATGTGACAAGCACAGGCTGTTTTTAGGTTAGATTACGTTTCAACTAACTCAAACACATCTATTGACTGAAAATCTCAGTCTAATGATAGCAAGTTGGTCATAGCTGCAAGAGAGATTGCTGAAGGCCACATTTTCAAGTTGGATTTATCTGTAAGTTCAAGAGAATTTGTTAATAAATTTCATGTTAACATCATAATTTTAAAATATTGCCTTCATTATTGCAGTTCTAGTAGCTGGTATAGTCTGAAAAAAATATAATATTTGCAAAGGTACCCCATGTACAGCATTTGATAGAACATCTAATATCTTCAATAATGCACTTTTCACTTCCATAGGCCTGACATTGACTCACTTATTACGATTATATGACAAACAGATAGATACACATGGTACTGTATGGCGAGAAACATGTGCCACTAGTTACCTTATGAAGCAAATAACTCATGCATACTTACAGGAGTGTAACTTGAAGAGAAGTTTAACAGTGTAGTCGTACAGGTGACTGCAGTCAAGAATAACCTGGATTAGAGGAGCTAATCGACACTGACCAGCCGCTGTTACAGACACTGATCTTGACATGTCCAGGGAACTGAAGACTGCAAAATTAAAGGGAAAAGTATTTTAGCACATATCACTGCAGCAACAGTTCTGCAGGCATAATCATTGCCTGTTCAGCAATCTATGGCTTCTTTTTCTGATTTTCCAAAATAGTTTTTATGGTCATCCAAGTAATTTCACCTTTGGGTGCACCACATTCCTCACAGTGCCTTAATTACCTCACATTCCAGTGCTTCCAGTTGTGATAGAGTAAACTTCAGAACTTTAATAACTGTTCATAGTTTGAAACAAGCAGCAAACCTCCGTCTGGAATAAACTATTAGTGGGCAAGGGCAAACATATACAGGAATTGAAAGCAATTAGAAAAGGAGGAGTCGAGGCTACATAAACAAAACGGTTTTGAAATCTGCTTGATAACTACTTCATGCCACAAAGACAAATGATTGCCCCGCAGAAGAATTTAAAGAGTTAATCAAGGAAAGCTGTTTTTTCAAACAGACAGCTAACACTGAATGTAACTAGGAACAAAGGAGTTACTCTGATAAGGAAGCAAGCTACAGACTCAAGGACGCCAAAAGAGTAATCAATATATTGGATGAAAGAATCAAAAATCATCAATATTATCACACCATAAACTGAAAGGACAAAAATCTGTATAAGACTTCAACTCCAGAACCCTTCATTAGCTGAACTTCAAACAATAGTGCACAAGAATCAAACCCTGGGCATCAGAGACAGACGCTGTTGGTTGGAATTATAGCTAAATTTCACCATTAATTTTTTAATAGCAAAGTTGGACTGTGAGGTTTAATTTGCTTACTTGAGGGGTCTTATTTTTATTGCATTGTTTCAATACTTGATTGCGAGCTTTGTTAATAAGTAGTGAAGTAAAGGTAACTTGCGGTGATCTATGCACATTTAGTATATAACCAGTCGTAAGCAGATGGGAACTAAGTCATGCCCAAGTGTTGCATCCATTGTCACAGTTAAATGAAGGCAGTTTTCCTCACTTTTGAATGGGGACACTTTTGGATAAGCAAGGATAGTGACAGTGTAAAATTGATTGAGATTTGCCAAATCAATAGCCACAACATAAAGAGTGAGAGTTTCTATAAGTTGAACAAACTAATAGTGTATCCTGAATAGTACGTTTCATTGTGCCCAAGCTTCTGGTTTCCCATTCCAAAATCTGCTGTACTCCAATGACATCCATAATGGTAAAACATACCATCTCGAGGCAACACTTAAAATTAGAGTCTCATTTAAACCTCTCATTTCAGAACAAGTTAGTAAAGATACCTCTGTGATAATGTAAACATGCAGCAGTGACAGCTCAAAGCCCTGGGCAGACACAGGTCCCCCGCATCAACCAAGTCTGAAGAATGACACGTGATTTAATTTACCAATTTTTTGAGTTTTATTTCTTTTTGTTAATAGGTTACGACTTTACAAATTAATATTTTAAAATCAATTAAAAACATGAGTGCAAGCTAATCTTGAGTCAGTTTTTTAAAAATATAAAAATCTGATGTTAAATCCAGTGATTTCCAGGTTAGCCAAGCACATTTACCCTTCAATGATGTCATTTGTTTATTTCAAGCTTTTAACCACATCCTTTCTTTGCATCACACACTGAAACATCATAGTCACAGGCTCTGCCAGACACAAACAAACCAGTTTACCTCAGCCTGTACACACTGTTTCACTGTTTTGAGTACCAAAGGATGAAAGAAACTTGCACACTTCAGAATTTGAGTCTGATAGCAGCATTGAATAAAATATCCGACAGAATGACCATTTTACTTCATTTAGAAACATCACTGTTTCCTAACTGTTGGATTACTTGAGCAACTGTCACAAATTTTAAAATGTGCATAACATTTGTTGATCCAAAAACAAATTAGTTCACTGACTTACATCATTAATGGCCACATCCATGTAAATAACAGGTCCTTTTGCAATTTCAATGAGCTGAGTGTCCACCCTGAATTTCTCTTTTTCTCTTAGAGTAATTTGCTTGGAAACTTCTGAATTGAGTGGAATTTAAAAGCAAAATACATATCGATCTGTTATAATAGATCATGTGAAACCTATATAGCACCACTTTTGAGGAATGTATGCTTTCAGCATTTTAGCAGTGGATGATCTTAACTTCAAAACAAAGTTAGGAATTTGCTTCAGTTCAGCTATTTTCCACAGTTTGTGTTGACAAAATGCTGACTTCCAAGGTAGTATTTATAGTAATATGAAAGTAGTTATGGGACGCCAAATCTAACAGAACTAGCCTTGCCACTATCGAGACTTTGGCTCAAAAACACAGAAAATTACTGTCTTGATCAGATCATTAGTCATTGTGTATTGGCAACATTTTTCTCTTTTCAGCAATGTTTATTGCTGTGCTCCAAATGCACTGTTATGTTCAGTAGAGCCTGTCTTTTCAAGACCATAAAGTTCAAGCGCACATTTTTAAGTCTATTGAAGAGGAATTAGTCCTCTGCACTTAAGCAGCAGAAAAAACCTTTTTCAAAAAAATGGATTGTTTTACATCTGTCCTGAAGTGTGATGCTTCAAGTGTAACAGAATCAAAGTTGTCTATAATATATGCATGCACGCACACACACAGACTGCGTAATTCATGATATTGCCTTTTTTAAATTGCTTCAGAGAATTCTTCTCTCTACAGGCAGTAGATATCAAACAGACATGAACAGCCAAGATGCTCAATGCAACCATTGTCTTTTTGCAAGATCATCAACCATGAAAGAATAAACTTATATTTATGTACTGCTTTAATCCTGTTTCTCAAGAGATCCCAAAGTCCTTCAAGTCCAACAGTTATTAAGTACAGCCAGTGTTATGTAAAGAAGTGCAGTCATTGTACGGACCCACAAAAAGTGAGATTAATTCCAGTTAAATTGTACATTTTTTTTCCACAGTCTTCGTTGTTAGACTACATTGGTTGAATTTTTTTGACTGAAACATCAAAATAGGAGTGAGATAATCTCAATTTGAAGTGTCACCCATTGTATGGAATTTCTGACAAAGTAGCAGTTTCTCAGCACTGCGCTAGTGTGTCAGTTTAGACCGTGCTCAGTCTTGGAAGTGGGGGTGAGCACTAGTTCTTCTGAATCAGAGATATAGATCTGCAAACTGACCCAAGAGGACAGAATTACAGAAGGTCAGTGTGTAACTGATAACCACATTTATCCAGTTTTAAGAACTGGTGGGAGTATCACCCATTCTACTTCAAAGCAGTTAGGCCTATGGCAACTGCATTAATGCTAACTTGGTTGATGTATTGCTGTGCAACGAGTCACAAGATCATATATAATATCCTTTGTAATATATGAGGAAATAATAACCAAATTCAGTGCTCAATTCAATATAAAGTCAAAATTCCTAACTTACCTGCCTGGAAAAGGTTGAGCTCACATTCCAGATAATCAAACATTTCCACGGTCAGCTGAAAACTGAGATGAGAACAGAAAAGGCATCCATCAGTCAAAGATTTTATCAGTGGTGCGCTATACATGCATTGTCTCACCATTCATCAAGTCAACAATTACTTCTGTTTAAATTGCACCTTACAAAATCATGCAGGTAAAAAGTCGTTCACTTGTGCTGCCTCCCAATCTTGGACAATGTACACTGACCTCTCGGAGGCTTCAGAGCACTGTGGTTAAGAAGTTGCCCTACAAACCAGCCGACTGTTTTCAGGACACGGCATCCTCCAAATAGAACAGGACACCTGTCAGGTATAGCAGTGCTGACAAAAAGGACTCACTGAGCTGCAGTAAAGAAATGCACTGTCCAGTAACGGGTAAATTGTCTTGTTAATTTCACAACCTTGTGAGCTAGTAAACCCAATGTCTCTGATCCTTCTTTCGTCTATACAAATCTAAAGCCAGGAATGATTATGGACCATTGACTTGGTAGATGACTAAATGAGAGACTAAGTTAAAATAAGTATATAAGATAGCAACTGACAGTAGACGCAGAGACATCAGTGCTGAAACATGCATTTCTACAACAAAACTAAGCCTTAGCACTGATCAGCAGTGGGATGGATAGAAGCCGGTACACGGCAGGGCACAGCATGTCTTATGCATGACTGAAACAGCGACAAACATTGAAAAGACGACGCATGAAGCAGTAAACCAAACCAACCTGGCGCAACATGTTTCATCATTTTTAGTCAAGCTTTACGTGAGCAATAAATGAAGTTGGATGCTGACACTCAAGAAAAAAAACTGTGAAAAGGCAAGCTTAGAATAATGTCAGAATGCACTTTATCAAGCAAGTGGCGTTAGAATCCGGTATTCTTTTCCACGATAAGGGCAGCAAAAATTTTGAAATCATACAACAGAGTTAAATTGTGTTAAGGAATTTCAAGTTTCTGAGACCAAATGACACCCCAAGCACTAATTTTAAAAGACATTGACAAGACAATTCCCAGTACTGCTGCACAGAAACTTGAAACATACTGCGCTGGAGAAACAACAAGCAAAACACAATCGATGTTCCTTTTAAGATGTGTACATGCGTGGTTGCATAGCAATCTTAAAGCAATCACACAGTGAAACAAACAGGCCTCACTTAGCAAACAAACGTTTTAGGGAGCACTGGGCATAATCCAATTAGTTGACTTGGGGTCTACTCTTAAGTGACAGACCTTAGCATAGAGAAACAAATTACACTGGCTCCATTGCATGGTACTGCCAAAAAAAAGAGGTCAAGTCTGAAATGTATTTGTTTTAATGCAAGGCATATGACAGGTAAGGCAGATGAATTTAAGAGCATAGATGACTACATATAACTATGTTGTTGTAGCTATTACAGAGACTTGGTTGAGAGAGGGACAAGACTAGCAGCTTAACATGCCAGGATTTACATGTTGCAGGTTGATAGAGAGAGATGTAAAAGTGGTACAACGCAGCTGTACTGAGGGAGAACACCTTGGAGGGCTCATCCAGCGAGGCCATATGGGTAGAGCTCAGGATTAGGAAGGGTGCAATCACTCCCAACAGCCAGGGTAAATCCACATCTGGCATGTGGGAATCTTTTAAAGGCCAGTTGACTAGAATTCAAGACCAGTATGTTCCTGTGAAAATGAAGAATAAGGATGGTAAGATTCAGGATCCTTAGGTGACGAGAAATTGTGAGCTTAGTCAAAAAGGAGGCATACGTAAGGTTTAGGACACTGAAGACAGGCAGAGCTCTTGAGGAATACAAAGATAATAGGAAAGAACTCGAACAAGGAATGTGGAGGGCTAAAAGGGACCATGAAACATCATTGCCAAACGGGATTAAGGAAAAGCCCAAGGTGTTTCATACATATATTAGGAGCAAGAGAGTAGCAAAGGAAAGAGTAGGTCCACTCAAGAACAAAGAAGGGAATTTATACCGGAGCCAGAGGGAGTGGGTGAGGTCTGTAACAAATACTTTGCATCGGTATTTACAAAGAAGGAGGAAATGATGTATAGGGAGTCTCGGGAAGAGTATGTTAATATTCTGGGGCATGTCAATATAATGAAGGAGGCGGTGTTGGGTGTTTTAAAAAGCTTTAAGTTCGACAAGTCCCCAGGAGCTAATGGGACCTATCCAGAATGCTGAAGGAGGCAGATGAGGAAATTGCTGGGGCCTTGTATGAAATCTTGGTATCCTGCTTAATCACAGGAAAGCTCCCTGACAACTGGAGAAGAGCCAACTTTGTTCCTTTATTTAAGAAGGGCTTTGTGCGGTGAAGGTTGTGTTCCACAAACTTGATAGTTTTCAGGAAGTGTCAGAGGATTGATGAGGGGACGCTGATAGGTGCTGTCTTTACGCACTTTAGCAAGGCCTTTGACGAGGTTCCTCACGGCAGGCTGATACAATAGGTGAAGTCACATGGAATCCACAGTGAGCTGGTAAGATGGATACAAAACTGGCTTGGTCATGGAAGACAGAGAGTACAAGTGGAAGCGTATTTTTTTCTGACTGGAGATCTGTGCACAGTGGTAATCGCAGGGACCAGTGCTTAGACCCTGTTGTTTGTAATATATATAAATAATTTGGAGGCGAATGTAGGCAGTCCGATTAGTAAGTTTGTGAATGACCCGAAGATTAGGAGAGATGCGGATAGCGAGGTGGATTGCAAGAGAATACAGCAGGATATAAATAGGCTGGAGCTTTGGGCTGAGAAACTGTAGATGGAATTTAATCTGAACAAATGCAAGGTGATGCATTTTGGAAGATCTAATATAGGAGGGATGTATACAGCAAATGGCAGAACCCTTAGTAGCATCAAGATACAGAGGAATATAGGTATACAAGTCCACACTTCCCTGAAAGTGGCAGCACATATGGGTAGTTGGTCAAGGCAGCATACAGCATGCTTGCCTTATTCAGTCAAGACATAGAGTGTGAAAATTGGCAAGTCATGTGCAGCTGTATAAAACTTCAGTTAGGCCACAGTTCTGGTATTAAGTTCTGGTCACCACACTACAAGAAGAATGCGGATGCTTTGGAGAGGGTGTAGAAATGGTTTATCAGAATGGTGCTCAGATTGAAGCGTATTAGCTATGAGAGATTGGACAAACTCAAATACACCTGAATATTGAAAGATGAGGGGTGACCTGATAAAAGTTTACAAAATTATGAGAAGCAAGGATAGAATGCATCCATTATAGTCTTTTTCCAGGGTGGAAGTGTCAATTACTAAGGGACATATGTTTAAAGTACAAGTGGGTAAGTTTAAAGGAGATGTGAGAGGCAATTTTTTTTACGCAGTGAGTGGTAAGTGCCTGTAATGCACTGTCACAGGTGATCATGGAAGCAGATACACCAGCAGTGCTTCAGAGGCATCTTGACAGATATATGAATAGACATGCAATAGAGGGATATTAGGCCACGTAAAGGTAAAAGGTTTTTAGTTTAGAAAGGCACCATGTGTCGTCGTAGTCTTGGAGGACCAAAGGGCCTGTTCTTGTGCTGTATTGTTCTTCGTACATCTCAGCAGGGAAAGAAAAAAGCCTGTCAAAGTCGTTATTCTATTTTAGCAAGACCTTCTAAATTACTGTATGAACTGCCAGGGACTTGCTCTCAGCGCTAGCTTTCTTCACAAAAACGATGCAACTCTGGAATTTAACTACAATGACCAGTCATGAATTAATGCCCAGGGGTGCAGAACTGAAGAACCATTTGCTCACTAACTGAGCACCAACTAAGACTGGTGGTTTGAACTTTTCACTTGCCCATGCCTACAGCTAGAAATTGCATATCATTTGTCCCTTCAGTAAAGGGCAAGTTCAGGCTGATTCATAAGAGACATTTACCATTTCTTGAGCCTGCCTGCCCTGGTCTTCGACTCTGCATCTAGCAAAGAAAGTACCCTTCATTTATCCATAAACGCTTAAAAGTAAATGGCCTGCAGACCATTTGCTATAGACAGATGCTGACCAAGAATTAGAAAGTCACAATCTAAGTTGAATTGCTGCATTTCAGCTGCCTCTAGAGGCTACACTCAATATAAGTGCAATGCAACCACTTCATAACTTCATAAATTAGTGTTATGTCAACAGTTTTATCATGATAATTTATCACTGTTAATCATTCATGTGACTTAAAACAGATTCAAGGATCCTCCAAGGCAACTTTGACTACAATTACATCTGAGTCCTTCATTGATTATAATACTCACTGTTACTTTATTTAAGCAGGTGCTAGCTCTTGAATAGCCTGAGCCAACTCAATTCTATTGAAACATATTTCGAAAGCCTCACGTTTTTCATAACAGTCCTAAGATGAAGCCAAAATGAAATAGAACCAGACGAGTGACTCTAGCAGCATGATACCAGACGCACCATGAAGTGCCGGTGATTCACAGTGGATGGACCTGTACCACAGATTGCAGCAGTTCAAGAAAGTGGCTCATCATTACCTCAAGGGCAATTAAGAATGGGTAACAAATATTGGCCTTGCCAGTGACATGTATATCCATGAATAGTTTTTTAAAAATGTATGAATTGAATCCAAACAACATTCTTCAGTTTTTAAGGAAGATGGGTCATAGCCTGACCACAGCTTCCTTCAGTTCTGTTTCCGGCTGGCTGATACAGGTTAGCTTTAATCTTAATTTTTGCCTCCAATGTTTTTCCTCCTCTCCTGAAGTTACTAAATCATGTTGGGTTATAAATTCATAACAAATTGACTCTTCTCTAAACAACTGGTGACACGACAGTCAACCTTGAGCCTAGCCAGCAGGTGACACTGGATAAGGAGGTGACTCACCATCCCTGCAGGAGAGGTGTAATGTTTTCAATTTCACCTTTGAGCTAAAAAGTGGCAAGTTAACATTCATGACTCACAAGTGTCAGGAAATGATCATGTCCAACAAGAGACAATCTAACCACAGAAATTTAATTCATAGAAGGAGGCTATTCAGCTCATCATATCCAATCCAGCCAACAAGTAGTCATCCCAGATAACAAGGTGTAGAGCTGGATGAACACAGCAGGCCAAGCAGCATCAGAGGAGCAGGAAGGCTGACGTTTCGGGCCTAGACCCTTCTTCAGAAAACGTAGTCATCCCACCTCAGAGAGATGTCGGCCAATCTAATTGGCTAATTGTATCTTCTATGTCATTCACAAATTCCAACACCACAAACTTCAGGTCTATATCCAAATATGCAGTGAACAGAGGTACCACCAGAACCCAACCATAAGGGACATCACTGACCACTTCCAATCAGTGTCCTGACCCCTGGTTGTTTTTTTCCGGTTCTAATAATTTTTAATCCCATTTGCTCGCCCCAGCCTCCCAATTCAATATTGCAATTCTTCCCTAGTAGGCTGCCACATGATTATTTGTCAAAGGTTTTTCTGAGATACATAAATACTACGCCCACAGGATTTTCACATCATTTTCACGTCTATTGTGATTTCAAAGAATTCTCAAACACATTCATCTCTTTGAAACCAATGCAGGTTCTTCTAACAGTTGTTTCTTTTCCTCACTGAAGTAATGAACTAATTTACTCTCTCTCAGCTAAAAAGACAGATACACATTTCTTTTTATTGAAATGACCACAGGGCAGCCAGAGAGATATACTAAACTGTGATTTTAAAACTATATTATCTAGTTTAATTTCTGTCAGATTTTAAAATAGTACCTATTGAACAAAGAATGAGCAAATTGACTGCTTCCAGAAAAGTCCACCAATTGCCAGAACAAAAGTGAACTCACTAATATTGCAAATGTAATATTCCTTCCATTGGACAAATGTTCTAAGCATACCAACAAAGACTAGCAGACGATATGTCTACCTCAGCCAGTTCTGAAGAAAGGAGACCATGAAAATGTATTGTAGTTTAACATAGTCCACAGTTATCAGTTGTAAAATAAAACACAATGGTTTTTGACAAGGGAACATCAAAATCCACTTTCTTTACTGACTTTACATTCAATTCAATGCCACTGACACATGACTGAAACTTCTGATTTGTTTGAATCATCTTTAGCTATGTTTCTGTGTCTCTTCTTCGTTAGTCTACTTGCAATACCAACAAAGTATGCAGCCCCAGGCTTAGTTAAAAGCTCGTCCCCCACTCTCAATATCTCACAAAAGTCGTATCTAGTATCAAATGATGTAGAATCCATATGGTTGGAGGTATGCAAGGACAAAGGGAAGAATAGACTTCTACGAATAGTCTCTAGGCCCTCTATACCAAATGTTTTATAAAACAGTGTATAAATTGGCCATGTAAACAAAATCAGTGCATTAATCATTTTTGACATTAATCTTCATGGAGATTGGGAATGAAAAATAGTAACAGAATGTAGTATTGCTAACAGATGAATAAGTTTGGTCTCCCTATCCAAGAAAAAATACACTGTCATTGCAGGAAATCTAGAGAAGGTTTGCTAGGTTGAACCCAGGTATGAAGGGACTTTCTTATGCAGAGAAATTGATTAAGTTGGGTCTGTATTCATTGGTGCTTTGAAAAGCCTTATTGAAACAGACAAGATTCCTCAAGGATTTGACAGCGTACATATGGAAAAATTTACTTCCCTTGCGGGAGAGTCTTGGACCAAAGGGCATAATCTCAAGAGTAAGGGGTAGTCCATTTGTGACAGAGATTGGGAGGAATTTTTTTCTCTCAGAGGGCAGTGAATCTGTGGAATTCTTTACCATAGAGGGTTGCCAAGGTTGGGTCAATAGCGTATTCAAGGCTGAGACAGACAGATATTAATCAGTAATGGAATCAAGGGTCGTGGGCATAATGTTAAATAAAGGGCTTCAGTAGACATTGATGTGAATCACAACATCTGGGGAAGAAAAGTCAGACATGCGGAAGCTCTGATTCTTTGTTAAAATCATGACAAGGACTTGCATTAAATGGATGCCTAAAGGCCTCTAAAACAATGAAATTTTGCTGTGCAGACCATCAAGATGGCTATGCATTTCAAGCTATCACAAATAAATCTTACACAATAAAACTTGATTTCAGCATGGTACAAATGAGGTCATGAAGATTTAGTCTGACAGCTTCTTTAAAGATGCTATCTGCAAGGAAGGTATGAGACTCTCACTTGAAGCGCAGTACTTGAATGGGTTGTAAAGAGACAAGCAGCAGTTTCTGAAGCTCTATGCGTCTAATTAATCAACAATGAATGAGAAATAGTATTTGTCCATATGGAAGGTGCTGTGTGTGGCAGGTATTGGGTGCTTCTTGCATCATGTTAATAAGCACGTCTTCATTTAAACTGTACTACGACAAAGGCTTTGGAAGTTTGAAATTCTAACAAAGCCAATTGTCATTTAACCTTTCAATGACTGCTGGTTTTGAGCCAAGACGCATACCTGCCTAAGATCATCAAGTGATAAATTGCTCAGAAATGTTCTCTTGGTTACAAAAATTAAGGTGCTTGCGCAGCATTTAAACTAAAGTGAGGCAACATCATCACCATGTTGCATTTTTATAGCATTTTTCACTTGTCAAAACATGACAATTCAAAAATAAATGAACAACAAGAAATGAAGGCCAGATCATTAAAGATGGGAACTGAAGAAAAGGCAGAAAAGGGTGGTTTTTGAAAGCTTTTAAAGGAAGAAAAAGCTGGCAAGTCAGGTAGCATTCCAAAATGTAAGATTTTAGAAAATGAAGTCTCTACCAACTCACAGGTACTGCATAAACAGCCGAAGTGTCGCATTCAGCCTACTGTGTTCCAACTATCTCACTGTAGAGCAATGTAATCAATCCCATTACCCCTGTAGAACTACAACTACATTTCTCTCATGTGTCCATCCAATTTCCTTTTGGAATCACTGACCATCTCCACTTCCACTCTCTCGTAGGCAAACTTCCTCACATTCTCTCTGCAAATCTTGCCTAAAACCTGAAATATTTGTTCTTGTAGGAAGGAACAGAAATAAGACCATAAATCCATAAGAAATAGGAACAGCAGTAAGCCATCGGTCCTTCAAGCCTGCTCTGCCATTCAATAGGATCGGGGCTGATCTGACATTCCTCACATCCGCTTTTCTGCCCTTTCCTTGTAACTCTCAATTCCCCTATTCATCAAGAAGCTATCTATGTTGGCCTTAAATACATACAAGGACTCTGCTTCCACAGCTCATTGCAGTAAGGAGTTCCAAAGACACTCAACTCTCAGAGAAGAAGTTTCTTCTCATCGCAGTCTTAAATTGGCACCCTTTAATTCTGAGACTATTCCCTCGAGTCCTAGATTCTCCCATGAATCTAAGATTAGGATTAGAAACATAAAGTAGGAACTCGGGGGAGGATGGGGGGAAAAGAGAGAGAGAGAAAGAGACGGGGATGGAGGGAGAGAGAGAGAGAGAGAGACAGGGATAGAGAGAGAGAGATGGGGAGGGAGAGAGAGAGAGAGGGGGAGGGGGGGAGAGAGAGAGAGAAAGAGAGACGGAGATGGAGAGAGAGGCAGAGAGAGAGATGGGGAAGGGAGGAAGAGAGAGAGAGACAGAGAGAGACATGGGGGAGGAAGAGAGAGAGAGACACGTAGTCTGAAATTGGCACCTTTTAATTCTGAGACTATTGCATCTAGTCCTAGATTCTCCCATGAATCTAAAGTTAGGATTAGAAAAATAAGGTAGGAATTAGGCTGAATCAAGATACATATGTGGATGCAGAGATTTAAATGTCTATTCAAGATAATGGTTAGAGTTGAAGGGATCAAAGGTATGGGAGAAAGTGGGAACAGGCTACTGAGTTGGATGATCAGTCATGAAAACACTGAATCGTGCAGTGGGCTCAAATGGCTGAATGGCCTATTCCTGCTCGTATTTTCTATGTAGACCAAACAGATTACTTTGGTTTTGATGGTGAGTCATGAAAGGCCTTTATCAATTAAAGGTCCAATATTGTCTTAAGATGATACAACACAGTGGTGACGAAAAGGAATGAGAAGGGTCACTGATGGACTTGAATTTTTGTTTACCCACAAGTTTGCCAAGAGGAAGAATGCGTACAAGGAAGGGAAACCGGCCACAGATGGTATGTAACATAAGATCATAAGCAATGGGAGTAAGAACAGACCATTCTGTCCCTCAAGCATGTCCCACTATCCAACAAGATCAGGCCTGACCTGCCCCAAAACTCAACATGTCATTCAGGCCAATTCCATCTTAAATGAGTGCCCCCTCATCCTAACAGGAATGTCCCCAGGTTCAAGATTCCCCCACTAGGTGAAATCACCTTATCAATATTTACCCTGTCAAGCCCACTCAGCATTTCGTAGATTTCAATAAGATCACCCCCATTCTTCTAAACTCTAATGAATAAAGACCTAAATATTTAAATCAGTCGTGATAAATCAATCGCTTCATCTCAGGAATCAGCCTCATGAATCTCTTTTGAACTGCCTCCAATGCCAGTAGATACTTTCAATTAAAGCATGGGAACATGAATTGTACATAATACTCGAGGTGTGGCCTCACCAACATCCAGTAGAGTTATAACAAGACTCTTGCTTTTAAACTACAAACCTCTTGCAATAAAGGCCAAAATTCCATTTGCTTTCTGAATTACTTGCTGCACCTGCATGTTAAATATTGTTTTTTTTTATACACAAGAACACCTAGATCCCTCTGCACTGCATATTTTTGGAATCTCTCTGTTTTTCAGTTATATTCTGCCTTTTGATTCTTCCTCCCAAAATGCATGGCCTCATTGGCTCCTAGATGAAATTCCACCTGTCAAATTTTCACCCACACACTCATTGTACCTTTATACTCTTGCTGATTCCTTATGTCCTCATTGCAACATGCCCTCCCACCTATTTTTGTATCAGCAGCAAATCTGGAGAAATTACATTCTACCCCATTTTCCAAGCCATCAATTCAGATGCTGTATAATTGAGACCCTAAGACGGATCATAAAGGGGAATTTTAAGGATGGCGACCAATAACTCGTGAGTACCACAAGGATTAGTTCTGAGGCCACAATTATTTACAATATTTCTTAACTACTTAGATGACAGATGTAAAAGTACTATCACCAAGTTTGTGTCTGATACAAAAATAGGTAGGAAGGCAAATAGTGAGGATAAGAAAAGAAGTCTACAGAGGGGTATAGACAGGTTAAATGAATGGGGAGAAAAACTAGGCAGATGGAACAAAATATGGGAAAATGTAAGGTTATGAAATTTAGCAGGAAGAATAGATTATTAAAATAGGGAAATACTGCAAAAAACTGCAATGCAGAACATTCATGAATCACAAAAAAACTAGCATCCCAATTCAGCAGGTAATAGGAAAAGCGAAAGGAATGTTGGCCTTTACTTCAAAGGGAATGGAGAATAAAAATTGGTAGCAAAGGCACTGATCAGATCACAGAACTTACTGGAAAAGCTCAGCAGGTCTGGCATGATCTGTGGAGAGAAATCAGAGTTAACATTTCGGGTCCAGTGACCCTGCATCAGAACTGTTCTGAGGAAGGGTCACCGGATCTGAAACATTATCTCTGATTTTTCTCCACAGATGCTGCCAGACCTGCTAAGCTTTTCCAGCAACTTCTGTTTTTGTTTCTGATTTCCGATTTCCAGCGTCCACAGTTTTTTCAGTTTTTACTGATCAGATCACAACTGGAATACTGTGAACAGTTCTGATCCCCTTAGGGCAAGTGATAGGCTCATTGTATTATCCCTAGACTATTCATCCAGAGGCCCAGGGAATGTTTTGCAGACCTGAGTTCAAATTTTACCAGAGTAGATAGTGGAATTTGAATTCCATAAAATATCTGGAATTAAGAGTCTAATGATGACATGAAACCATTGTCAATTGTGGGAAAAACTCATTTGGCTCATTAATATTCCTTAGGGAAGGTAACTGCCTTCCTTTTCTGGTCTGGCATACATGTAACTCCAGACCCACAGCAATACGGATGACTCTTAATTGCTCTGGGCAAAATGGGATGGGCAATAAATGCTGACTGAGCCAGCAATACCCACATCCTATGAATAAATTTTTCAAAAACTTATTTGTCTTGTTACAAATGCTATGCACATTTACATAAAGAGCCATTGGCCTTTTACCATTATTACCTTTTCTAGTTCTAATTACTGGTGCACTCTTCCATGCTTATTTTCTTCCCCTTCCTGCCACACTTTATCATTTATCACTTCACTACGCTGCACCTCTGGTCTCTAGCTTCTGTTTGATTTTTTAAACTTCCCTTCAGTTGAACCAGTCATCTCACAAATTAGTTTTAAAGCCTCTTGTTATCACAATTTAGCAGGATTCTGGTCCCAAGATTCTGGTTCCAACGAAAAAGCTCTTTTTTGCCCAGTACCAGTGTCAGTGTCACATGAATCAGAACACATTTCTCCCACGCTGTCTTTGTGCCACACATTTATCTCTGGAATCTTATTTACTCTATGCTAATTTCCCCTTGGTTTAGGAAATACTCTCAGGTAGAGATTGTTACCTTTGCAGTTCTGCTTTTTAACTTAGTCCCAAGCGATTCATAATCGCTCAGCAAAACTTCTTTCCTAATCCTGCCTATGCTATGGGTACCTACAATGCCATAACAATTGGATCTTTCTCCTCCCACTCTAGCACAGAGGAGATATCTCAAACTTTGGCACCAGGTAGGCAACACAGCCATCAGGACTCTGTCTTTGCTGCAGAGGACAGTATCAATTATCTATCTATGCTGTCCCCTATTACTCCTACATTTCTCTTCACATTCCTCCCACCTGAAATAGAACTCTGGACTACGGTGCTGTCTTCAAACTGCGGGGAGGATGAACAAACTAAGAACACACTAATTAATGAGCTGCAAGGAAGGTTGGAACAATTACACCAGATATGTGTTGGCAAAGATTAGACTGAAACCAAGACCAATTATTAACAAACAAGTTTACTTAAAACAAAACACATGAATGAACAGTATGTTCTTTTCATAGTGGGTTAAACTTATTGATATTGCACTTGTCCTTGTCCTTGAGTTAACCACCCAATGCCTTAGATGATTTGATTTCTCTACCTCTGGAGAAGACTGAATGTCCTCTATCACTCCTCGGTGTCCACATTTGGTTCTTTAGAAATTTGGATAAAAACTGCTTACTTGATGCAGAAGCCTGTGGAATCTGCATGAATATGAAGCTACGTTTACCTAGCAGATGTATTAGAATCAGAATTTATTTATCATAATGACATCCAACATCTACAACTAAGGATCAGCAAACAACTTTGTGTCAGAACTAATATATCCCTGAATAAACAGATTCATATCTATAACGACCGGTACTCTATCCAGGAAGTATACTCATGAAAACCCTAAATGGCCAGCAATTCTCTTCAAGTTAATGGTTTCTAAACTGATCTAGCCTTATAGTAATATAATATGAAATAAAATCATAGAATCGTAGAATCCCATTCGGTCCACCGATGCCACACTGACCCTCCAAAGAGCATCCCATCAAGAACCATCCCCCTACCCTATCCCTGTAACTCTGCATTTTCCATCGTTAATCCACCTAGCCTGCACATCCCTAGTCACAATGGGCAACTTAGCATGGCTAATCCACCTAAAACACACATTTTAGATTATGGGAGGACCCAGACGAAACCCTCACAGACACAAGGACAGTCGCCTGGTGGAGAATCAAACTCAGGTCATTGGCAATGTGAGGCAGCAGTGCTAACCACTCAGTCACCGTGTCATTTGAAATCTTTTGACTACCATTTAGGTCTTTCCCAAAATGTCTGTGTCCCTACCAGGAGAGATTCTATTCTACATACTCAGCAAACAAACTCTACAATGTGGATTTCTCAGAGGATTCATTTAGGGATTCTAAAGCATTGTGGCATTTAGCTGGTTGAAAAAAAAATGACAATATATTAATTCAAATTCCTGAACCAATTTACACATACCTTAGAAAACTACATAGGAAGTCATGAGAAAAAGATTGTGAACCAAAATTACTCTCACTCCAGCAGGTTATTCACTTTACAGGAAAGTCACTGCTGTTCATTTAAAAGGTAAATAAAAGTCCATGGAGTGCAACCCAAGAACATGTAGCTCCTCTCAGAATTCTGTACAGTTTATATGATATATAAATTTGGTCACCATAAGTGAGTAGCTCTGATTATAGGGCATCAATCCGCACAATAACATCACTAAATTTTATGTTTTCACTGAAAAATGATGGAATCCTGGAACACAATCCCAAAAGTATCAAGTGAATGTTAGTTAACACCACACAATAAAAATAATTTGCTTCTTTCAATGACAATTAACAAGTGTCCTTGCTCATTCTATTTAACTGGACTTCACAGTAATCTCTCTATGAAATTGTGCAACCATTCAAACTTGCAAGGTTTTATTTGTGAACTGGACAAAATACTAAGACTCCATGGTGAGAGATGATTGATGCAGCACTAGATTCTAAATTCATCTCTACAGCAAATCTCTCAAGGCACAATTAAGATGTAATGAACCATGTCTCCCCACTCCATTTACACTTCTTAACACTACATCTAATGTGCTACTTACAAGTTATTTACATCATTTTCGCCTGTCTCTTCTAGTTGCCTGTCTGTCATCTGGAGATTTCCTGGGAATCTTGGATTCTACATGGAAGGAAGAAAGGAAAAGTCATATTAAGAAACCATCAGCAAAAAAATCCTGATTAAAACAAAACTCTCTCAGGGACAGTGGGGGAAAATAAAATACTTGCAGACTAAAATACTTGGAGCTGGAGGAACACAACAGGTCAAACAGCATCAGAGGAGTAGGAAAGTTGATGTTTCGGGTCAGGGCCCTTCTTCAGAAAATGCTGCTTAGCTGCTGCTACTTAGGTGGCTAATTTGCAATTCAGCACTTTATGATGGTAAACCAAAAATGTTCTGAGTGCAAACAGTATTACTCCATACAATCTAACAAAGTTGCAAATAAATAGCCAACTACGATACATTTTTAGAATAAGCTAACATATCTTATGTTCAGAGACAGTGGAAAAGAACACAGCGTAGCGAAATTGGTTCTTGCTGCTGCTAACAAGTCACCATAATGTATTACCAAACATTTTCCCTGACAGCACAGCAACATTTCTTTCACCCTTCGGAATCCTGGATAATATCACCTTTCTAATAATAGTTTGGATAGGCTAGGGATTTCTGATTTGTTTGTGCGATTTGAGTGCTGTTGGAAAGGCCAGCATTTATTGTCCATTGCTAATCACCCTCAAAAAGGTTCTGGTAAGCTGTTTTCTTGAATTGTGATAGTCCACGTGGCGTAGGCAGACAAGTGGTCACAAAGAAAATTCCACATTTTTGTCACAACAACAATGAAGGAACAGTGATATACTGTCCAGTCACGATGGTGTGTGACTTTGAGGGAAACTTACAGGAGGTGCTGTTTTCATCAGTTTCCTGCCCTTTGTCTTTCAAGAGGTAGACATATCAGATTTGGAAGGGGCCCAATCTATTCAAAGTAGCACATTTACAATCATCCTGGTTTATTTAGAGAAGGTTCACTAAGATGATCCCCAGTATGGAGGAATTGTCTTACGAGCAAAGGTTAAATAGGTGAGACTCTAATCCACTGGAATTTAGAAGGCTAAGAGGTGACCTCATTGAAACATGTAGCTTGACAGGGTAAATGTTGACAGAATGTTTCTTTCCCCTCATATGACTGTCTAGGTCAAGAGGGCATAGTCTCAGAACTAAGGGGTGCCAATTTAAGCCTGAGATGAGGAGGAATTTCTTCTGTCAAAGGGCTGGGAGTCTTTGAATTCCTTGCCACAGAGAGCTTCGGGGGCAGAGTCCTTGTGTAATTCAAGGCTGAGACAGATAGATTCTTGCTCAGTAGGGGAATCGTGAGTTATGGGGAAAGGGTAGAAAAGGGGATGTGAGGAGTGTCAGATCAACATGATCCTATTGAATGGTAGAGCAGGCTAAAGGGATGGGACAGCCTATTCCTGTTCCTGTTTCTTATGGTTTATTAAAGATGCTCAATGGTATTTGAATGGTTCACTGGAATGATCAATTTATCTGGAATAATTTTGTCAAATCCCTGTTATATCCTCATGAACGTCATGTTCTCCTCTTCCATAAAGAGAACAAGCCCAATTTCTGTAATTGCCCCCTATTGGTAAAACTGCTGACGCAAAATACTTTTTTTTAATTCAGAGAATGTGAGCATCACTGGCCCAGCCAGCATTCATTGCCTATTCCTAATTGCCCAGACGGCAGGCTTAATTGTGATTGTACCTTGTCACAGCTAACAACTGTTAATGAAAAGAAAGAGATCACAAGAGTGCAGCTATTTCACCAGTTACAGAAAATAATCTGCACAAAGCCAGTTGGAAAACAAAATTCTCTGACACAAGTCACGACTGAAGCAGGAGTTCATAAATTATTTTAAAAAGAGAATTAAATCGTTGTTTGGAAAAGAGAGATATTGAGCTATATGGAATTGAGCAGGGTATAATCAGATTAGCTCACAAAGAGAAAGTTATTAAATCTTCATGAGATGAACAGTCAGTTTCTGGGTCAAATCAATTTATAGCTTAGAATACAAGTGGTGTTTTTAAATTAACAAGTCATAAAATTGTTTTTTGAGCAGCTTCTTATAAAGCAGTTGAAATTCTGATTGCAACCACAGCATCTGAAAGTCACATTATAGCAACAGAATACAACTGTGAATACAATATGTAAAGACAAACCAACCACTATCATGAGCAATTCTCCTAGAATCAGCTCAAAAATCCTCTAAATGTGAAAAAGCGTGCTTTGTCTGGTGTATGGTTACACAGTAAATAACCAGGGAAAACAATTACATACTTCAGTCTAAGATGGCACAGTCAGAGCAAACCAAATATGTGGAATTCAGAGCCATAAAATTAAAAATTAGGGAAGTTGCTGCTAAACTTGAATTGAATCTTGGGTAGACCACTCACAGTACCTTGTGTAGTCCTGCTTGCCTTATTGTGAAAAGGATCCAGAAGCACTTTGGAAGTGCAAAATTGTTTCAGAAGGATGATGCTAGAATTGCAGGGGTTACCCCTATCAGGAAGATATGAAAAAGCTAGGTCACCCTTCTCTGGAAAAAAAAACTTAGGAGTGATCTAACAAAGGTACTCAGGAATATGAATAGTTCTAATACAGTAAACGTAAGGAGCTGAATCAGGGACCCTGGAGAGGGGAATGGAGAAGAAACAGTGATGCCAGATACCATCAATAATCAGCAGGACAGGACAGCAAAATCCTCCCAACTGAGCTAGTTAAAAAGCTTGTCAAGGTCTTGTTGAAGAAGAAGAAGAATGGACACTTCGAAGCTGCACAAATTTCTAAAGTTGTCAGCTTTTCAACAGCTAAGGAAGGCAAATACACATTTAGAGTCAGTCAAGTCTCATCAGGCTGGCTCCATAAGAGGGCCAGCAGAGCCAAGGGGAATTTGGAACTTGTATGTACAGCAGGTGACAGGGAAAGTGGGCACTCAACACATAGGCATGAAATGGATCGATTAACCTGCATTGTAGGGACAGAAGAGTAGGTGGAAAAACTGTCTACCACAATACGACTATCAGCTCTTTAAAAGGAAGCAAAGGCATGCAGGAGACATGACTGTCAGATTTTGGCTTGGGGTGAATAGGGACAGTACACTGTGCAGACAGGGCAGAACCCCAGCACCAGGAGTGGAATGAGAGCCAGGGAACCTATGAAGGCCTTGAGGATGTGTCTGCAAGCTTATATCTGCACTTTGGGTTATTTTGATGGTTGAACATTCTTATTTTCATATTACAAACTAAATAAGTTCACCAGATTTGGCAATTTCATTGACTGTTATGTTTTAGAATAAATCAACAATTTTGTGTGCTAAGACTGCATTTTCATTTTACTTTATTTTTGATTGTGTACTGAATTGGGAAAAGGACTGCTTTATAATAAAGGACTGAGGAAGGAATTACTAGACTTGTAAAAAGCAAGTTACTGATACTCATTCTAAGTTGTGGTTATACAGTTTCTTTGCAAGCAATGGAGAAGATGCAAGAGGAATTGGTCCTGTACCAGAGTACATATGCAAAGCAAGATCCGGCCAGCAACAGGTTGCTGATGGTTTATGGAATTGTGACCAGCTGAAAATGGCAAAGGTCATCGGCCTGACAACAACTCAGATTGGTTCCTGGGTAGCTAAACAACTTGTGTGTGATCAATAGTGAGAAGCCTCTGGATTTCTGAAAGGGGAAGTACGACCCCTCTCTCTCACCTCAGCAAAAACACTGGAAACTATACAAAGCCAGTGGTATTCTTGCACCAGATGCTCTAAGCTATCACTTTTAACCAATAAGTCAGAGACTTTACAATTCCACCTGCGAAGAAGCGAGAGAACATGAAGGAAAAGATCAGAGAACTGAAGAACCTGGGAAAGAAAAGGAACCACCCCATCAAATCCTCAGGACTGGTGCAACTGAACACCTTCCCAGTACTTTCCATTTTCCACTCCATCTATAACACCTTCTTTTTGTCTGCATGCATATATAATGGAGGGCTAGGATTGTAACTCTATGAATTATATGCTAACAGCTCACAGTTGTTTACCTGTGGTTAGAATCTTGTAATAAGTGGGAATTCTTGACAAGAACAGAAACCCGGTTCATATTTGTGTTAATCTGAGTCTATCAGACTGATAATTACGAAGGTTGTATACTTTGATAATTTTTCTTTACTTTTGTGATCATTCAGGCAATAGCAGGGCTTGATTTCCAGCATGTTACCACAGTGAGGCCTAACAGGTGATTATCAAAGAAACATGATTGATTGAAAGCGTACAAATGGCCATAAAAGTAATGAAATTTATATTGTGGCCCCATGGAATAGTGGCACAAGAGAAAGTCAGCGCACTCTTCCCATCTCAGTCAGAGCACACCCCTCTCTCTTTAATGACATTCAGAGGTAAAACACGTTGAGAGTCTTAATCTATTTCGTACTATCCTTACAAAACCCATTGCCTGTAAATCAGCTCTTGTTTTGCAATCTCCAGCATTGAGACCTGAATTGTAAAAACAGGAACAAATCTAATAAGTTGGGGTAAAAACTTCCTTTTTTTAAAAAGATTTTGTAAATTTTGCAAGGAATGTGCCTGATAGCCAGAAGAATAAATAAATGGCACAGTCATTCAGAGTTATAGATTGGCTGCACACAACTGAACCATACATTCAAAGCCATAACTGTGTAGTGGTTTCAGCTTTAGATGAAAACTCCAAAAGTTGGATGCCCCTGATCCCATGGTGAATTGCAATTTCCACTGAAACACTCCAATTCTGATGACCACTTCCAAGGCTGACCGTTTTTTAGGAGTTGACGCAAAGGTGCCAGGATGGAAGCCATGTTATGTATGAACTTTCCATAATAATATACCAGGCCAAGAAATGACCTGGACAGACATACGAGCCAGGGCACCTTTGATCAGCCTCACTTTGCCTTCCAATGGGTGTACGCTGGTCTTATCATCTCTGTAGCCTGAGTAGGTCACTTGGGTGACCTGGAACACACATTTGTTCCTTCTTAGGTATGCGCCTGTCTCAGAAAAACATCTAAGGACCATGTCCAAATTCTCTAGGTGTCCCTTATTAGTCTTTCTTGTTATTAGCACATCATATGAATGAATAGTGACCTGAGGTAGACCTTGCAAAATGCTTTTCATCATCCGCTGAAAAATTCAACAGGCTGATAATATCCCAATTGGCATTCTCATACTTTGATGCAAACCCTTATCAGTATTAATTGTAGCATACTTCTGGGAATCCTCATCTCACCGCAATTGCAAGTACACATGGCTCACATCCAGCTTCGTGAGGGTGAGCCACCTTGCCAGCTTTGTGTATAAATCCTTCATCCGAGGGATTGGGTATTTATCCAGCTGCGAAAATGGTTTATCGTTCGTTTAAAAAATCCCCAGAGGCAGACCAACCCTTTGGGGTTCAAAATCGGTTCAACCAGTGCTGCCCATTTCACAAACTGGGCTGGTTTGATGATTCTTTCACTTTCCAGCTTCCTGATTTCTGCCTCTACTTTTGCTCATAGGGTAAATGGAACTGAGCAATGTTGAATTGCTTCCTGATCAACATGCAAGGTGGCATATGGGCTCCCCTGATAGTCCTTAGACCTTCCTGGAAGACTTCTGAGTATTTCATTAGGACTTCACATAGGCAGCCATTTTCTGATTGGCTCAATATTTTTCAATCTAGGTGAATCCTTCTCAACCAATTTCACCCCATCAAGCTTGGGCCTGAGCCTTTTACTGCATTTAGTGATAACTCAATCAGTTGCTTCTCAGAAGAGACTGGAACCGAAATTGTACCCATAATCTGTAAAGGTCCCTACTATAGGTTCTCAGCCTAGCTGAGGTCTTGCTCAAAACTTACGGGTTTGAGGTCAGAGGAATTTTATTAAAAACTGGTTCTGTGATCACTGGTACAGCTGCTCCGGTACTGACCTCCAGTAGAGCTGGATGGCGATCTAACCAGACCTCTATTTTGATTGGTTCTGATTTGGATATTGCAAAGCAATTTAACTTTGCCAACCCAGATGTCGGTGGATTTTTCAGGGTATGCACTCTCCTGGATATCAACCTAGGAGTTAACATACTCAATTTAGTTCTAGTAGGACTCTTTTGCTGTCTCAAATCTGTATACTGGCAGCAACTACAATGGCGTTCTGGTACAGATCCTGAAGAAAATTTTAACTGTTTGACCAAGGCTTGACTTTGTTTTGGGGTTTTGTTGTGAGTCAACCTGAGTCAGGATATGTCCTGAATGAGTGCAGGCAGTTGCATAGCGTCACGTGGTGTTTCCCGAGCTCGATCAGACTGGCGAGGGTGTCCACTTCCATTGGAGTACTCTGCAACTCATACACTCCACTCACCACATTTTCCAATGATAAAGCCAGTTATAGAGACTGTCTGAAGTCCAGTTGGGCTTCAGCTAGTAGGTGCTTTTGCATGGTTACATCATTAATCCCACATTCCAACTGGTCTCTAAGCATCTCATTAAGGGTGAAACCAATATCACAAGCCTCTGCCAGTCGTCTTAACCTAGTCAAAAATGCTGACACTGATTTCCCTGGTTCTCAAATGCTGAGTAAAAACAATAGCATCTCAAAATTAAAGGAGACTTGAGGTCCTAATATTCCTTAACTAAAAATTAGTCAACTCATTAAAGGTTTTAAATTTGGTGCCTCAGGCAAAGTTAGGCTTCAAATAACAGAAAACGCTACAGGTCCACAGGCTGTCAGGAGAATTACTTATTGCTTTTCATCTGTCCCAATGTCATTTGCCCAGAAAAGTAATACATTCTTTCCACATATTGGGCTCAGTCTTCAACAAAAGGGTCAAACTAGTCAAGCTTTCCAAATGATGGCATGATGCAAGAAATACTTACCCCAACTGCTGCAAGCAAGTTTCTTCAAGAATACGATATACTCTCGTCGCCACTGAAATAATTCCACAGAGGCTGGTAGCCCATCACCAAGTCACCCTTTTTTTACATGCCAGAAGTTCTTGATTCTGGAGCAGCCTCATCAGAGTCAGCACCCAGAGTATCAGAATCTAACCTCGTTACAATAAGTGATATAAATAGTTATCAAAAGTTTTAGAGGAATTGAGAAACCTGGACTGCAAGTTCATAGAACCCTGAAGATAGCTGGACAGGTCAGAAAAGGTTGTCAAGGAAGCATATGGAATATTTTCCTTTAATAGCTGAGGCAGAGAATATACTAGCAGGGAGGCTATACTGAGGCTATGTAAAACATTAGTTGGGCCACAGTAGGAGGAAAGAGTGTCATTCTGATCAGCCCAATATGAAAGGATGCAATTACACTTGAGTGGATGCAGAGGAGACTTGAGGATGTTGCCTGGACTGGAAAATTACAACTATCAGAAAGTAGTACATAGGTTGGGGCTGTTTTCCTCGCAACAAAGGAGACTGAGGGCAAACATGACTTCGATGTACAAGGTTGTAAGACAATTGGACAGAGTGGATAAGAAGGACTGATTTCCCTTATAACTAAGATCAGTAACTGGAAGACACAGATTTCAAGATCTATCCCAATGTTATTCATACTTTGAAGGATTAGAGGGAATATAGAGTCATAGTCCTACAGTCATACAGCATGGAAACAGACCCTTCGTTCCAACTAGTCCGCATCATGTAGCCAGACTAAATTTGTCCCACTTGCCTGTGTTTGGCCCGTATCTCTCCGAACCTTTCCTATTCGGACATGAAGAAAAGCCTTTTCACTCAGAGGATAGTAGGTGTCTGCAACTCATTGTTTGAAAGAGTCATGGAGGCAGAAGCCCTCAAATCACTTAAACAGTGTCCGGATATGCAGCTAAAGTCCCATAAATTCCAGGGAGCGCACCAAGTGCTGGAAAATAGGATCGGGCCGAGTGGTTCATTTTTTGGCAGGCGCAAACACAATAGCATAGCGGCCTCCTTTTGTGCCATAAATTTTCCACATGTTCTAAATATTCCTTAATTGAAAAGGAGGCATGTCAGAGATGTGTGTAGAGCTCAGAGGATAATGATAAGTGGATTGGTCTTTAGGAATGCCAGCATTGAAACGGAGGACCGCCTTATTCTGTGCAGTGGCAATATTGATTCTATGAAACTATAAAAAGATTATAAGATCCTTATTTCCAACATGTACAAAGTAAAATATTGAAGCAATATATGACAAAGCAGTGCCTGTCTGAGATATCAGCACTAAGTTCTCTCATCATCCAAGATTGTATATTTTCCTAAATCAGAGTAGAAAGGAAGTATTCTAATCTTAATAAAATACTTATTTGATAAACCACATCCTTCATCTGGCTTTGATATTCAAAGGTGCAAGAAGATTTTAATCATACTTTGGCAGACTAAAGACCCAGGAAGAGAAGTAGACTATACAGAAACAAAAAAATTGTGCAAAAGGAAAGCACAAAACATTACAAGAACTCCAATTAGAGATCTTACAATATTGTCGTCTATTAATTCAGTAGCACAAGTTCACAGAGTATGAGTAACACTGGGATAGATCTTATGAATTAGAGCTCCTAACACAGCACTTGGCATAACATGCAGTTGGCTCTTAAAGCCTGTGGTGCTTGTCAGGATGAGCTTTGTTTAATCTTGAATTAAAAGCTTAGTAGCAGAGGGAGCAACAGGAAGAGCCCAAACATGTTTGGACACTAGCCCGGCAGGACTGATTAAGAAAGTGCATCTCTGATAGGCTGAAATATTTTTGATAAAGGTTTTGGATCTTACAGAAGTGTACTGCAAAATGCCAAACAAGAGATGCAATACAGGTCAAGACTGCAGCAGATGTAATAATTATTAATGTTTTAAATGTGAGGAGTGAAATAAAGTTTCATGTGAAATTAATGAAAAAGCTCATTTTAATAAAAAAATAAATAGCAAAAGCACTGCTCAGAGCTGCAGAAATTTTTCAATTTTTTGTGCTGGAAACATATTCAGTCTTCAGAGAAGGTGAGAATGTGCTGAAGTAATGAGCTAGATATTGGATTGCCTTGTTTCTGAAGTGGTCATGACTCATGACCTGACCACGTCTGTTCAGATCAAGATGGGCACAAATTTGGTATACCAACCTGCTGCACTGCTCTCTCGTCTGAGCACTGTTTGCAGCCTCTATACTCTGAGGGCAAGGCTGGCAATATTGAAAGGAAAGCAAGTGTTTACGCCAATCTGTGAGTTGCCTTTTTAAATAAAACAACAATAAACAATACGATTGGAATTTAAATTATGCCAAAATGAACACTAGTACAGAAGGATGGAAGAATGGATGTATCAGCAGGGCTTTTTTTCCATTCGTGGGATGTGGGTATCACTGGCTTAGCCAGCAGTTATTGAACATTCCCAATTGCCTTAAGAACAGCAAGGTGCTTTCTTAAACCGTTGCAATCCATGTGATGAAGGTACACCCATTGTGCTGCTGGTATGCCCACAGTTCCAGCATTTTGTCTCTGTGACAATGAAGGAACAGTGATATAGTTCCAAGCCAGGATTGTGTATAACTTGGAGGGAAACTTGCTGATGGCATTGTTCCCATACATCTGCTGAACTTATCTGTAGAGGTCGCGAGCTACCAAGGTGCTGCCTACAGAACTTTGGTGAGTTGTTGCATTGCTTCTTTAGACGGCACAAACAGGCAGCCAGAAGCTCTCATGGATCACCTTCAAACAGGAGTGGGAGGTGATGGCATGGAAGGGATTCATGTCTCAAGATCCTGGCAGCACAGCTGCAAATGTCTGTTGATCTCACATCAGTGTTCACGGTCAGTAAATGCATCTTCTTATGACATCTGCTCCAGAATACCAGCCTCCCCTTTTGTTTAATGCATCATATTCTCATCAGTCAGCTAATGGCACCTCCTTGGTTTTCATTCATGTATAACAATCAGACATGCTCATACACTGCTCCAAGCATCACACCTACATAACTCCAGCAACTCAAGTGATACCAGGCGCATTATCCATACTTAGTGCCACACAACCATTCTGGCAGGACAAGGTGGTATACAATAGAAAGCAGTAGAACAGAACCAGAAAGAGGACACCTGCATTTGCTGAGCTATACTGAGGAGATAGCTCTCAACATAATAGTGCTGGGCACAGCCCATGGCATTTAGCCACACTGAGAACACAGAGGATGATTCCATGTTCCTCCCTTATGCCACATCTCAACTTCCAGCACGAATACCAGCGGCTGCACATAGCCAAGAGGGTCGTAGGGAGTTGGGAACAGCACAAAGTGAGTCTTTTAGACACAAGTGACTGGCAGCCAAGCTAAGGGTAAAGAATCATTCCTTTGCCAATTAATCAGAGGGCAAGATCATAGGGGAGTATTACTGCAGAGAACTCAGATGAGGAACTCGGTGAGGCAGCAAATAGGACAGTACGGAATGAACACGCACAAGTGGATGCTGTTTTGAAAGTGACCGGACACAGTGGTGGGGCAAAATCTGGCTACAACTTGGCAGAGGGTATGGCACTGAGTTTGCAATCATCACAACCTCTGCTCCAACTCATTGCTGTGCTGCAGGTCTGGAGGCACTGGCTCAATGTCTTCCATATCTGTTGCAGACTTTGTGCAGACAAGTCACCAACTTCTCCGCCCTCCACCCAAACCCTCAAGGATGCAAGAACATTTTGACAAATTGAACAGTGCATTAAAATGCATCAAAATACTTCAGAGTACTTTCTAAGACTGCACAAGAAAAAAATTCCAAACCATTAGCTGACAAGCAATTTGGATGTCTGGCCCTTGAAATAACGCTTGAATGGGGCCCAACTTACAGCTTCATGCTTGCTATTTGTACCGAAAACAACAAAGAGGTTCCTCCACATTTGTTGCCAAATTTGGAACACACAGCCAGCTCAGCTGTGAGATGTCAGGACACCAATGATTCCGATGCACGAAGGGGATGCAAAGGTAGGCTTGCAAACCACTGTCGAGCCTTATGTCTAAGGAAAGGAGTTCTCTGAAACCAACATTCTAAATTTTTGAAATGGAGTTCAGTCCTGAATTATTTTTGCAAGTGCACTATTTTCATAGAGAAGTGGTTGGGCAGCAGCAATAGCAAATCAATATCTTAATTTCCAGTCCTGGATCCCTCACTTCATGCCAGAGTTGTTGTGCTCACATATATTCAACTTCAGTCATATAAGGCAATACATAATATTATTTCTTATTTAAAAATTATGGGCACTGTGATCAGGATTCAGCAGCTAATCATCTCTATCAGGACATGAAACCTGTAATTTAAATTTACAACTCATAATTTCAAGTGGTCAAAATCACAGGATTATATCTTTTGGATGACAGGCCCATTCCCAGCTTTGATGCCACAAATGAATTGGAAAGTTCCAATCTCATAAAACATTGAATATAATTTTCTATTCTTTTCTCTAAATATGATTCTTAGTTTGTGTGTGTCCTAACATCCCCTTCAGTTCAACTGTTAATAATCTGATACTCAGTAGGAAATGGCGACAACGGTATCTGAACATCATGAACCATGTACACTTTCTCCAATTGGTTCAACATGTGACTAAAATCAGCTGTGACCTCTGAACAACCTGCACCAAGTGAATAGCCAAGAATACCCATGTTTCAAGGGACTTGCAGGGTATCACATCCTAAACTAATCTCATTTGCCTGCATTGTCAGTATCGCTCTATTCCCTTCCTGTTCTTTTGTCTGTAATGTGAGCAGAGTTCGAAAATTCATAACTCATTTCCCCAATACTCATGAGGAATATACATTTATAACTTAATTCCGGTGTTGTGGTATGAAAGATTGCCCATTATACCCAACAGTATTGCTTGTCCGTTTCCATTTCATGTGTCCTTCTCATTTATAATAAACCATATCACCAGATCTGAAATCTCCACCAGACAGACTGGAACGTTCTCCTAATTTCTTCTGATGCTTCAACTTTAATGAACATTTTTCTACCAGCATATAACACACTTAGAGCTGTTTGTCATTCCTTCTACTGCTAGGAGACCATCATGTAGTGTTGAAAGTGATTTTGGATTCCAACTGCATATTAATTACAGGGTTCACTGTGCGCATCTCTCAGGTCCATGTGTGGCAGTGACTTCTCAAAGCAGAAACCAAAACATCAGCACAAAACCTCCCACAGGGACACAGCCATGCAGCTAAGACGGAGCACTGCCCCCATTTGCAACGTATAGATCGGCTGATCAACCAGTATTGTATGCTGCATTTCATCAATTATTGTACAGTTTCTTTCACGCAGCATTGCTGAAAGGACCTCACGTGCATTATAGCCCTATAATCCTTGACAAATCCTCCGCTGAGTGTTACAACGTTCCTCATTTCATACGACAGTACAGTTTTCGTTACATACACACTCCTACGTCCATTTGGGCTGCTGACCAGAAGCATCAGAATCATGTCAAAAGAAAAAGCACTTGTCATTTAATGGCCATCCTTCGGTGGTTAAAATGCCAATAGACAACATTGCTGCAGAATTACAGCATCGTTACAACTGTCAGGGTACTGGTCATTGGCTACGATATCTACTACATATCAGCCACATCATGAAGGAGTGGAAGTTCTTTCCATTGTAGACCTCTATGATTATCAATACAACCTTCATCTCTATTCCCTTCTCCCTAATGTGTTTATCTGGCTTGTCCTTAAATGTACCTATACCATTTTAATAGAAGGGTAGAACAGAACAGAAATTTACTGTGAGGTCACTTTTATATGAAAAATACATTGAAGTTTTATAAGTCGCCCTACCATGGCAGCTGTATTAATGATAGAAGTCAATACACAATACTAAAAAAAGTTTAAGTAAAGTAAAATTAAGATGACTACTTAATATGGTAATGAATTCTATATTCTCACTGATCTCTGGGTAACTTTCTGCTGAATCCCTTATTTGATTTCTCATTGGCTATCCAGTTTGATATGAAAATAGTTAATTATGGGAAACTGCAGCATTCAAGCTGGTTACCATATCCCCCACACAACAACAATAAATGTATGACATGACGGTACTTTAATAATCTGAAAGGGCAAATCAACAGAAGTTTCTTTAACTGTTGGTCAAAAGGAGATGCAACTGCAAGAATTGACAAGCCATCAACATTGAAGAAATGCTGAGATGGAAATGTACTATTGTCAACCATCCTCTGTAATGTAAAGGATCTGAAATTTAAAGATCCGATGGCATTTTCATGGATCACATGACCTGATGCAGTTGAGTCTCCTTTCAAAAGGTTAAACCTGGATGGTCAGATTCCTTCCTTTTTAAACAGCGGAGCTCGTAGGTTTGTGACCTACCTTCATCCTTGGGTCCTAGTTTAAGAGCTATAGCACCAGCTAAAAAAAAACACACAAGAATATTGCACATAGATTGCAACTGTTTGCTTAAGCATTGCACCCCAAACTTCCTTTATGGAAAGTAGCTTCACAAAGAGATGTCTTATGAATTACGGTTAAGAAGGCATATAGGACACTATATGGATAAGATGGGTTGACTTTTCTTGGAGAAGCAGATATTGAGAGGGACCTGATAGAGGTGTACAAAATTATGAAGGGCTCAGGGTGTCTGGGTGGTTCTTCATGGGTTAGTGGCCTCTAGTGGGTCAAATGGCCTCTTTCCTTCTGTTCTGTAGGGTTTCAATAATTCTATAATTGTACCTAAACTTCCTAAACAATTAACTAGGTTGAAAGACCCCTAGAATAAAATGCTTTATCAAGTCCAAGATCCTTTTTTGCCTCCGACACTGAAAACAGAGATCTTCTTCCTGTCACTCTCTTAACTTGGCGAAAATCATTTCCCAGGCTGGAATGCAATGTTAACATGATATCCAAGATAATACAGGCTATTCTGAATCAATTCAAGAGACCAAGGTTCTCAACGCAATTACTTGAGAAAATTAATTCTTCAATTTTATCTCTGCCTGAAAAAGTAAAGAACCTTATCAAAAGTAAGGAAATAAACCAGACAGGTTACTTACTTTACTGTGGAATTCCATCTTTGTTATTAATAGTTTGAGGTAGATACAACTCAGTCTCCCATAACCTTCACTTAAGTGACCCTTTGGGTAGAAAGAAAACAAAAACAGAAATTATAATCCTTAGCAAATGCATCAATGCATTCAAATAAATCTTGTTACAACATACAGGCATAGAACGGAGCCCGCATCTCAAACGGTTATTAGTACAATCAGTAGAAGATGATGGAGTTTTCTATGGACTCATTTCTGATAAAAGGGAATAGATCTAAAATGTTAATTCTGTTTATCCCTCTACAAATGACGCTTGACTGAGTATCTCCAGCATTTTCTGTTTTTGTTCTATCTTAGGCCATGTTGAGTTAACTGATCTCAGCCAGGCTAGTGACTTGCTACCACAGCGGAGAAGGAATTGATGAGCTTTTTACCCCTCAATTGTAATTTACTGAAGCTTTCTATAGTTGAATACATGTAAACATCATGCAAGGAGAGGAACAACCTTGACTACACTGCTGCAATGGACAAATTGCTTGCTAACGGGTTGATTCAAGCACGTTTCAAATTCTGACACCAATGGTAGTTCACTAATTTAACGAATTACCAAAGGCACCTTCCAAACTCTAACACCTAGAAGAATGAGGGAAATAGGTGCATGGGAAACCACCATCTCCTTCAAGCTCACACCTGACTTAGAAACATATGACTGTTACCTCACTGTCCTTCACAAGATCCTGGAACCCCATTCCTAAATACATTCACTCCCTCATGCAACAGCTCTAGAATGCAGCTTACCATCACCTTCTGAAAAACAATTAGCAATGGGCAATAAAAGTTGGCCAAGCAAGGAAATCACACATTCCATGTATAATTTTTTTTAAAAAGTCAGAAACCTAAGCTTTTGCATCTCAGTTCATAGATAAAGAATGGTCACTTCTGCAGGGTCCTGAATCTGTGCTGGTACTCATGAAAGCAAACACCAAAAGTCAGCACTCTGAAGACAGAAAGACATGAAATCTCAGACAAAAGTGGAAAGATGGTCTATTTAATTGCAGTCACTTTGAACAAACAAATAGTTCAGTAGAGTATTACAATCAAGAGCAATAGAACTTTATTGGAACCATTGGAACATTAGCCTTATGGAAATTCCAGGCAAGGTAATTCTGTCAGCCTCCTATTCAGATCTTTTCTAGTCAACCTGTTCAGATGTGTCATTATATACTTAGACAGCGGGCGGGATTGAACCTGGGCCTCCTATTTCCGAGGTTCAGACATTAAGGGGCTCTTATGGTGCAGTGGTAAAGTGACTGTAGCAGGCTCCTATTCAGATGGACAATGATACAATTACTTTCAGGTGAGGACAAAATCAGCCGCTCAATCTAGAGAGAGAACTTGATAGAAAGAGTTGTAGCTAACAGCATACACAGTCAATACTCAACCAATTTGGTCATTTGTCAACCTCAATTTCGGCCAGGTCTTCACTTGCTTAGGCTCTAAGCCTAAGAATTCCCTTCCTTAACTGTCTATCCTCCTTCAAGTCACTCATTAAAGCTCTGCCTCTGACCAACCTTTTGGACAGTTGTCCAAATATATATTTATGTTGAATCAAATCTTGTTTGATACAACTTGGGACATTTTACTGCCTTAAAGAAGTTATATAAATGCAGGTTGAGGTTGTTGTTCAAAAACATTTAAGTATGTTTCAGATGAACACAGACTATTACATATTTCCTTCAGTTCATCCTCAAATTTTCAGAATCTGCGGTATTAACTTTAGGAGATGAAAAGTGTGTTACCAACACATTGAGGAATTATATTATCAGGAAAAATAATCAGAAGCTTTCAGTGGAGAGAGAAGATAGAAAAAGTAGTTAACAGATTATTTGGGTCTGAAGTTTTTGATTTAGCATTATTTCTGACTTCACCAAAAATTTCAAATCTCAGAACTTAACATTATTTCAACTGCATCATTAACACACCTAAAAATCACAGATTGCAAAGAATAGAAGTTATATTTAAGACTGTTACATGGTTACAACAAGCATACTAGGAAAAATCAAGTCTTCAAATTCTGGAAAACCTTTTTGAATATTAACATGTATCTAAAAAAGTTTATCGCAATCTTCAGACCTCCCAATCCAAGTATCTCAAGTTGTCTAATGCAAATTCCTGCCTCTCACTTAATATCATAGCTATACTATCAACAACCTGATCATCGTCTAACATGATCTGAAAAAATGTCTGAGACCTAATAGAATGAGGGAATTGGTGATGGATATATTAATTAAGGGTGATGTATACATTAATTAAGGGTGAATTAGGTTTGTATAAATATGGAGTGGTACCAATCAGTAGGATCAGAGTTTTATCAAATGTGGCTAACTGTAATAACTCTCTTGCATGGAAGTGTGGACTTGAATACTGTTTAAATATAGTTATCATTTGAAATATAACATTTGCAATGTAGCAGAGAATGGCTGAATCAAAACGTAAAGTTTCAAGACACGATTGTCCACGCTGTTATCTTAAAATGAGCCTCATGGCCATTGGAAGAATGAAGTTACAATGTAGACCTGGGTTGCTTCTTTACCAAAGAGGCAGCAAGGTACGGCCAAAGCAGTAAGCCCTTTCAGCAATGAGGCATATGAAATGAGCCATGTAGTAAAGTGGTCCGTAACATTTTACCAAATTGGCCAAACTGCAAATTATCATTTGTACTAGTGTGCATTGTACATGCTAAGAACTTGTTGCAGAT
>NC_063357.1:35705281-35722704 GCF_021869965.1 Rhincodon typus | reverse complement strand
TAGATTACTAATTTGCAGATTCTGAAGGAGCGACAGAAAACAGGGGTGGCACGTTGGCTCAGTGGTTAGCACTGCTGCCTCACAGCGCCAGGGACCCAGGTTTGATTCCACCCTTGAGCAACTGTCTGTGTGGGGTTTGCATGCTCCCCCCCGCATCTGCATGGGTTTCCGTCGGGTACCCCAGTTTCCTCCCACATTCTAAAGATGTGCAAGTTAGGTGGATTGGCCATGCTAAATTACCTATAGTGTTCAGGGAGGTGTAGGTTAGGTGCATTAGCTAAGTCCTCAAGCCCAAACAATTTACAATCTGTGTTATTGACTTGGATGCGGGGATAGAAAGCACTATAGTCAAATTTGCAGATGACACGAAAACAGGTGGGAAAATAAGTTGCAATGAAGAAATAAGAAATTTACAAATGGATTTGGATAAGTTAGGTGACTGGGCCAAAGAATGGGCAGATGAAGTTTAACATGGATATGTGTTAGGTTATCTATTTTAATCAGAGGAAAACAACTTATTTTCTAAATGGAGAGAAATGTCAAAGTGCTTTGGTGCAGAGGTATCCTTGTGCATGAATCACAGAAAACTAACATGCAGGTAGAGCAAGTAATAAGGAACGCAAATGGAATATTATCATTTATTGTAAGGGAATAGAGTGTAGGATTAGGAAAGCACTGTTGCAACTGTACAAGGTACTGTTGAGTCTGCACCTGGAGAGTTGTATACAATTTTGGTCCCCTAGTTTGAGGGGAATGTAGTTGTACTGGAGGTAGTTCAGAGGAGGTTCACAAGATTGATTCCAGAGATGAGGGGTTTAATTTATGAAGACAGATTAAATAGTTTAGGTCTTTACTCTCCAGAGTTTAGAATGAGGGAAGATCTAATTGAGGTATATAAAATGCTAAAAGGAATTGACAAAGTCGACGTAGAAAGGATGTTTCCACATGTTGGGTAACCTAGAATAAGACGTCATAGTTTTAGGATGAGGTTTAGCAGATTTAAAACAGAGATAAGCAGAAATTACTTCTCTTGAAGGATCGTACATCTATGGAATTCACTACTCAGAGTGTGGAAGATGCAGGGCCATTTAGTAAATTTAAGGAAGAGATAGACAAATTTTTAATTCGTAATGGGTTGAAGGGTTATGGAGATTGGACAGGAAAGTGGAGATGAGGCCAAAATGAGATCAGCCATGATCAGAGTAAATAGCAGAACAGGTTCAAGGGAGTGAATTGCCTACTCCTTCTAGTTCTTAAGTTTATATGGAGTAAAAGGAAGGAAGGCAAGGAAACAGCGTAAACTCAAACAGTGCACCTGGATGCACAGTAGCAGTCCAGAAAGAGACAGAAGGCAGGATATAGGGCACAATTTAAAAAGACAAGAAATACATATAAACCAGGGATACCACCAGAAGCATAAGTCCAGGAGGAGGAGAAATGTAAGTGTCCACAAACAACTAGAAGGCAAGTTAATAGAAGATGGCAATCAATAGCTACACCGCTGGAGAGAATTGGGGTGGAGAGAGAGATGCCACATAAGGGATAACAGGCTCTATCACCGAGATGAATATACGCCAAAAAAGATGTGGCCTGATGAGACTTATAAGACAAAAGCAAGACTAGTGGCATGATGTTTTGAAGAAAAACTACAGTATAAGGAGTGATTCACCAATGAAAGGAAAAGCAATTTTGAATTTTTTTGGCTTTGTTGGGGACAAATGCTTGGGAGTAGAGATCAACTGATATTAAAGCTGCATTTCTGCAGGGAGATCAGTGGAAGTCTTTCTTCATCCTCCAAAAGAGACACAAAATGCAGTAGGACACTTGAAGTCAAATAAACGTGTATATGACCTAACGATGCCTCTATAATTTGGTACTTCTCCCTTAGATCTGTGTATAATGCAGGTAGATGATTTTTCGATGGGAAGATAGGAGCAGTGAATTTGAAAACACTGTCATAAATCAGCTTAAAGCAGAATTAAAGTTTGGAAGTCAGGATTTTAGGGATTTTAAGTACACTGGATTTGAAGTCAGGAACAACCTTACTTTTCTAAGTAAGGTTGCTGATGTGTTGCTTTGCATCAGTAACCTTATTTGGAAAATGTCAGCCCAATCACTTTTCATCAAAGTAGGTTCTCACAGAAAAGATGCAGCAGCTTCTAAATCTGAAACAAAGATATAGCAAAGTGCAATTGGACAGCTGAATTGGCTAGCTACTTAAACAAGGCCAGGTGAAGTACTGGGATCGAGTGCAACCACGCAGTCTCAAGGTGGAAGGTATTATTAGGCTAAAAAAATTGAAAAAAATAAAAATGATATTTCCATTTTTGGGAGATTCCAGGAACACAAAACTTCTTGCTTTTCGTGATGATTCTTATTCAAATCTCTGATGGTTCTTGAATGCAGGAGGGCTTTCTTGTGGGAAAGGGAGGTAAATATTACCCTTTAGCTTGGGGAGCTAAAAAAAAGTTGAAGAGTAGTAAAAAGTACTTAAGTGGCAGAGACTCTCACTCATGCTGCAGTGTAGAAAAGTCTGTGCACTAAAATATTTGAAGAAATTCAAAACAGGGAATTGAGAAGCAATGTCCACTGAGTGCTACATTGACAATATATCATTATGGGATAATGTATGCCCAACGAAATGCGTGAATGAACAAAAGATTGAGGATTGATATTACACAGATAATGGAAAATGGAGAGATTTCAAAATTGAAATGGGTAAGGAGCTGCAGTCAGCCATCAGATTGTTTTACAAAGAAAGGAGCAAGTTCTAGAAAATGTTGGACGTACTGCAATTAGGATGTTTGGAAATGTAAAGAAAAGAAAATGCTTTCACCTCTTAAGAGGTCAACCACACCTAGAATACACTAAGGCAACAATGTGGAATAGTTAAACAATAACTGTGGCCATAACATGAGGCAGAACTCTCAAGTTATTAAAGCAAGTTCAATTGAAAATTTTAAAACTGAGACTAAGTAATTTTTGCTAGTGAAGGAGACAAAGAGTTCTAGACAAATTAAGTTGAGATGCAGATCAGCCATAATCAAAATAGAACAGGCTCAAAAGATTATAGCCCACTCCTGTTCCAGGTTCCACAGGGATTATTCATCCAGCACTTGGATGTTGAGTTCAGTTATAGCAATTTGAGGTAACCAGGTCATGTTCAGGTACTGGTCACTTAGGAGTTTCAGCATGAGGGCATTGTGATAGGAAAAATTTAAGTCAGTATTCCACAAAATCTGTAAGAATAAAAGAAGTTCCTTTGATTAAGAAAAAACTGAAAAGACAGAAGGAAGAAAATAAAGAAAGAAAGAAAACAAATATTACGAATCCACCATGGATATCTGGTAAAAAATAATGCAAACAGTTGGAAAAATGGGTTTGGGGCAAATATAAAATTTGTTACACTTTCCAATAAGTTGACTTTTTGTTCACATGAATAATGAATAAAACTACGCTGTGTGATACTTTTATCTCAGATTGGTTAGATAATATAATGCTTCAGTAAATTTTCTGCATTTCAGCCACAAGTGAAACCGGCCACACTTCAGTTGAAAAATCCCCACAGTTAATATCAGATGGCACAGTCCAGGTCCCACACTGCTGATGATCTACAGTATACACCATGTCTGATGCAGATATTAATCAGCTAAATACTTTCATGACTGTTTTGAGTGTGCAGGTGGTTACCAGTGTTTAATTCAATGGACAATGGCAGCTTTCTTAACTCTATTTGATTAGCTACTGTATATAACTGAGGCAATAAAGAGTCAGCAGATTTTCAGTTGTAAAGTATATGACTGTCAAACTCAAACCTTAAGTCAATCCCTGTCCACACAATACATTTCCAGGAAGAATCACTTCGCAATGATAAGAAACAGAAATTCTTGTTTAATTAATCAGAAGACCAAGAGGCGTATCCCTACTGTCTCACCAGGCGTTAGGTAAGTCAGCGTATTATATAATTGAAACTGAAATTACCTTATAGTCTGAGAGACATTGAACCTGACTAGATAGCATATTTAATTACAAAGCCATCGCAGGGGCAGAGAATGATAGGACTCCTTCATATCTGCAACAACTCTCAGAATGAGATGCCTAATTAGTTTCCTTCTCCCTGCTTTTTCATAACAGTTCAACAAATATCTCTTTTTCAAAATACGCTCTTTCGAAAGATTCTTTTGAAGATGCTTTCACTATTATTTCAGGGAGTACATTCGCATCAGAGTAGCCAAAGTAGTTAAAAGAAATCTCATTCCCCTTGGGCATTTTTTGCCATTTATCTCAAGTTTCCATCCTCTGGCTGTCACCAGTGGGAACAGTTTCTCCTTATTTATTCTGTCAAAACCTTCTACAATTTTGAACTAGCCTATTAAATCTTCCCTCTACCTACTCTTCTTGAAAGGAGAACAGCACCAGTTTCTCTGGTTTCGCCCTGAAAATGATGTCCAGCTTGTTGCAATTCTATAGCCTCCTCCATAATCATAAAAATTCCGATGCAGGCTAAGCAATTCAGAAGAAGGCATATGGAATGTTTTTCTCTTTTGGTAAGGAGTATAGGTCACAAAAGTACAGAAGCATTGTTACAAGTGTATAGGACATTAGAAAGACAATATCAAAAGCACTGAGCACAATTTTAGTTTCCTTATTTAGGTACAGATATTTCTGTAGGAAGTTCTGAGGAAGGGTCACCGGACCCGAAACATTAACTCTGTTTTCTCCTTCACAGATGCTGCCAGACCTGCTGAGCTTTTCCAGCAACTTTGTTTTTGTTCCTGATTTACAGCATCCGCAGTTCTTTTGGTTTTTATTACATATATTTCTGTATTGGTGAAAGTACATAGAATGCAAATTAGATTGATTCCTGGCATGAAGGCATTGCCTTTTGAGGAATGGCTGAACCTATCCTCAATGAAGTTTAGAGGATGAGAGGTGAACTTATTGAAACATACAACATTCTGAGGGGAGTTGACAAATTAGATATAGGGAGGATATTTTTCCTCGTGGGAACCTAGAATAGAGAGTTTCAAAATCAGGGTCTTCCAGTGAAAGATAAGAGCAATAATCTCTCAGAAGCTCAATAATCTTTGAAATTCAATATCCAAAAGAGTAGTGGCAGCTGGGATATTAAATACATTTAAGGCTGAGTTAAACAGATTGTTACTCTACAAGGGAGTCGAGAGTTATAGGGAGCCGAGAGTTATAGGGAGCCGAGAGTTATAGGGAGCAGGTACGAAAGATTATTTTTATTCAGAGGATGTGGGTATCACTGGCACGGCCAGCATTAATTAGCCATCCCTGATTTCCCAAGGGCACTTTAGAATCAGCCACATTACTATGGGTCTGGAGTGACATGTAGCCCAGACCAGGTAAGGGCAGCAGTTACCTTCCCTAAAAGGACATTAGTGAACCAGATGGGTTTTTCCCCAAGGTCAACAATGGTGTCAAAGTCATCATTAGCCTACTCTTGCTTCTATTTCCTCTATTTTTATCTTCACCCTCTACAAACCCCTCTGAATCTTTCCCAGCTTGAGCCCAAAAAGACAGCTATTCCTCTTCATTCAATGGGTATGCAGCATTAGAACCCCAGGATATGGTTGAAAAAGAGAGACACTGGACATATCTCAACCATTAGGGGGCAGGCATATTTCAAAATGTTTAAGTTTCTCAGGCCAGAGAGGAGGTAACTCTTTGAAAGTAATCAGAAAGGTGTGACCTTCAGACTGCACCAAAAAGGCAAATCTAATGCACTATTTCAAACTCAAATCTCAATACAAGTTCAAGGATGAAATCAGTTTCATTTTTATTCAGTTGTGGGATGTGGTCTTCACTGGCTGGGCCAGCAGGTGTTGCCCATCCCTAGCTGTCTTTAAGAACAGACAGTGAGCTGCCTTCTTGAACCACCACAGTCCATTTGGTGTTGGCAGACACAAAAGTTAGGGAGGAAATTCCAAGATTTTGACTCAATTACACTGAAGGAACAGCGATAAATTTCCAAGTCAGGCTAGTAAGTGGCTTGGAGGGGAACTTACAGTTGGTAGCGTTCCCATATATCTGCTGCCCTTCTCCTTATAAATGGACTGCTGTAGATGCAGCCTTGGTGAATTTCTGAGGTGCATCTAGTGGATGTTACATACTGCTGTTACTTTGTGTTGGTGGAGGAGGAGGCACTGAATGTTTGTGGGTGTGGTACCAATCAGGTGTGCATTTTTTTTGGACAGTGTCAAGTTTTTTGAGTGTTGTTGGAGCTGTTCTCATCCAGGCAAGTGCAGAGTACTGCACACACTCCTGAATTGTGCCTTGCAGATGGTGGACAGGTTCTGGGGAATCAGAAGGTGAGCAACTCACTGCTTGATTCCTAACCTGTGACCTGCTGTTATAGCCACATTACCTATATAGCTAGTCCAGCTCTGTTCATTGCCAATAGTAACCATTTAGATATCAATAATTGGGGATTCAATGAATGTAGTGCTACTGAATGTCAAGGGGTGATGGTTAGATAGTCTCTTGTTGGAGATGATAATTGCCTAGTATGAATGTGACATGAATGCTACTTGCCATTTTTCAGCCCAAGCCTGAATTTGTGCAGTTTTTATTGCATTTGTACATGGACTGCTTCAATATCTGAGGAAATATGAATGGTGGTAAACACTGAAGTCAGTGAATATCCCTATGTCTGACTTTGTGAAGGAAGGAACTTCTTTGTGACAGGCATTGTCATAATCAGCAGAGCCAAAAGCATATCCAAGTCATTTCAAGAAATGAAACCACTGAATACCACAACGGATGGTGTATAATGTTTGTGGCTGAATAAATTAAAATGGGTTTCGTGTTGTTCCTCATTTGCATGTACCTCCTGACTATGTGTAGTTTGACCATTCCTATTCAACATTTAGCTACGTAACAAGTTTAACATTTATGTCCCTGTTTAGTCTTTGACAATCACAGGTTTCTACAAAAGAAAGATTGAATAACTGAAGGCTTAACATGATAATAATAATTCGTGCAGAAAAATTCAAGATAAAGAGGCTGCAGGTCTTTTAAAAAGTGCTTAAAATATGGCACATTTTACAATTGGTACATTATTTTTGCTAGAATTCCACGTCATTTCCGTAAAGAATCCACATATCTTCTGTTTACTGAAAGCACCATTGACACAAGGTAGCTAACTCAGCGCAGAGTGGGGATGCAATTCAGCAACCCCTCTGCTCTAAATGATTCAACTGGTCAGCGGTAACTTATTGTTTCAGAAAATATTTTATGTAGGGTATCAAAGGTTTGGCCAACATTGCATGATCCCCATATTCTACATGGGTACAGATGACCGTGAAACAACCAATGTCAATGAGGTCAACCTTACCATACCACAGCTAAAAATACTAAAATTGAGCCCTTCTGATGCAGAAATAGTGTCCCTATCTCTGGACCCAGGAGACCTGGGTTCAAGTCCCACCTGCTTAACTTTAAATAGGTTGATTTAAAACAAAATAAAACTGAACCTCAGCCAACTTGAATTGCAAGTTAAGAGAGTATTCGATAGACTACTTCACCATTCAGAAATTGTGCTTTTGTTGTCAGGAAATATAAAGATGGCTAGCAATAAGATAATCCACGCTATCAGAATAACAATGGAACACCAAAGGATAGCTTAATAGCCCCCTCCCTCTCCCTCTCTCCCTCCAAACCCCCATATCTCTCTCTCTCCCTCTGCCGCTCCCCCCGCATCCCCCCCACCCCTCCCTTCACTCCCTGTCTCCTCTCTCTCTCACTCTCACACACAAGATGTCTGCGATGGGCCACTGGTAAGCTACTTTCTGGAAAGGCAATTGAGTCAAGGTGGACATGGCCCTCACTTATGACACAGTGTTTAACAATGCCTTCTCCCTTTGCTTATTTCTGTGAAAACATGGAAATCAGATCTTTAATGAACTAGATCGTGTTTCTATACAATCCTTCTTCTACAGGTTGTATGACCTGAAATGAACAGCTGCAGTGTATTCCATATTGAAAATTCTGTACATTCACCTATATTTTCTGTCATCTTGTGAACCATAATATCACCTCTCAGATCAGAACATCAATCAGCTAAAATAGATCCAATACCTTGAAATGGACATGAACAAGAATAGAATATAGAACAGTGCAGGAACGGGCCCATTTCTTGCAAATTCATGTGCTTATCTAAAAGTTCATTAATCGCCCCTATCGTATCTACCTCCACCACCAATCCTGGCAGCGCGTTCCAGATTCCTACCACTCTGTTTAAAAAAACTCACCCCACACGGCTCCTATGAACTTTCCAGCTCTAACCTTAAATGCACGCGCCTCATATTAGACATTTCAACTCTTGGAAGATTCTGACCATCACCCCTATCTATACATTTCATAATTTTACAGACTTCTATCAAGTCTCCTCTCAGTCTCCATCGCTCCAGAAAAAACAACCAGAGCTTTTCCAACCTCTCCTTACTGTTCATACTCTCTAATCTAGGCAGCATCCTGGTAAACCTCTTCTGCACCCTCTCCAAAGCCTCCACATCCTTCCTGTAATGTGGTGACCAGAAATAAATGCAATACGCTAGAGTGTGGCCTAACCAAAGTCTTATAAAGCTGCAACATGACATCCTGGCTCTTGTACTCAATTCCCTGACCAATAAAAGCAAGCATGCTGTAAGCCTTCTTTATCACCCTATCTACTTGTGTGGTCACTTTCAGGGAGCTATGGACTTGAACCCCAAGATCCCTTTGTACATCAATGCTGTTCAGCATCCTGTCATTAACTGCATACTTTTCCTTAACATTTTATCCCACAAAGTGCAGCATCTCACATGGGATTAAACTCCATCAGCCATTTCTCCGCCTATATCTGCAACTGATCTATATTCCACTGTATCTTTTGACAACCTTCTGCACTATTCACAACTCCACCTACCTTTGTCTTGTCTGCAAACTTACTAACCCACTTATCTACATTTTCATGCAAGTCATTTATGTATATCACAAGCAGCAGAGGTCCCAGTACAGATCCCTGCGGAACACCACTAGTCATACCCCTCCAGCCAGAAAAACACCCTTCCACCACTACACTCTGCATTCTATGGACAAGCCAATTCTGAATCCACACGGCCAAATCACCATGGATCCCATGCATTTAAATTTTCTGGATGAGCTTACCATGAGGGACCTTGTTGAAAACCTTACTAAAATCCATGTAGACTATATCTAACGCTCTATCCTCATCGATCACCTGTCACCTCCTTGAAAAATTCAAATAAGTTAGTAAGATATGACCTGCCCTGCACAAAACCATGCTGACTGTTCCTAATTAGGCCTGGTCAAGAACAGAACAATGTAATAACCGAATACAAGTCAGAAATATCCCTTTCAAATCTTAAAATGACAACACTTCTGCTTCACAAAGTTTCAGAACAACTGGCACACCCAAAGATTCTCTTTTCCTCTTACTGGTAATGACCAAGTCTTCTGGCCAGGATTTTGTGGTGAATCCACTTCTGTAACTAAAACTAAACATTTTTTTAATGCAATTTCCTTGAATACTAAACGGTTCTCACCAGACACCAATTATGTTAAGATTCACAAACACCACTGATATCGCAGCTAGATGATCAGCCATTAGTGACATTGAGGCAAACTTTAACAAGACATCTTCAAAATGACAAGCAATTGTTCAACACTATCTCTCCCAAACACTTATATGCATTCTAAACAATTGGACACTAACACTAGGATATCAACATACAGTACATCTCAAAAAGAAGCGAAATACTGCATAGGCCAATAACCTGAAATCAAATTGGAAAAAGCTGATGGTACTCAACAGATCAGAGTCTGTAGAGAAAAGCAAAGATAACATTTCAGGTCAATGGACCCGGCGTGATAAGACAATACCATCATGACTAAATTACCAATTCACCAGGATTCAACAATTTGTACTTTGCAACCATGATCTGGGTCTAAGTTGACATCCAACATCCAAGACAGGGATATGAGATGGTGATTGTAATATTAATTTCAATTTGCACAAAACCACAATTACATTCAATTTTCACCAAATCACATCTGACAGGAATCAACAATTAATGAGTAAATGAAAACCCATGATGGCATACAGTTCCATGGACACTGGCAGCTTTTATTTAGCTGGCCCAGGTAGTTTTCCCGAATGTGTACCTCTGATCAGTACTTGTCAAAAACTATTAAATGTTGTGAGGGACTCTACTATTGACAGGAACGTTTTTGGCCCAGCCTTTTTGTTTCCTTGACTAGACTCAAGCACTCAAGACCTACCATTGTGGCCCTACTCCCCAACCTGGATGATAACAGCATATGTTAACAGAGATCCAGAAAGTTTTCTAGTTTCATTGCCAGTTTTGCAACACATTTTTATCGACTAAGCCATTAATTTGAAATAAACCTCTACTTACAGTGTATACTTTAAATATTTGCATTTACTCCTAAAGTGGATTGTTAGAAATCAAGCAACCACTGAACTGGAGTAACTCCAGAAGTATTTTTATTTTAACCCAATTTCATTCAATACCAACAAAATGGTCGTCAGGGTTTCAGTGAATTGCTCCTCTAGTTCAGGCATCTCAGCCTGAAGTTGCAGAGTTCTCCCCCGAAAGCTCTTTCTCTTCCGGTCACCTGTTCTAATATCACCTCATGAGGTTCAGTGACAAATTTCATATGTTTCTGTCAAATGTTAATGTAAGTAAATTAATGTGAGTGCACCAGAGTCATTTAACAACGAAGCATTTGTGAAGATGTTTTACTTTTAATCTGTGTGACAAAGGCAAAACGTGCTACACAGTTACAGTATGAAGGATTAAACATCATCGCAATGTTTTCATAGATCATAGAATAGAATGCCTACAGTGTGAAAACAGGCCCTCCGGCCCAACAAGTCCACACCGACCCTCAGAGCATCCCACCCAGACCCATCCCCCTATAACCCACCTAATCTACACATCCCTGAACACTATGGGCAATTTAGCACAGTCAATTCACCTAGCCTGCGCATCTTTGGACTGAGAGAGGAAACCGGAGCACCCGGAGGAAACCCATGCATACACAGGGAGAATGTGCAAACTCCACATAGACAGACGCCAGAGGGTAGAATCGAACCCAGGTTCCTGGTGCTGTGAGGCAGCAGTGCTAACCACTGAGCCACTGTGTTCATTTAACAGGTTAAAGATCAAAAATCCCCTTTTCGATTGCCTCCAAAAACTTGGCACCAAACGTTGATTTCAAATCTTCCTCACAGTATTCAAGGTAACAATTTTAAATTATGGCACAGTGCTCTGCCTGGAGACAAGCTTAAAGCGACATGTGCGGTCTCTCAGACATTCTAGCTCAACTCATTTAACTATATCAATAACCATTCTATCTCGCCCTCTTTGCCACTGAAATCTGGGCAACACTCATCAGGTTCCTGAGCTCATGCAGAATTCAAGTCACCTCACCTCGATGTGTGCCAAGTCCCACGAATTTATTTTCCCTCCCTCACTCATCTCAAATTGCTCAAAGTGCCCAGATACTTCAATTTCTAAACCCACATTCTCTACAAACCTCTGCAGCCCAGTCTCTGAGCTCCCACTGTCAGGTTTATTTCATATTATTGTCTTCTTCCTTTCCGTTACTAGTGAACAATCTTCAAACAGGACTCTGTTCTCTGGTCATTTCCTTCAAAACTCCTTAGTCTTTTCACATCTTTTCACCAAACTTCAAGTGTTTGAAAATTTATTTGCTTGAACATACCTCAGTCACCTTCGGAATTGCTCCCAATTCCTCCCGAGTGTCTAATCATCTCTCAACATCAGTGCTATTTCTAAGTGCTTAAAGATTTGAACGGTGTTCAAAAACAGGTTTCTGCAAACATTTCTGAACGGTATGATAAATACGACCTCACAAAGACATGTACACAAGAGGGTACTCAAGAACAGAAAGTCCAGGGCACTTACCCACATTCTGCTCATGTCATTCAGCTCATTCTTATATCGCATCGAGTCCAAAAGAACCTGTAGTATAATGAATAATCCACATAAGGAAATGCTCATCAAAACACTTCAGAACATCAAATCTGAACAAAACTAGTTAACCAGAAAATGTATAAGTACACATTCATAAGTAATACATGACAACAGGTTTTATGTATTTTACAGTTTACAGACATGGGCATAGAGTGGGAAATGTGGGTATAGCTATAAGATGCATGACTCCTCATTCCAATTTGAAAATGAGAACATTGCAGGAAAATAATTTATGCCACAGTCATGGATTTATCATCCAAAAATTACATCCATTATTCTCTTCTCCCTTGCAGAATTTTTTTTCTGGGGTGTCATTCTGTGGGTGTTAACAGCCTTTGCTCAAGGTAAGCTTTGCTTTTGGGAATTTTAGAAATTTTTTTTCTCCAAAGAGGCTATTTCTGTAAAAGGGAATTATAATTTAATCTAACCCAGTCATGAGTTTAACACCCACATTCACACTCCTGTATGCCTCCCTTGACAGTGATCATGCTGGGTGCTTGGCTTAATCCTTCCCAGCCCCGAAAGCACACGTCAATTTAGCTTCGGGCTATTGCAAAATCATACCGACCGATAAAATATTTATTCAGAGGTATTATTATGCCAGCATTGTAAGTCCCAACAATGCAGTGTACAGGAGGATTAAATGGAGCCTCTGGTTGGCACCAACACAGCCTGCTTGACGAAAGAAGATTACAACCAAACTGATCCTTCAATAAATGTGGTGTTCTGATACCTTATGAAGGACAATCAGCAGTAATCTGGAGTGCCACTAATGACAGATAGCATGCTTAGCACATTGATGGGTAGTTGACTTTGTATTTGGCTTCAGACAAGTTTGAGAGCAAGTGTCTTAATGGATGGAGCAGTCTTTGCTGGACAAATGGCAGCAAGCTTGCCCATGCTCCACAGTTTTAGCCAGCTGGGGGCTCTTAACACGGAGGAAGGGTCACCGGACCCGAAACGTTAACTCTGATTTTTTTCTTCACAGATGCTCACAGACCTGCTGAGCATTTCCAGCAACTTCTGTGTTTGCTCTTAACACTGTGATCAGCCTAACAATACCCAAGTTCCTTTTGTGACATGTCCCCACTGATCGTGTGCATTTCTCATCAGGCAACAGAAAACCACTTTGGTCGTGACTCTGCAGCATCACATTACAGCAGATTACCATTAGGCCACTGCAATCTTATCACCAAGCATTATAATTTAACATATGTAGACATGAGACAACAATCTCTAACGTTATGCCAAGAGCTTGCTTAATATTAAGATTGTAGTACAATGTAGTATATACCAAATATCTACAGTATATGCATCTCTGGTCTAATCCATTCTTATATTTCCAAGTAACGGCTGTTCTTCACCAAGTCATGGTGAATCCCCAAACACAGAATTAATAGGCAAATTATTCTCTCTTGCCACCAACAACAGAAGGCAAATCATTGAAGTTAAAGTTCTAAACAGCTGATAGTGAGAGAATTGCATGTTTGCCATTAGTTGCAGCCATTAGTTCATACACTGTAACTGTCTGAACTATAATTGACAGATCTTGAACCACAATTCTGGTGTTAAAATGTTTAAAATGTGCCCTCAAGATACAACCAATGTTAGGAAGCACAAATGAATCATTGTATCATCGGACATTTTCAGTTCAAGTGGGTACAATAGAAATTAAATTTAAGTTAAAAATCTAACAGTTATAGATATGGCTAGTATGATTTAAATAGGCCTTGCACAACTTCCTGTAGTTACCACACATTCATATCCTGTCCCAACTGTTACAAGCCCAATTACACAATTTATTCATTAAAATTGCTTTTTTATTAGGAAAACTGCCTGCATCAGTATTTCAAAGAACAGTAGAATCAGTACAACAGAGGTTACATTCTCTGCTGCAACGTAATTTTAATGCTATGCAGATCTCATCTGGTCTCAGAGCCTTGAATTCGATGCAGCTTGACACTAGCTAACAAAGAATTACAGCACGGCTCAGTGACCTCAGGAAGCTGTGCAGGAAGGAGAGATGAGAAATCTGACACAGAAACATAATACTAAAAAGACAGAGTCATCCACATCCATGTTAATCAATAACAACTTCACTAATTGCACAGATGTCTCTGTGTAAATAATATACTCAGAAAAGAAAAAACTCCAAAAATGCTTGAGCGACATCATTTTTCTGATTCAATCTGATTTGTTTCGAATGTACTTAACCTTGAATTGAATTGAATTAGCTTTATTGTCACATATACTCAATGAGTATAGTGAAAAGTTTATAGTTTATAGCCTAATAGAAGTATTACACTTTGAATAAGCGAAACTTGCTTGTGAGTACATTGTCGTGTTGTCATCAATTGAACTCAAATAGAACTAAAGCATCAACGGTTTGATCATGTTCCTAACCTCAATGTACAGATGCCCTCCCTTAACGGCTTTACCACTTAGAGTCTCAAAGCCTCGCTGGCCAGATGCTCTCAACAGTGAGACAAATTTCCTGACTTTCTAAATAACAACAAATCCCAGATTGGGAACATGAGAATCAATAAACATTCACACCCAGAGAAAATAAGGCAACCCAAGTTTCCAAAATGTTTGAGTGGAAGGATGCTCAGCCTTAAATTATTAGCACAAGACTGACCGCTGGCAGCAAAAGAGTTCTATCAACTTCTCACTGCATAACTTGCACATCCTGCAGTCAAAATAGTTGATCCAATCATGCATCCCAACTGTAAGGACCATTCTGCTGTAATGGAGAAAGGAAGTTAAAGAAATATAACTTCCGTCCATCCACAGGTTTTCTTTGTTATTAAGGTTATGGAATGGTTATGTCACACTGCATGTCAAAGCTGTGCTGGCTCTCTGCAACAGCAATTTAGCTTGACCCACACTGCATTCTTTCCACTTAGTCCTGAGGTCACTGATTTCCCTTTCAAATATCTGTGTTATTCCCTTTTGAAAGCTACAATTTAATTTGCCTCCAACACCCATCCAAACAGTACATTCCAGATCTCATAATTTGCTGTGTAATAATGCCTTCCTCACATTGCCTGTATTTCTTTTGCCAATGACTTGAAACCTGTGTCTTCTGTCTATAATTCTTGCAGTAATAGAAACAATCTCTCACTATCTATTCTGTGTGTTTAGGCTCATGATTCTGAACACCTTTATCAAATCTCCTGGCAGCCTTCCCTTCTTTAAACTCAAAGTAGAGAGCAGCTCAGTGGTTTACTGTTGAAATGTCTATCAACGCTGCGTTGTATTGCATTATGAGATAATGTATAGAAATGGCAAAGCTCGTCTTTCTCGGAAATATTGTGGGAGAAATGTTTAAAAAGACTTCTGTTGATTACCTGGAGGCAAGAATCATGGTGGATCACTGCCCAGATATGCAGCTTTAGACTAAAGGTCTCTCCCCAAGAATTTGTAATGTTGTCAGCAGTGCCCATGGAAGGAAGTCAAAAGAATATCACAGATATCAATCTGTCTGATGCCAGAGAATTAATCCAAGTTGCTATGCAAACACATTCCCACCTACTCTCTTGTATCTGTAAGCACGAGTGCCAGCAAGTTCCCTGCCTTGAAAATCAGGTCTAGAAAATTAAAAATAACCTTCTCTCGTCCTCATTAGAAATGACAGCACGAGGTCTAATAAAAGCTTGAGAGATTCAAACAAATAAATGTGATGCACAGACAAAGCTCACTAAGATTGCCTCCTCAATGTACTCTCTATCTACAATAGTCATGTTCACAGAGGTGAGTATCTGGGGTAACAACATGAACCACAGAGGGACAGGAGAATGATAATTCAGCCTAGCAATTATAGCTGATGATTAGTGTTACCTTTTTTGAAGTATGATAGTGATTTAAAACCATTGTCCAATTTTACTTGATCTTATGCCTAAAACCAATGAGAATGAGAACAATCCAGCTTCGTCACTGCAAAAATTATTCATGCAAACTAATGTCTTGCTGGAAACGACACAAGAGAAAAAGAGTATTGCCTCTTACTTACAACACAGAGAGAATGCATGAGTGACACCAATGAAGTTCTGTACGTGCAAATTAAATTTTGCTGAATTTCTTTGAACAGTCTTTCAATCAGTCAAGCATAAGATCAAGCTCTAAAATCACATTTGGTTACAGTTGCCACAAAGGAAATAACATTCAAATACATGCATTAGATTCAGGATGAGGACTCTTCCATAGAACAAGGGAAACATTTGTAGAGCACAGCAGATCCTTCAAAATATTGAATATCAGAAATCAAAGCAGCATAGCTCTCCAAGGATGATCTTGACCCTCTCAGCTGTCTGACTTCTTGAACCCAAGAATCAATCTTTTTAAGAGATTGGCGAGCTTGATGAGAACATTGTCCATGACATGTCCTGCTATCTCCAATCAGATTTGTTGCTTAAACATAACATGTTTTCTAGTGAGCTGCTTATTGATCTGCAAAAAGCATTAACAGCAATATCTGCCACAACATCTCAGTTATTGCTTATTATTGTGTTTCATGCTACCTAGGGAGGAACAGCTTGCAGAACTAGCAGTTTCAAAGCACAAGATACATGGGATAAGGGATAAAAATTTACACAACAACATGTCCTGTTAAACCATTGCTCACAATATTGCAAATTCTTGGGGAGAGATTTTTAGTCCAAAGCTGCAAATCTGAGCCACGAGTAGATTAGGTCCATCTTCATCTCAAGCAATCAGAAGGCAGCCACAAATAAACATCAAATTCTTCTTGCCCTCCCACCCACACTGCCACCCCCATCTTTCTTGTTTCTTTGTCTTTTGTGGTCTTGTTTCTGACATTCCTCTGTTCCTTTCAATCAGAAACAGAAAGAAACAACCAGTTTTGATGGATTGCCCAAGGGGGTCAGAGAGGACTTTTCCACAGTATGTTTCCTTTATTGGTTTTTCTGTTTAATATCTTTGTTTTGCTTCTCCCAGCATATTACTTGGCTGCAGGGAGTTTAGCATTAGATCTTTTATTAAGATCTGTGTTGCAAGTAGAAGTGCTAAAACAGCAGTAAAGCTGTTCTTTAATTAAGAATAATTTTTTGTGCAAGCACATTCAGAACAAGCCTTATAATTATTGTTGCTGGCCTTAGAACTCCTAAAATGTGACAACCGGAATACCTCCTTATCATTCCCAGTGCATTTTGAGGGCCTTATAAAGGAGAAAACACTATTATTTAATACATTTGAAAGAGAAAGAATAGCTAAAGCAGTCATCTGTCCAATCAGAGATAGTAGGAACTGCAGATGCTGGAGAATCTGAGAAGCAAAGTGTAGAGCTGGATGAACACAGCAGGCCAAGCAGCATCAGAGGAGCAGGAAGGCTGACGTTTCGGACCTAGACCCTTT
>NC_063357.1:35677499-35704881 GCF_021869965.1 Rhincodon typus | reverse complement strand
AAGGGTCTAGGTCCGAAACGTCAGCCTTCCTGCACTTCTGATGCTAATTGGCCTGCTGTGTTCATCCAGCTCTACATCTGTCCAAATCAGATGGCTACTGACAGCTAACAATCAGAAATGTTAAGGCTCTACTTCGGCAATTTTTTTTGGTTAATGCAGAAGAGTCAATTATATTGCCTACCACTATTATTTCTTTCTATTGCTGGTAAGTCAAGGGAGAAGCAGTGAACTTGAAGGAGAGTGTATAGTACTGGGCAGTGACTAGGTTCCAGTCAAAACTAAAAGCATACAAACTCGTCTTTGCTGCAACCCAACAGGGAGGTTTTTAATCTAAGGCTGTGCACTCTATAAAAGCTTAAGCAAGTCTGAACAAGCCTATGAACAACGGCTGAACACCCAGTAGTGTTTAAGTTACTCACCTCTTAAAGGAACACTGTCCCAACGTAACATACACAAATTATAATACATAGCAGATAGGGATGTAGAGGAGCCAGAGAACAGAAAGAAACATAAGCCACCAGTGGCAGCAGAGTAGGTTTAGGACTACTGCGGTAAACACGTTTGTCAGATTTAGAATGAGTTGCTCAACCTCATTGCTGTTAGTCATTGGAGAGTGCTCACAGCAAGGGAAGAAACCAAAAACAGTATCTAGATTTGAAAAGTCCAACCATTCTTCTCTAATCATGTACTGACATGCCATCAGACTATGCTCAGCTATGGTACCCTTCATAGCTGAACTGCGATTCTCACAACACAATATTTTTCAAAATTTTTCAGGGACATATTTCAAGCAGAGCAGAAGTGTATCACAGTTAAGTCTAATAGCCATTTCTGCATGCACATTGTAGAGTGGGAATCGTGATGGATTTTTACAGGAATGGCAAAAACAAAGACAGAAGAGAAACTGATGTCACCAGGAGAATTGTTTATAAAAGTAGAATGGAAAAATACTTTGCAACCAAACACTTTCTATCTAGTGGTTTACATTTGGATACAGATGCTTTGGTTGTCGTGTTAAACTCATCAAACATATGCATGAAATGGTTTCCTTTTGCGGATTGCTAAACAAAACAGAATGTTTATTACCACTAAGCTGCGTTGTTTGAGTCTGAAGTTTAGTGTCTGCTACAGATCTTTGAACAGGTGAGCCATTACTCATCATGGTATCATTAAACGAAGAACAGATCAATATCAATAGCTTCATTCAAAGCATTTCTACCAGTACAGTCGTAATGGGCGATCAGTGTCACCAATAAAACTGACATCTTCCATGTTGAAAATTTATCTGCTACATCTCTTCTACATTAAATAAACAGTGTCACCTTTACAAACCATGCTGCTGCTAGAATATACACTTATTTCTAACATTATACCAGTAACCCTGACCAATAACATTCCTAGTTGGTCACCACTGTGGCACAAACACACGATTTCTGTAACAAAACAGCAATTCTCAAATGACTTTTACAATTATAATCTAACATGGTCCTTCTGGATAGTAACAGTTACAGTGGGCAGCGTCTTTCTCCACTGCATTCTTTTGAATCTAGCCTGTACATGTGAAAATATAACAAAATATAAAACTTATTGAAACTTACAGCTCATAACAGCTGTAGGTCAGTTGATAACCGTTTTGTCAAGTCACAACATTCCCGGTTCATATCCCTATTCCAGGCTTGAAAATTAAAATCAAAGCTGACATTTCAGTCCAATACAAAGCAAGTGCTCTACTCTTCAATCTACCTGTGTGCAAGCAAAAGATCCTGCTTTACTATTTCAAAGATCGGAAAAGTTAACTCCAGTGTCCAGGCCAACTTTTGTTCTTCAATCAATATCACAAATTATGTCAGAGATAGTAGGAACTGCAGATGCTGAAGAATCTGAGATAACAAGGTGTAGAGCCGGATGAACACAGCAGGCCAGGCAGCATCAGAGGAGCAGGAAAGCTGATGTTTCGGGCCTAGACCCTTCTGATGCTGCTTGGCCTGCTGTGTTCATCCAGCTCTACACCTTGTTATCACAGATTATGATTGCCTTGTCATTATCACATGGCTTTTTGGGGAATTAGCTCTGCACAAATTGGCTGTCATATTTCCAACATTACAACCATGTGTGACTACACTTCAAATATGACTTCACTGGCTGTAAAGATCTTGGATATGTCCGGTAGACATGAAAAATGCAACATATAAATGTAAATCATAATTTTTGAACTATATTTGATTCATGGAATCCAACTGCAGCTGGCACACCATTCACAACGGTCACTCCTAACCTCATCCAAAGATCACAAAGAAAAAGAATTTGATCTTAGCAAATAGTACTGAACATTGTGCAATCATCAGCACACATCCCCACATCTGACCTTATGATGAAAGGAAGGTCATTTATGAAACATCTTAAGATAGCTGGGCTGAGAACACATCCTAAGGAATTCCTGCTGAAATGTACTGGAGCTGAGATGACTGACCAACAACCATAACCATCTTCCTATGAGCCAAGTATGACTACAACCAATGGAGAGTTTGCCCCCTGATTACCACTGATTCCAGTTTTGCTTGGGCTCCCTGATGCAATATTCAGTCAAATGTGGTCTTCATATTAAGGGCTATTACTTTCACCTCACCTCTGGAAATTCAGCTCTTTCACCCATATTTGAACTAAGGTTGTAATGAGGTCAGGAACTGAGTGTCCCTGGCAGAACCCAAAACTGGGCATCAGTGAGCAGGTTATTGCTGAGCAAGTGCCACTTATTAGCGCTGTTGATGACATCTTCCATCACTTTACTAATGATCTGATTGGTGGTAATTATCTGGGTTGGATTTATCCTGCTTTTGTTGTGTAGGACATACGTGGCCAATTTTTCACTTTTGTGTAGATGCCAGTGTTGTAGCTGTACTGGAATAGCTTGGCTCGGGGAGTGGTAAGTTCTGGAGCACAAGTTTTCAGTACCAGTGCCAGAATGTTGTCAGGACCTATAACCTTTTCAAAATTCAGTGCCTCCAACCATTTCTTGATATCAAGTGGGCTGAATTGAATTGGCTGAAGACTGACATATGGGATGGGAGACCACTGGAGGAAGCTGACATGGATCATCTGCTTCTTAGCCACCGACATAGCCTCGTTCAGATTTACTTCAATTTCGTCCATGCAACTGGGACACCTGACCACTTAAGTCTTGCATCATCAGCAAATTTTGTAGCTAAAATACTCTATCATTACCAATGAATAGTTCTAAATGATTTAATCAACAGAACCCAAATTAGTTCCCTTGGAAAGTCTATTAGTCACCAACTCCTCCCATTATCACATCTTCTGTTTACTGCTATTTAGCCAAATTACTATATAGCTCTTGTACCACGATGGGCAGGCACTGAATTATCTGTCTATAACTAAATGAATCACATCTTGCCATTTCTTTTGAGTTTTGAAGCTGCATGATTAACATACAACTTCGTATGCAACTTGTGCATTTCTGGATTTCCTGAGAATATCAACCAGATCCTTGCTTCTCACTCAATGCCAAAGGATTGCATCAATGCATCTCATTCCATCTTCCCAGTAGACATTTAGCACAGTTATAATGAAAGTGCAGTGACTGTAATGAGATCAGCCAGCCAGAATGCATTGAATGAGTTCCCTGATTGGACCAGTGTAACACCCCAATCAGGGAACCCTGGCTGACATAAATAAGTTGCATGTCAGGGCTACTGATACTCTGGTGCATGACTCTATGCGGTAGGACAATAGTCAAGGATGTTCATGTGTAAATAAAGGGTGACTTGGTGACAGGATACCAGCCTCTGTGGAGTTATTTCATAAAAGATATTTAATTAGTGCATTTTGTTATGACAATCTAGAGCCTGTTTCATGAGCCAAGATTTTAAGACCATAAAATCATAAGATATAGCAGGAGAATTAGGCTATTTGGCCAATCAAGTCTACTCTGCCATTCAATCATGGCTATTATGTCCCTCAACGCCATTCTCCTGCCTCTCCCCATAACCCTTGATCCTCTTACCAATCGAGAACTTATTGATCTCTGCCTCAAATATATTCAATGACTTGGCCTCCACAGCCCGCTGCAGCAATGAGTTCCACAGATTCAGATTCACCATCCTCTGGCTGAAGAAATTCCTCATCATCTCAGTTCTAAAGGATTGTCTACTCAGAGGCTGTGTCCTTGGGTCCTTGTCTCTCCTACTGGAAGAAACATCTTCTCCATGTCTACTCTATCCAGAAACTCTCTGTACTCTGCAAGTTTCAATCAGATCTACTCATCTTTCCAAACTCCAGAGAGTACAGACCTACAGTCTTCAACCACCCCCTAAATGACAAGCCCTTCATCCCTGGGATCATTCCCGTAGGCGTCCTCTCGTCCCCCTCCAACTCCAGCACATCCTTCTTAGGATACAGGGCCCAAAACTGCTCACAATATTCCAAATGTGGTTTGACCATATTCTTACACAGCCTCAGCAGTATAACTCTACTCTTGTATTCTAGCCCATTTGAAATGAATGCCAACATTGCATTTGCCCTCCTAACTGCCAACTGAACCTGCATGTTAACCTTGAGAGAATCCTGAACTGGGACTCCCAAGTCCCTTTGTGCTTCAGATATCCAAAGCCTTTCACCATTGAGAAAATTGTCTATACCTCTATTCTTTCTATTTAAATGCATAACCTCACATTTTCCCATGTTGTATTCCATCTGCCACATCTGTGCCCACTCTCCTTGCCGAACCAAGTCCTTCTGCAGCCTCCCCGCACCCTCAACTCAACCTGTCCTCTACCTATCTTTATTTCATCTACAAACATAGCAACTATGCCCTCAGTTCCCTCAGTGAAATCATTACTGCAAATGTGAATAGTTGTGGCCCCAACACTGACCCCTTTGGAACTCCACTAGTCACCAGGTGCATCCTGAAAAAGACCCTTTTATCCCCACTTTCTGCCTTCTGCCAGTCAGCCAATCCTCTAACTATGCCAGTACCTTGCTCCTAACAGCTTGGGCTCTCATCTACCTCACAGCTTTCCGTGCAACACACAGCTTAGAATCCCACCTAAATAGAACAACAGTTGTAACAATATTAATCTTGCTGAATGAGAGGAACTGCAGGTTCAGACATTTAGTGCACGTGCTGAGGAGCCAATAGTGCCCTGGTCAGTCGGAGCAGTGAGAACAGCAGCAACAGAGCAAAGGAGAATGAACCTGGGAGTATACAGCAGCAGCAGGATAAATACCCGAGGAACAGGGTTAGTCAGAGTGAATGTGGAGCTGAATCTAAGGGGGCGAAGCTTTGGAGATGACGTCACGACTCAAGAAGTGACATAGGCTTGGCTGCTCGAGAACCAGATTTGCAGACTGAGTAAGTAATGTCTGGAGACAGATAAAGTACTTATTTTTGTAGTTGTAGTTTGCTAGAAATACAGATGGGAGTGAGAGACCGGAGTTTGGTGACGAGTGAATTAGGTTGTGTAATCAGTTCCGGGATTATTGTCTGTAGATGATTAGGCTGACTTAGATGATAATGTTCACAATGGCAGGAGAACTTGGTCCCATGGAATGCTCCTCCAACACTGACCCCTTTGGAAATCCACTAATCACCAGGTGCATCCAGAAAAAGACCCTTTTATCCCCACTTTCTGCCTTCTGCCAGTCAGCCAATCCTCTATCTATGCCAGTACCTTGCTCTTAACAGCTTGGACTCTCATCTACCTCACAGCTTTCCATGCAACACACAGGTTAGAATCCCACCTAAATAGAACAACAGTTGTTACAATATTAATCTTGCTGAATGAGAGGAACTGCAAGTTCAGACATTTAGTGCAGGATAACTTGGTCCCAATCAATGCTCCTCCTACAATATGAGAGAAATTAGGGACACTTCCAATGTCCTTGTTGACCACATACATAGGAGGTGTGTTCGGCTGCAGCTCCTGATCTAACATATGGAGTGCCTGGAGCAGTAGCTGGACTCATTATGGAGCATCCACGAGGCTGAGTGTGTTGTGGATAACACATTCAGTGAGCTGGTCACACCACCAGTAAAGGCTACACAAACAGAGAAGAGTTGAGTGACCACCCGGAAGATGAGTACATTTCAGATACTATTTGGGCGAGAGGCAGCCTCATCAGTGACACCACAACTGGCTCAGTTGTACAACAGGGAGGGTCGAAGTGTAGCAAGCAGTAATGATAGGGAACTCTATTCAGGAGCACAGATAGGCATTTCTGTGGCCACAGGCAAGACTCCAGGATGCCGTGTTGCCTCCCTGGTCCTGGTTCAAAGATTCCTAAGCGGGCACAGGATATTCTGAAAGGGGAGGGTGAGCAGCCAGTAGCTGTCATCCATATTGGTACCGAGGACATAGGCAAGAAAAGAGATGAGATCTTGCAAAGGGAGTTAGGTAAGAAGTTGAAAAGCAGAACATCTAAGGTTGTAATCACAAGATTACTTCCTGTGCATTGTGCCAGTTAGGCTGGGAATAGGAAGAGAGTACAGTTAAATATGTTGCTAAAGAGCTGGTGCAGCAGGGTAGGCTTCAGGTATGTGATTCATTAGGATGTCTTCTGGGGAAAGTGGAACCTGTACCTCAACTAGGGGTCAATATCCTGGCAGGAAGGCTTGCTAGTGCCACTCAGGAGGATTTAAACTCATGTGGCAGGTGGACATGACACAGATCAGTAGAGTTTGGATTAACACATATACCTAGTATGTTGTAGCTATTTTCAGAGACTTGGTTGAGAGAGGGACAAAACTGACAGTTTAACGTTCTGGGATTTACATGTTTCAGGTGTGATAGAGATGTAAAAGAGATGGGGGAGTTGTGTTACTGATGAAGGAGAATACCACAACTGTATTCAGGGAGAACACCTTGGAGGGCTCATCCAGCAAGGCCATATGGCTAGAGCTCAGGGATAGGAAAGGTGCAATCACTTTGGTGGGATTGGACAACATGCTTCCCAACTGCCAGGTGATATAGGAACAGATACATAAACAGATTGTGTAAAAACGTGAAAACAACAGGATTGTTGTAGTGAGATAGCAAGGACTGCAGAGACAATACAGTGTAGAGCTAGAGGAACACAGCAGACCAGGCAGCATCAGAGGAGCAGGAAAGTTGACATTTCGGGTCAGGTCCCCTATATTGACTGGGACTCACCTAGTGGTAGAAGCTTACATCGGGGAGAATTGGTTAGGTGTGTCCAGGGCAGTTTTTTTTTTAAAACAATATTTAAAAAGTCCAATGAAGGGGCCACACTAGAACTGGTATTGAGGAATGAGCCTGGCCAGACATTTGAAGTTTCAGTGGGGGAGCATTTCAGGAATAGTGACCATAATTCTGTAAATTTTAAGTTACATATGGATAAGAATAGGGTGAAAGTACTAAATTTGGGGAGGGCTAACTACCACAATATTAGGCAGAAACTAGGGAATGTAGACGAGGGGCAGTTGTTTGAGGGTAAAACCACATCTGGCATGCGGTGACCTTTTAAAGGCCAGCTGATTAGAATTCAAGACCAGCATGTTACTGTGAAAATGAAGGATAAGGATGGCAAGATTCAGAACCTTGGATGACAAGAGCTTTGCCAAAAAGAATACGGAGGCATACATAAGGTTTAGAAAACTGTATTCTTTTGACAGCTCTGAAAGTCTTCAAGATAGTAGGAAAGAACTCAAACAAGGAATTAGGAGGACTAAAAGTGGCCATGAAACATCTTTGGAAAACAGGATTAAGGAAAATCCTAAGGCGTTTTTTACATATATTAGAAGCAAGAAGGTAGCTAGGGAAACAGTAGGTACACTCAAGGACAAAGGAGGGAATTTATGCCTGGAACCAGAGGAAGTGGGTGAGGTCCTTAATGAGTACTTTGCATCGGTATTCACAAAGAAGAAGGACATGGTGGATGGTGAGTCTTGGGATGGGTATGTTGATAGAGTCATAGAGTATTACAGCATTGAAACAGGCCCTTCAGCCCAAACTGGTCCATGCTGACCATGGTGCCCACTCAACTAGTTCCACCTCCCTCAGAACCCTTCCATCCATGTACCTACTCAAATGTTTTTTTTAAATGTTGCTATTGTACCTGCCTCAATCATTTTCTCTGGCAGCCCATTCCATATAAGAACCACTCCCTGCATGAAGAAGTTGCCGCTCAGGTCCTTCTTAAATCTTTCCCCTCTCACCTTAAACCTATGCCCTCAATTCCCCATCCCCTCATGATTTTATACACCTCAATAAGGTCATCCCTCATTCCCCTACGTTCCAAGGAATAAAGTCCTATCATGGCCAGCCTCTTCCTATAACTCAAGCCTACTGGTCCTGGCAACATCTTTGTAAATCTTCTTTGCACACTTTCCAGTTTAACTACATCATTCCTATAACAGGGTAACCAAAATTGTACGCATATTCTGAGGGCATGTGAACATATAAAAGGACACGGTGTTGGGTTTTTAAAAAAAGCATTAAAGTAGACATGTCCTCAGGACCTAATGGGCTCTATCCCAGAATGATGAGGGAGGCAGATAAGGAAATTGTTGTATGAAATCTTTGTATCCTCTTCAGTCACAGAGGTCCCAGAGAACTGGTGAACAACCAACTTTGTTTCTTTGATTCAGAAGGACAACAGGGATAATCTGCGAAATTACAGGCTGGCGAGCGTTACATCCATGGTAGGGAAAGTCCTGGAGAAGATTCTTAGGGATAGCATTTACTCATATTTGGAAAGATATGGCCTTATTAGCAACAGGCAGCATTGCTTGGTGCAAGGAAGGTCATGACTCACAAACTTGATATTTTTCAGGAAGTGACAAAGACGATTGATGAGGGCAGGCTGATAGATGTTGTCTACATGCACTTTAGCAAGGTTTTTGACAAGGTTCCTTATGGCAGGCTGATGCAAAAGATGAAGTCACATGGGACCAGAGAGCTGGTGTGATGAATACGGAACTGGCTTAGTCATAGAAGACAGAATTTAGCAGTGGAAGAGTGTTTTTCTAACTGGAAATCTGCAACCAGCGGTGATCCACTGGGACCCCTGTTGTTTGTAAAATACATATAAATGATTTGGAGAAGAATGTAGGTGGTCTGATTAGTAAGTTTATGGAAGATACAAAGACTAGGGAAGATGCAGATAGTGAGGTGGACTGCCAGAGGATACGGCAGGACAGAGAGAGCCTGGAGCTTTGGATTGAGAAATAGCAGATGGAATTTAATCTGGACAAATGCAAGATGATGCATTTTGGAAGATCTAATTTCACAGTAAATGGCAGAACCCTTAGTCACATCAACATACAGAGGGATCTTGGTATACAGGTCCATAGTTCCCTGAAAGTGGCAACATACATGGATAAGGTGGTTAAGAAGGCATATAGCATGCTTACCTTTATCGGTCAAGGTGTAGAATATAATAATTGACAAGTCATGTGAAACTGTATTTAACCTTAGCTAGGCAATATTTGGAATATCATGTACAGTTCTGGTTGCCACGGTACAGGGAGGATCATAGAATCCCTGCAGTGTGGAAAGAGGTTATTTGGCCCATGTGTCTACACTGACCCTCTGAACCAGCTGGAGCCCCCTATCCTATTCCCTTAACCCATCATTTTTATCATGGCTAATCCACCTCGCATACACATCTCCGGATGCTATGGACAATTTAATATGGCCAATCCACCTAATCAAGAATGTGGAGGCTTTGGAGAAGGTACAGAAATGGTTTACCAGGATCGTACCTGGTTTTGGACAGTATTAGCTATGAGGAGAGATTGGACAAACTTTGTTTATTTTTACTTGAATATTAAAGGATGAAGGTTGGGGGGGGGGGGGGGGGTGCGCGACGTGATAGAAGCTCACAAACTGATGAGAGGCATGACTAGAAAAGATCATTAGAGTCTTTTTCCCAGGGTAGAAATGTCAATTACTAGGGGGCATAGGTTAAAGTAAAAGTGGGTAAGTTTAAAGGAGATGTGAGAGGCAAGTTTGTTTTTACAGAGGGTGTTAAGCACCTGGAATCTGCTGCTACAGTGGCGGAGGCAGATACAATAGCAACGTTTAAGAGGCATCTGGACAGATATGAATAGGCAGGGAATAGAAGGACATGGACTGCGTAGAGGCTAAAGGTTTTTAGTTTAGAAAGGCATCATGTGTTGGTGCAGTCTTGGTAGACCCAAGGGCCTATTCCTGTGCTGTACTATTCTTCATTGTGCACCTTGTCAAAGGCCTTCTGGAAACCAAACAGATCATGTCCACTGGCTTTCCTTTGTCTAACTTACTTGTTACCTCCTCAAAAGAAATCTAACATAGATTTGTCAGGCATGAACTCTCCTTGACGAAGCCATGCTGACTCAGCCCTATGTTACCATTCACTTCCAAATACTCTACAATCTCATCCTTAATAATGGACTCTAAAATGCTACCAATGACTGAGGTCAGGCTAACCAGTCTATAGCTTCCTGTCTTCTGCCTCGCTCTCTTCTTAAACACGGGTGTTACATAAGCGATTTTCCCAGTCTGCTTGGACCATCCTTGGTTCCAATGATTCCTGAAAGATCACTTCCAATGCCTCCACAATCTCTTCACCTATCTGCTTCAGCATCCTGGGGTGTAATCCATCTGCTCCAGGTGATTTATCTACCTTCAGACCTTTCAGCTTCTCATCACCTTCTCCCTCAGCGATGACCACTACACTCACCTCTGTTGCTGACTCTTGAAATTCTGGTATACTGCTGGTGTCTTCCACTGTGAAAACTGATGCAATGTACTTATTCAGCTATTCTGGCATTTCTTCCTACTTTTCCTGCCTCATTTTCCAATGGTCCAATGTCTACTCTTGCCTTTCTCTTACCTTTTAGATACCTAAAAAAAACAAAATCCCTTGCAATCCTTTTTGGTATTACTAGCTCCCTTACTGTCATATTTCATCTTCTCCCCTATTGCTTTTTTAGTTGTCCTCTCAAATTCAAGTTTTTCAAGGTTTCTCAATCCTCTGGCATCCCATTAATCTTCATACTGCATACTTTTTCTTTTGCTTTTATGCTGTACCTACTTGCCTTGTCAGTCATGGTTGCCCCCTGCTCCTCTTAGTATGTTTCTTCATCCTTGGGATGAATTTGTGCTGTCCTGTCCACAGCAGCGGGAGTGGTCCCCTTCCTGAAGTGTCAGAAGTGATGGGAGTGGTTTCTTTGCTGAAACAGCAGTCCTAGGAAGCGGCAGCAGCAGCAACATAAGCCAAAACGAGGCACCAGCAGTTCAGCGTGGTGAGCCCAGCATCAAGTTTGAGTCCAGCACGGACTCTTGGCAGCACCAACGTTGATGGAGCCAAAGAACGGTGACATGGTACCAGCGGCAGAGGTGCAGCTCCAGGCCACGGCTGGGTCCAGGTACCTGACAGCACAGGCGAAGGCGGTGGTGTTCTGGCTGCACCGACGAGCAGCGACTCAGGGCACTTAAGTGTTCGCAGACTGATGGATGGACTTTGTAGCTCTGATTTTCTGGCGGCAAGGATTCACATCAGAGGCGGGGAGTTATCTGCATGTTTTCTTTTCTTTTGGATGTTTCTTTTATTTCTGCTTCTGTTTTTACTCCTTTTTTTGTATACTAACATGGCAGTAGAGAATTTGTATACTTCTCACTGTACTTGAGTAGTCAAGATAAAATCTAAATCTAAAAAGAAATCTAAAATTACCTCCAGAAACTCTTGCCATTGCTGCTCACTGTCTTCCCTAACAGGCTCCCCTTCGAATCAACTCTGGCTAGCTAGTTACCTTTTCTCAACTGTAACTTCATCACATCTGATTTCAAATTCTCCCTCTCAAAACTGCAGGTTGAATTCTACCATATTATGGTCACTGCCTCCTAAGGTTCCTTCACCCTATGATCCCTCATCACGTCTGCCTCATTACACATCACCAAATCCAGAATTGCCTGTTCCTTACTGGGTTCTATCACAAGCTGCTCCAAAAGAAACTATCTTGTAGACATTCCATGAATTCCTTTTCATGAGATCTGGTACCAACTTGATTTGTTCAGTCTACTTGCATATTGAAGTCCTCCACGGTTATTGGAGTCGTGCCTTTCTTTCATATCTTTTCTATCTCCTGAATTTCTTTTCCCCCCACATCCTGATTACGGTGTAGAGGCCTGTACATAACTCCCATTAGGGTCTTTTTTCCTTTGTGGTTCCTCAAGTCTACCCACACAGAATCTACACCTTCTGATTGTATATCACTTCTTGATGTCGATTTAATTTCTGACTTACAAGGTAACCCTTCCCTTTGCCTATCTGCCTGTCCTTTCAATCGGATGCGTATCCTTGGATATTTAGTTCTCAGCCCTGATCCCCTTACAGCCACAATACACACATCATGCCTGTCAATTTCAATCTGTACTACAAGCTCATTTACCTTGTGTCGTACACTGCGTGCATTTAAGTACAACACCCTGAATCCCACGTTGACTGTTCCCCTTCTCAGAGTTGTCCCCTTATATGCTGTGCCTGAAGTTAGATTCCTGATCCTTTCCATTCTCTCTGTTCTAATATTTGTTCTGGAAACTTTAATATCCCGTGCTGAGCCCCCTCCAATTTAAACTTTCTCCATAACTTTCCATGCAACTGAAGCCACCCTCTCACTATTTGGTTTAAAGCCCTATCCATAGCTATAATTATGAGATTCACTGGGACAACACACAATTTGGTGTCGCCTGACTCATTTGACTCCTTCCCCAATACTGGTGCCAATGTCCCATGAACTTGAAATCATTTCTGGCGGCTAAAACCTCAATCTTTGAGCCATGCCTTTATTTCTTTAATCTTGGTGACACTGTGCCAATTTGCTCATGGCTCAGGTCATAATCCAAAGATTATTACCCTTTTCCATTTTCTATTTTGCAGCCGAATTGCAGGGACAGCTGGTTCAATAAAAAACAACTAATACTCTGTTCTCACCAACAACAAAGTTCACAAATCTAGCTCATTGATGATCATTACAGATCATTGCTGAAGGTCTTGTGTCCAAGGAATCCAGTGAGAGGGTTAGTCTTCTTTAGGGTCTCATTGGATGGGGGTCCAGATTCATCTTCAGATGAATCAAGGAATTTGAAGGCAAAGACAGGGGACTGGCTTTCAGTACTCACTCTCTTCCTCCCACGCAGCCTCAGATTTGGTCAAAGGGAGGCCCCTGCCCAAACCCAATAGACAGTCCCCAGAAATGGTTCTTGCCTGCCAGGAAGGCAGGTTATTTTGGGTTGGTGGTGAGTTGAGGCTCTGAACTGGTCTTTAAACTGACCATTTAAGGATCTTAACTGTTGGTGAGTGGAAATGGTCTCTAATGGATGTTCTCAGCCAAGACTTAATTGTGGAAGTGGCGAGAAAGGAACATAGGTGCAGCAGCAGGCCATTCAGCCCCTCAAATTTGTTCCACCATAAAATAAGACCATAGCAGATCTGTGGCCTAACTCCTGCCTTTGGCCCATATCCCTTAATACATTTGTTTAACAAAGATGTATCTCTCTTGGATTTAAAATTGACAACAGATCCAAATCCAGCGCCATTTGTGGAAGAGTTCCAAAAATCCACCACTCTTTATGTGTAGAAATGCTTCCTAACACTACTCAACAGTCTGGCCCTAATTCTCAGACTTTTCCCCCCGGTTCTAGAATCTCCAACCAGTGGAAATAGTTCATCAGGGAGACAATGGCCTAGTGGTATTATCGCTGGACTGTTAATCTGGAAACCCAGATAATGTCTGGGGACCTAGGTTCGACACCCACCACAGCAGATGGTGGAATTTGAATTCTATACAATATCTAGAATTAAGAATCTAATGATGACCATGAATCCATTGTCAATTCTTGGGAAAACCCATCTGGTTCACTAATGTCCTTTAGGGAGGGAAACTGCCATCCTTACCTGGTTTAGCCTACACAGGACTCCAGACCCATAGCAATGTGACTGACTCTGAACTGCCCTCTGGGCAATTATGGATGGGCAATCAATGCTGTCTAGTCAGCGACGCCGTCATCCCAGGAATGAATAAAGGATCTTTATCGACTGTATTTTCCTGTTAATATCTTGAAGACTTTGATCAGATTACTCTTATCCTCCTAAATTCTAGAGAAAACAGGCCTAATTTGTATAATCTCTCCTCATAACTTAACCTCTTAAGTCCAGGTTTCATTCTTGTAAACTTGTACTCCTTTTTTCAGGAAAGGGTTGAGTATCTCCAAATTCATGCCAATTCATGCAATTATTTGCTCTTCTCTCCTTCTTCCTTGCCACTCCCAGAGATCGGAAAATTGCTCCCAAGAAGTCTAGAACCTGCCCATCATCAATAATGACTAGTGAATTTAAAGATTGCATTTCTAATGTACACTTCAATCTGCTTCCTTTACTCCTGGCATTTAACCTGTATTTCCTGAACTTCTAATCTTCTGGTGTTTTTCCAGTTTGATAGTGTCGATGATGGTGGATCTCGTTACTTCAACTCCATTTATGATAAAATAACACATTCCATCAAAAGAAAAATACGTGGCCAGACTATAATTCAACCTTTAAATTACATCTTCCCTGCAAGATGAGACAAGTTTGACTGGTTAACAGAAGATTTTGTATCCATAATAATGTCAATTTCATATTTGATACTTTCTTCAATTAATATCCAACACTAATGACAATAAGTCCCAAAAACAGCAGCACTAATATATCTACACCCAGGCCGTATCAGTAACTAAAAATATATGGAAGCCTCACATGATCAGACTTCAGCTTATGACATTCTGAACTAAGTTAGGGAAGAATTCAAACCTTTTCAGAAACAAGTCGGAGATGAAGCTCTGGGATTGGCCTTATCAGCCACAGAAGGACCCAAAGAACTCATGGCCAGTTACATAGAATGCCCTTGGTGGAGAAACACACTCGTTAGCAAGTGATTGCCAGCACTGCCAAAATGGAACAGCAACAAACACTAATCCATTCTCAACAAATGGTACTGAAAACAACAAATGCTGGAGAGCACGGGGGTCAGACAGCATCCATGGAGACAGAGCAAGCTAACGTTTTGAGTCTAGGTGACTCTTCATCAGAGGTACACTTCCTTTTGAAAACATTGAGAAGTCATGATAATAGGTGTTGCTTTTTACAGTTTTGTGAGCATTCTGTGCCTCTCAATAAGTCATAACAATAGCACAATGGTCAGTGCCTTTCTGTCAATAGTATCTGAATAAAGGCTTTGAGAATCTAATCACAGCTTATTTCAAACTCCTTTAGAAAAATCAAAGACAATTACAGGATGAGAAGACTTCAACACTTCAACTTCTGTAAACATACAGATTACATGCTTGGAATATGCAGATGACTCAATAAACAGTCTGTAAACATGCAATAATCAGAATTTGTCACTTTGGTAAAATTATAAACACAAACCTCGGATTTTAACAAAGATAGTCCTTGTAGTTATAAATCAAAATGGGGATTAAATATTTTTCTCAGAAATAGATTTGAAGTATCTGTGGTAAAATTACTGAAATAAAAGGCCATTAAAATACCCTCAGATAACGACAGGTTAGTGTTATAATTTAATAATGGAATTTCCATTACAGTACTATTTATGGCATGACCATCGGTCACAAATAAATACAACAGTTAAGAAATATTTACACTGCTTCCTGTCAAGCTTTTTAAAGAAATAAACACAGTAGAGCAGACAACCACCAAATCTCTATTTTAACTGCTCCCACATATTGTGCTGTTCTATAAACAGACACCTTATGTCTTTAAAAGACAATGTATTATTCTTCAACTGAAGGGCATCTGTCCCTCTCTTTAAAAATCAAGATTTGCTGTTAAAGACATACCTAGTGCAAACAGATGTCAAAATGTGGCCACAGATATTGTGGATCTTTTATGCAGTTTTGCTTTATTTCTTTAAACATATAATGCAAAGAACATGCCAATTTGCTGTTGCGAGAATGGAACTAACATTACAACTATGGAGCCCTTATTTGCACACTTCTGTAGGTACTCCTGTGGAAATGGCCAAGGAATCATTCCAGCACATCCACTTCACTTGGAGGCCAAGAAAGCAGTATTCTTTTAAATTAAGCTACTTCTGTCTAATTGCATATACTGCACAAAAACAGATTCCTTCCTTGAAAACATGTGAGCCTAGGCAGGATGATTCTTTACAAAACACAAGTCCAATAAACATTTCCATCCCTTCCAAGGACCATGAATAAATGAAGTAGTTCAAAAAGCACTCTGATCCATACTTCCTAGATTGGCATTTCAAGAATTAGTACAAGTGTCACCATCAACAGAGCGAACAACCACAGTTTTAGGATCTGTATTCTTCAATGTCCAGCAGAAAACTTGTTTTATATTATAAATATGATCTTAGGAATAGTGAATCTATAGATCCACATTTCAGTGGACAGTGGGAGATAATTCTAGAGGCATATTATTGGATCAGCACTTCTAAATATCATGTGACTGAATGATGCGGTCTTAGTTGCAAAGATCATTTTTTTTCACCATCACCCTTGATCTCAAGCAGGGCTCATTAAATAAAGTAACACTTAATAAACTGAAGGTAATACTCACACTTGGATGTCCATCACGAAGCAGCTTGTGAAATACATGGCAAAATTTCCAGCAGAGGACTGCATTGCTGGACAGCGGCAATCGATTCACTACCGACCAGAATGTGTGAGCGCCTTTCTCATGATGCGTACCAAGAATGCATGGTGCAGAAACATGCTAAGGAAACTGTTACAAAATGGAATTCATTTCACGCATATAAACAGATGTAATCAGTTCCCAGCTTTGAAATTTCATCAGTTGAATCAAATAGGTTGTTATAGATTGAATAGCGACTGTTAACAGACTGGGGCATGGCAAGGAAAGGGAATGGAAACCACCCTTTCATATATCCAAGATAAGAATCAATGTGATTATTTAAGGTCCAAAATCAAAACAGGAAATTCACAGCAACTCAATTAGCATCTGAAATAGGATGATTAAAATTGCAGATTTCAATAGTCTCCCAGTCACCACTTCATGTCCTCACCTTATTTTGCCACCGATTGACATGCTGTAGATATTCTCCATTTTCTGCTTGATTTTAGTATGGTTTTTGCACCATTTTTGAAAAAATTTCTACACATTTTAGCTGCAAAATTCCTCATAACTAATAAAAGCTCCAGGGTACAGTTTAGGAATCAATTATCCATTACTTCTGCCAAAAATGTTAATTGTTCAAAGCACAAGTAACCTTCAGAAATGACCCAAAAATTCAATTTCCCACAAGCAGTTTGAACATCAATCAGAAAGATTAAAACATCTTTGAAGATCATTTCCCTTGTCTCAAGGTTTTTTTTCCCCATGCGTAAGCCCATGCTATCAATCGGAAAGAGGACTTCAGAACCAGCCAAGGCTAGGCATTTGACTGCATGGGTGTGTAATAAATCTGAGCCCGATCCTATCATCATTCAACACATCAGAACACAAAAATTATAATTTGGTAGTTGGGTGAATTAGTGCTTTATATAAAGATGTTTTATACAAAGCCGAGAACAACAGGTTATTTCTCTAGATTTTTTTCTGAACTGAAGCTGTCTTCTGCATCAGCAAAAACCAAGAACTGCAGATGCTGGAAATCAGAGACAAAAACAGAAACAGAAACAGAATTTGCTGGGAAACCTCAGCATCTGCTGTGCTTTGTCCATTGTAAACAAGCCTGCGTTAAGGGTGGTAATCACATCTACATCGCGGAGGCTAAGCACCAGCTCTTGGCCACCTCCTCCTATCTCCCCCAGACCATGACCCTACCATTGAACACCAGGCTACCATGGCAACAACGGTCACCAAACTCCTATCATCTGGTGATCACCTCCCCACACTGCCTTCCAGCTCACAGTCCTGCTTTAACCTTCATCCCAAAAATCAACAAACAGGACTGCCTGGGAAGACCCACTGTTTCTGCCCACTCATGTCCCACAGAACATGGTCACCCTGTTATAGGAAGGATATTATTAAGCTAGAGAGGGAGAGATTTACCAGCTTGTTTATGGATTTGGAAGATTTGAGTTATAAAAAAAAAGGCTGGATGGGCTGGAACTTTTTCCACTGGAGCATAGCAGGTCGAGAGGTGACTTTATAGAGGTTTATAAAATCAAGAGGGGTATAGACAGGGAAAAGACACCTACCATTAACCCTATGATAGGGGATTTCAAGACTAAAGGACGATATTTTTAAGGTTAGAGGAGAGAGAGGGGCAGAGGTGGGAGACATGAGGGAAAGGAGAAGTGAGAGAAGGGAAGAGAAATGGGGAGAGATGGAATGTGAATACAAAATGTAACCCTTCCAATTCTGAAACTCTGACTATAATTCTAGCCATCCAGTGCAATGAAGTAGAGACTGATATTGCAGCAAACAGGAGAAATCACCCAGCCACACCTGTAACCTCTTCATACAAAAGCAGGTCACTAGTTTACTCAGTAACCTATCCTAGTACAGGGGACATACATGGTAGAAACTAGCATGAACATACAAATCTCAGATGGAGAATCAGGAAACCACAGTTCGTTCACGCCCAGGGCCCAGTCAGTGGGAAACAAACAGTACTTGAACAAGAGATTTTTGTACTCTCACCAACTCCACCCAAAAAGGATATTTCTGGCATGTTTTTCCTTCACTGCGACTTCCTGTGCATTAATAGCCTTATTGATGCTGACGCTCTGAAAAACAGTGGGGAGAGGAAAAATCAGTTTTTCTCAAAGCAACAATACAATAAAATAGTGACAAACATTTTGATATTTGCACATTTTATTTCCCTTCTCTTTGAGGCTTCACTCCCACAGGCAGCCATCAAGCACCTCAATGAAATAAGCATGCTTCAAGTCAAAGCTTGGCATAGACCCACATGGGCTAATTGGCCATAGAAGCATCACAGTTGAGATCAATTTCATCCCTAAAAAGTTTTCAAAGATAGCCTATGGCTATACTAATCTGAAAATACTCAATCTTGTCTGATCTTGGAAGCTAAGCAGGGGTCCTCTTGTGGCATGATGGTAGTGTCCCTATCCCTGAACCGGGAGACCTGGGTTCAAGTCCCAACTGCTCTAGAGGTGTGTAACAACAGGTCTGAACAGGTTTAGAAGAATAGCTTAATTTTAAGAAGTTGCAACGGCCTTCTTGAGACACAGAAATAGCATCTCTACCTCTAGACCGGGAGCTGGGGTTCAAGTCCCACCTGCTCCACCTGACCAGATGGTCTTCCTTATGAAGGGCCGTCTTGTGCCATGTTGCATCCCTACTCCAGACCAGGCCGTGTTGTGTCTTCTTGTTACGGTCTGTTGCGGAGATAACAGCCGATTGTACTTTTTAGATATCCATTCCTTTTAAAAACTCCGTATAAGTGCTCCTGTTCTGCTTTGTGCAATTCCAGATTGCTGCAGGGTGTTGTGGCCGGTTTGAATAATGTCCTGATGCAGCTAGGTTTATGGGTGTTGATGTGGTTGCTGGACTAATTAAGTATCTGGTCTATATGTGTGGTCTTTCTGTATATGCTAGTCTGGAGTTCCCCAATGTTCTTACGTTCTACCATCACGTCTAGGAAAGGTAGTCGGTTATTGTTCTTTTCTTCTTTTATGAATCTTATTCCGGTGAGGATGTTGTTTGTGTATCGGTGGACCCGATATACAAACAACTGAAAACAGAACCAAAAGTGATGCCAACCACCCCAGCAAATCAAGGCATATAAATAACAAGCGGGTCAGAATACCAACGCTTCACCAGAGGCGCACTGATGATGTTACCTAGCAGGGTGACGAAACATCTGCAACCAAACACACCGGCTCAGCAAGCAAATCTACAACCTCCGTCTTACCAATTCTAGTCAGTTATCTTCCCTTGATCATTTCAGCTCCTTCACCCAGTAAAGGAAGAAGGATTAGTAAACAGTATCTATTGCATAAGAATGAAGAGCCATTGCTGGTGACATCTCCAAATGCATCCTTCATCCAATTCTCAGCAGAAGAAAAGACAGAGCAATGCAGCATTCTAAAGACAATCATACAAGGTGATAGGAACTTTGGTTGCTGTGCACGTTCTACTGTTTCCTGTTCTCACTTAAATTGGCAGCAATATGTGTTGTGAAGATAAGGAAACAGATCCAGACAAGAATCTTCATCCAGGAGGGCTAATTAAGAGACCAAAAACAAAGTTGCTGGAAAAGGTCAGCAGGTCTGGCAGCATCTGTGAAGGAGAAAACTGAGTTCTGAGGAAGGGTCACCAGACCCAAAACGTTAACTCTGTTTTCTCCTTCACAGATGCTGCCAGACCTGCTGAGCTTTTCTAGCAACTTTGTTTTTGTTCCGGATTTACAGCATCCACAGTTTTTTTGGTTTTTAATTAAGAGATCGTGGGTCAATGACACTTGAGCTTCTGTCACTATGAGGTCTAAAGGTTGAGGACATTTCATCAGAGTTAGTGCCAACTTTGTTCTTCTATCCGCAGATATTGCCTTAGTTACCGAATATTTATAGTTTTTATTTCAGTTTTCTAGCATTTACAGAATTTTTGCTTTTGCTCTTGAGGGTAAGGGGTGGAAAACATTCTGATAAACACAGCTACCATGGTATCACTCAAATAGGACTAATGATATTGTGCAAACAGAAAACAGGCAAGAAGGTTGGAAACTACAGCCAGTGACTCTCAGAGATACACCAATATATCAAGATCACTTCAAGTACACAAATTGTCTGTGGAGGCAATGTAAAAACTAATGACTTAGATGGACACTGGAGGTAAATCTACGACAAACCCAAAAAAGGTACCCAACTCCATTCTAGATCAAAAGTCATCCAAGTTTTTTTCACAAAGAGGTTGCCTGCAAATAGCTTTGACACACAATTGAATGTATCAAATGATTAAGGATCAGTGACTCCAAGTCTTGCAGCAATGACTGTATTTGCACGGATATCCTGACCACTATATTACCAATGGACATGAAGATTTTCAACTATCACCCATAGTGTGCATCACAACATATTGCACTGCAGGGAGTTAAGCAACCTCCTTGGGAGATCTGATCCAGATGGCAATAAAAGTATGTCAGCTACAGCGAGGGTACAGCTCAAGTGCTGTGTCAGTTTTGGTTTTATTGTTACAGAGAAGTGGAATCATTGCATGGAGTCCCAAGAAGACTACAGGGTCAATTTCTCAACTTGGAGTTTTCTGGAGAGGGACAGTTAGGGGCAGGGATAAGAAGAAAAAGCACAAAAGCGTCAGCCTTCCTGCTCCTCTGATGCTGCTTGGCCTGCTGTATTCATCCAGCTCTACACCTTGTTATCTCAGATTTTCCAGCATCTGCAGTTCCTACTATCTCTGAAAGAAACTCAAGATGATTTGACAGAGACCATAAACAGGCTTAAAGATTTTGGATGCAGCAAAGCTCCTCAATCAGTCACAGAATACAAGTAGCAGGAAATAGTCTGTCAAGCAATTTATTAAGTCAGCGGGTGACATAATGATGGAACAGAAAGATAAATTAATTCTGTTCAAAAAGAGGATGAGGATACAGGCTAACAAATGCAGAATGATGGCTGTCAAGCTCTTTGAGATGACCCAAGGGCAAGAGAGGCACTCTAAGTACTTTCTTCCCTTTAAAACCAAAGAAATCAACCAGTAGAGGGGAAGGGTTAATGGCCCAATCATTCCCTGCTTGTCATGAAACAACAGCACTTACAATTATTTGGTTTACTATTCCCCAACAGCAACTACTATAATACAATACCCCGTGCCCTATGCTGGTTGACAGACAGTGATGGAGATGTAACAGATTGTTAAGGGGAGGCAGTGGCTTAATTAACTAACAGTCACTGAACTAAAAATCCAGGAACACAGGTAATGTTCTGGGGACCTGGGCTCAAATCCTATCGTGACAAATGGTGGAATTTGAATTCAATGGAAAGAAAATCTGGAATTAGATCTGGGTGACCATATAACAGTTGCCAATTTTCAGAAAAAAAACCATCTGGTTCACTAATGCCTTTTTGGGAAGGAAATCTGCCATCCTTATCTGGTCTGGTCTACATGCAACTCCACAGCCACGGCAATGTGGTTGACTCTTAACTGCCCACTGGGCATTTAGGGTTGGATGGTAAGTGCTGGCTAAGACAGCAACACTCATACCCTGTGAATGAATTAAAAAACGCTAGCTACAGGTCGATGGCTTATCCCCAAGTCCTGTACATCAGTCTTATTTGGAATGTTTGTACAATGCTGAGTGTTCAGAAATTTCCGGAAATGTGATCAAGTGATTACACTCGGCCATTTAACAAGTCCATTAACAATGCCCATTTTTAAAAGAAACATAATTTAAGCATGCAAATGCAGTTTTCTTTGAACCTTGCTTTCATGGCTCTAACCACAATGCTATACTATTCCAAAGAACAGTTACAGCAAACTTACAACATTAACTCTAGAGGAATCCCTTCACCTAGACAGTGCTGAGCCTGTGAAATTCGCAACCAGAGAAAGCAGTCACAGCAAAACCATTGTGTGATTTCAAGAAAGCGATGGGTACAGCACCTGGGGCTAAAGGGATCAAATGATAGGGGAGTGAAAAGCAAGAATATGCTATGGAGTTGGATGATCAGCCATGATTATAATGAATGGGAGAGCAGGCTCAAACGGCCTAGTCCTATTCTTATTTTCTATGTTTCTGTATTTCTATTGTAAAACTTGAGGCCTAGACACCTCAAGGAACAAACTCCCACTGTGGAGCAATTAAAATCAGGGATGTGCAAAAGGCCAGAACTAAACGAATACAGATATTACACAGGTTTACAGGGTGGAAAACAATTGACGGGGCCAGGTCACGGAGGTTTATGAAAACAAGGATGATAACTTTAATCAAAGCAAAATATTACAGGTGCTGGAAATCTGAAATAATATCAAAAGCACTGGAAAGGCTCAGCAGGTCAGACAACAACTCAATTCCAATGAAAGGTAATCAATCTGAAACATTTAACTCTGCTTCTCTGCACAGATGCCTGCCTGTCCAGAGTTTTCCTAATGATTTTTGTTCTTATACAAGAACTTTAATGTTAAAGCTTTGCATGATTAGGAGTCAACATAGGTCAGTGAGCAGGGGATACTGGATTCACTGCAAGTTAGGGTATAGGAAGTCAAGTCGCTTGTCGTACAGTGCGTCTAACTCTGGGCCAGGAGACCCAAGTTCAAGTCTTACTTGCTCCAGAGGTATGTAATAACATCTCTGAACAGGTTCATTTAAAAAAACAAAGATCTCAAGTTTGCAGATAGCACAATGCAGGATTCCAACCACATTGGGGCCTCCAATTTATGAATGTCTGCCTTATGAATGCTCATATTAATGAGCACAATCTCATAAAGGAGTGTAATTTTAAAGATCTCACATGCAAACATTTCTAGCTTAAGTATCAAGAGAACACTGTTTGTTACAGGGACTGAGACCGAAATCCTGGAACTCCCCCTAACCACACTGTATGTACACATTCACCAGATGGACTCTAGCAGTTCATCATCACCTTTCTCAAGGACAGATATGGTTGCGTAATAAATTCAGGTCTTGTTAATGATATTTAGATTCCATAAAAGAGCAGAAACAAAACAAAAAAAAAATCAGTGGCTTCATTCTCCTCATTACTAAACTGAAGGAAAACGTTTTGCTCATCCTGACCACCAGTCTGACAATTTAGTGACAATGAAAGACTTGAGAGAGATGCTGTTGGAAGAGCAGAGTACTGTCAGCATAAAAACTGCAAGTAAAATTTATTGCTATGTTTTCAGATAATTTTGCCAACAGACAGCATGTACACTGAGACAAAGCAGAGCAGAAATGATTTTCTGACTTTATCTTTGCTTTTTGAAAGACATGAAAAATAATTTGTAAATGAAACAAAACAAAATCTAAGGATTCACCAGCAATAACTGATAAAGCTGCCAGAGGAAGTCAAAAAATCCAAAAAAAAATCAAATCAACACGAGAATAGGCAAATTGAAGATATGAAGAGGAGATTGGGATAATAGAAATAAAAATACTTTTACACTACATTAGTGTCACTGACTCCCAAATCATATAGCTGGCTGAGATACCAAGTAAATTTGTTTCACTAGAGGCAAATAGCTAGTAAGATGGCAATACAAAATTTATTTCAGTAAAATCAACTTCACTGAACAATGGACACCATTCAGAAAAAGAATGTCAACATAGCAGAGGGTTAGCTGTCCTGATGGTTGAGTGGGTAAAGACAAACATGGTAATGGTCTCATAGTCGGCAAATGTTACGTCAAAAAGTCACAGTTTCAATCGCCAGATGGTACTGGGTTAGCTGATCCTGGGGGATCAGCAGCAGCAGGAATGTAACAGTCAGCCTCACTGTCTTTGCATTAGAACAAGAGGGGAACAAATCATCGAGGGTTCTCGCTCCTGATTAGTATCAAATTACTAATATAGGAAATGGATGTCATGTCTGAACAAATGCAGGCTTTGCTGTCATTTCCACTGGGTTATATGATCTGTTGACAACACTTGTCTGGGCTCTCATAAACAATGGTAACAAAGTGCTGGATGGGAGAGGGACAGTTGCAGAGTTAGTCAGGGCATGAACAACAATGGCAAGCCAGTGAGAGAACTGTGAATAGACTGACAAGACTAAACAGGAAATTGTGGTTAACAGCAGAATGTCTGACAGATGATGATTGGGGGGTAGTGTGTGGGGGAGGAGAAAGAGACAGGAGAGATAGACACACTGACACGAGAGATTAACAAATAGACATTATTGGAGATAATAGTGATAGACAGAAAAAAGCAAAGCTGTTCATGCATAGAGTCTTAACATGGGTGGATTCAGCAATTATCATTTTCGTACACCATATACACAAAACTAAAACAACTTTTATTTATTGAAAAGTGCAAGGATCATCCAAGAAAACTGTCCTTGCAATCTAAATTTAATGACCATGGAATAAATTAATGGTTGAAATTAAACTCCTTTAAACAAGAACAGCCTGACTGGCTTTATTCAGGAAAAGGTGATGACAGATTCCCAATGCAAAGCAATATCATGCCTGCTGGGCAAATCATGAACAGGAAAAAAAGCACGCACACCAGGTTAAACAGTAAGCAACAGAGAGGCACCTGCATCTGTGCCAGATTTTTAAAAAGCAACAAATATAACCAAAGTTGGAATAAAAGTATCTCAGAAAAGTCTCTCAACATAGGAAATGTAATGTCTGATGTCAAGAGGGTTGATGCAGGATTTCTTAACCATGTACTGTCCACAAGACAAACATTAATGAAGGAAATTCTGTAACCCAGGCTTGACAGCTCCAACAACAGCTCAGAGATGATTCAGGAGGTATGGCTTGTCATTTAAAAGTACAGCACTGACATTGAAGAGAAGAGCTCAAAGACCTAGGTCTCCAACCCCCTCGCCCCAGAGCATCCTAACAACATCAAAAAGAGCAAGGGGGCAAATAAAAAGTTAATTAGCATATATACTGTATGTTGCATTATAATGAAAATTACAGTCCGCACAATATACATTTGAATTCTTACTTTGTTCTTAATTCTTAGTTTCTAAGAAATTTCTTAATCTGTGGTTTAAAAACCCAGTCCAAATAAATTAGTGAGAAACTTAGAATCATATAGCACAGAAAAAAGGTCATTCAGCCCAACATGTCTGCACCAGCAGAATTAACTTGCCACCAATTCCAAATCCAATTTCCAGCACCTAGCCCATAGCCTGACTGGATACAGAAGTTAAAGTACAAACCTAGGTGCCTTTTAGACAGGTTACGAGTTTCTACCTTGACCACCAAGCGTGGCAGTAAATCCATACAACCTTCTCTTTATGTTCCCTGAAATCCTTCTGCCAAATCACCTTAACCCGTGTCCCCTGGTAACTGACCTCTTCACCAGAGGAAGCAGATCTTGCCTGTCCACTCTATGCAACTCACTCATTATTTTGTAGACCTCAATTAAGTCCTGCCACCTTCAGGGGCTTGTGGGCACACACTCCAAGATAATTCACTTCCTTGAGTCACCTCAATATAATCCCTTCTATTGTGTTTTCACTTGCTTTGCTTGCCCTCTCCAAATGCAAAATCTTGCACTTCTCTGGATTGAATTCTATTTGCTACCTCTTTGTCCACTCAACCAAACGATCAAAATCATCCTGCAGTCAAAAGGCATCCTCTTCACGGTCATCTACCTGACCAATGCTTGCATCATCTGCAAATTTCCCTAGTGTACTCACTGGTCAAACCAGACACAGACTGTCCTTTTCTACAAATTTCTCTCTAACATGGAATCATCACCATGGGAACAAGTGAAGATCGCATTCTAGCAATCTTACAGCACAGGACGAATCCATGCAACTCATCTTGCCTTTGAAAGTACTAGACCTATTTTAATCAACCGATTCAGACATGTTATGACATACCACTGGAGCAGGTGGGATTTGTACAATTAGTCCCATTCCACCCTCTTTCCACGTAGTCCTGCAAATCTATGTATGGTGCTATTGCTGGGGGTGCACTGGGCTCTGATACCATTATTCCCTTCTTTCAGGTGTCCTTTCCACATCTTTGTCAGAAGGATGGTTTCTTTTACGAATTCCATAGGCTAGATGGGTAAAAATGAACTATCCAGTATCACTGTATTTTCATCCCCTAACAAAATGGCACACAAGGCTCATCATTGATCAATAAACACCTTTGGAAAGTGGAGTATATGTCCAGATCAGGCAAAAAAAAACAGATGAACCTCAGTGGCATGCTTTTACATAGAACATAGAACATAACAGCGCAGTACAGGCCCTTCGGCCCTCGATGTTGCGCCGACCTGTGAAACCAATCTGAAGCCCATCTAACCTACGCTATTCCATTATCATCCATATGTTTATCCAATGACCATTTAAATGCCCTTAAAGTTGGCGAGTCTACTACTGTTGCAGGCAGGGCATTCCACACCCTTACTACTCTCCGAGTAAAGAACCTACCTCTGACATCTGTCCTATATCTATCACCCCTCAATTTAAAGCTACGTCCCCTCGTGCTAGCCATCACCATCCGAGGAAAAAGGCTCCCGCTGTCCACCCTATCTAATCCTCTGATCATCTTGTATGTCTCTATTAAGTCACCTCTTAACCTTCTCTCTAACGAAAACAGCCTCAAGTCCCTCAGCCTTTCCTCATAAGACCTTCCCTCCATACCAGGAAACATCCTGGTAAATTTCTTCTGCATCCTTTCCAATGCTTCCTATAATGCGGTGACCAGAACTGTACGCAATACTCCAAGTGCGGCCGCACCAGAGTTTTGTACAGCTGCAACA
>NC_063357.1:35676391-35677399 GCF_021869965.1 Rhincodon typus | reverse complement strand
CCAACTTTCAGGGATCTATGCACATGGACACCGAGATCTCTCTGCTCATCCACACTACCAAGAATCTTACCATTAGCCCAGTACTCTGTATTCCTGTTACTCCTTCCAAAGTGCATCACCTCACACTTTTCCGCATTAAACTCCATTTGCCACCTCTCAGCTCAGCTCTGCAGCTTATCTATGTCCCTCTGTAACCTGCAACATCCTTCCGCACTATCCACAACTCCACCGACTTTGGTGTCATCCACAAATTTACTAACCCATCCTTCTACGCCCTCATCCAGGTCATTTATAAAAATGACAAACAGCAGTGGCCCCAAAACAGATCCTTGCAGTACACCACTAGTAACTGAACTCCAGGATGAACATTTCCCATCAACCACCACCCTCTGTCTTCTTACAGTTATCCAATTTCTGATCCAAACCGCTAAATCACCCTCAATCCCATGCCTCCGTATTTTCTGCAATAGTCTACTGTGGGGAACCTTATCAAACGCTTTACTGAAATCCATATACACCACATCAACCGCTTAACCCTCATCCACCTGTTTGGTCACCTTCTCAAAGAACTCAATAAGGTTTGTGAGGCACAACCTACCCTTCACAAAACCGTGTTGACTATCCCTAATCAAATTATTCCTTTCTAGATGATTATAAATCCTCTCTCTTATAATCCTTTCCAACACTTTACCCACAACCGAAGTACCAGGGTTGTCTCTACTCCCCTTCTTGAACAAGGGGACAACATTTGCTATCCTCCAGTCTTCTGGCACTATTCCTGTAGACAATGACGACATAAAGATCAAAGCCAAAGGCTCTGCAATCTCCTCTCTAGCTTCCCAGAGAATCCTAGGATAAATCCCATCCGGCCCAGGGGACTTATCTATTTTCACACCTTCTCGAATTACTAACACCTCCTCCTTATGAACCTCAATCCCGTCTAGTCTAATAGCCTGTATCTCAGTATTCTCCTCGACAACATTGTCTTTTTCCTGTGTGAATACTGAC
>NC_063357.1:35659408-35676291 GCF_021869965.1 Rhincodon typus | reverse complement strand
CCCAAATTTCAGAGTAAATTCAATCATATTATGATCACTGCCTCCTAAGGGTTCCTTCACCTTAAGCTCCCTTATCAAGTCTGCCTCATTGAACAACACTAAATCCATCATAAGCTGCTCCTAAAAACCATCTCGTAGATATTTCACAAATTCCTTTTCTTGCAATCCACTATTAACCTGATTTTCCCAGTCCACCTGCATATTGAAATCCACCATGATCACTGTAACTTTGCCTTTCTTACACACCTTTTCTATCTCCTGGTATATCTTGCACCCTAGCTCCTGACTACTGTTTGGAGGCCTTTACATAACTCCAACTTTTTTTTCTAAATCTCTGCACTTCCTCAACTCTCCCCACACAGGTTCTACACCATCTGACCCTACTTTATTTTTTACTATTGATTTAATTTCAACTTTTAATTTAATTTCATTTCTTACTAATAAGGCAATCCAACCCCCTCTGCCCAACTACCTATCTTTTCGATAAGATATATATCTTGGATATTCAGCTCCCAATCCTGATCCCCTTGCAGCCATGTCTCCGTGATGCCCACCACGTCATATCTGTCAATTTCGATCTGCGCCACAAGCTCATTTACCTTCTTTCTTATACTGTGTGCATTCAGATATAACACCATCAGTCCTGTATTAACCGTCCCACTTCTCATTGTCACTCATTTGTCCAGTGTGCTCGAAGTTTGATTCCTAACCCTTTCCAAACACTCTGCCCTATTTGTGCCGGTACCGGAGACTTTAACAACTTCTCCCGAGTTCTCCTTTCCCGTCATTTTTTTCATATTTTTCCATACGTTGGAATCTACCCCTACAGATGTTAGCCTGCTGCTTTGTTTGCCACTGGGGGAAGTTTTACCCTTCCCTTCCCCCCCCCATTTTCTATCTTAAAGTCCTGTTGACCAGCCTATTTACCCTTTTTGCTAGAACATTGGTCCCAGCTCAGTTCAGGTGGATACCATCCAAATGGTACAGATCCCTTCTGTTCCAATACTGATGGCCAGTGCCCCATGAAAAGGAACCCCTCTTTCCTGTACCACTCTTTTAGCCAAGTGTTTAATTCCCTTATTCTCGAGTCCCTATGCCAATTTGCATGTGGCTCGGGCAGTAGTCCAGAGGTTATAACCCTTGAGGACCTCCTCTTTCATTTCATTCCTAGCTCCTGATAATCCCTGAACAGGTCCTCTTTCCTAGTCTTGCTTATGTTGTTTGCTCCAATGTGGACCACAACAACTGGATCCTCCCCCTCCTGCTCCAATATCCTTTCAAGCCGCTTAGAGATATCCCTTACCCTGGCACCAGGCAGGCAACACATCATGCGGGACTCTCGATCCTGCTTACAAAGGATACTATCTATTTCCCTGATTATAGAATCCCCTACAATTACCACCTGTCTTTTTGCTCCCTACTCTTGAACGGCCTCCCGTGCCACAGTGCAGTGGTCAGTTGGCTCATCCTGCCTGCAGCCCCTTTCGTCATCCACACAGGGAGCAAGCATCTTGTACCTGTTGGACAAGGTCAAGAGCTGAGGCTCCTCTGTTCCTGAATGCAGGATCCCTCTACCTGCCTCGCTTACAGTCACCCCCTGCTGTCCCTGACCACTGACCAAATTTGAAGTACTTAAATCTACCAGGTGTGACTGCCTCCTGAAACACGGCGTCCAAGTACTTCTGCCCCTGCCGGATGTGCTGCAGTGTTTGAAGCTCAGATTCCAGCTCATCAACTCTGAGCCAAAGTTCCTCGAGCAATCAAGAGGTCATGTTCAGGACAAGATTAGAATCTGTGAAAAGTCATTAATGCATGAATAATAAGCAATAAGAGGCATGGTTGTCTGGGCATCCAGCCATGTAATCAGCAGATGATCAATAGACTTATGAGAAAGAGAGAAATTAGGAGAGTACAAAAGAATGTAGGCTTGGCAATTAATTCAGTTCGCGAGCACCAAATCAGATTAATGCCAACAGCACGGGGTTCGTTTCAAATTCTGGCTGAGGCAGACTAGGGGCCGATCTGCTCACCTTACCGACATTAAAACAAAAGCTATTGATGAATAATCACCAAAGGCGTGAACTCAAGCAGTCAAGTACTTACCAAAAGTAAAGCAATAATTATGCGCAGCAAAGGCTCTGAAGAGGTCAAGGTGACAATGGATTAACATTTTGCTTCATTAAAAATAACCAGAGCTATCATGCTAACAAGACATTACTGACACCATTAATGGCAGAACAACCAAATTCTTAGCAGAATTTGACCTAACTTCAAACATCGTAGGCAGATTAGAACCGCGTACTTCAAATTTTTCTGAATGAGTCCTCCTATGAACAGTCTCAAGGGACAGATGTCAGTTAGCTCAGTTGGCTGGATAGTTGGTTTGCGATGCAGGTTCAATTCCCAGACCACTGAGGGTTACCATGAAGGACTTTCCTTCTCAACTTTTTCCCCTCACCTGAGGGGTGGTAGCCTCAGGTTAAACCACCACCAGTCCCCTCTCTTTCACAACAGAGCAGTCCTATGGTCTGGTCGGGCTACAGTGCCTTTACCTTTTACATGATGACTCTATGTCACGGAATATGTGACATGATTAAAACCACTGAAGTCACACTGTTTCTGGTTTAGGGGTTAATTAAAGAAGTCTGGGTAAATATTCTGTTAGAAACCCAAAACTTTCTGAATTTACAGAAAGGAGGCAAAAGAACAAAGAAAAGAGATACAGATGCTCAAACTGTGATAAAGGCTTCCCCATGTCCACCAGCAACCATGTGCATTTGAGTCTACAAAGCTCCATTTGAACACAGGAACAAGCTGCGACTTCCTGGTAAGTAGGTAAACTCGCTAGTTTTTAAAGAGATATTTTCTCAACAGCTTCAAGAGGATCATACAATTGTCCTTAAAGCAGTTTGCTCCAGAAATAAACAACCAACCATGCATTGATCTGTAAACAGTCCCAGATAACCTTTCATCCAAAATATCACTGATCCTGAGATTTCAATGCCTTTCAAGCACTTACACAAGATGACAAATCCTTTCAGATTACAATAGAATTGGCTCATCCATCCCACAAAAGCTGTTTCGGGGAAATTTTCTCACTTTGGATTTCTAGCCATAATAATTTTTCAATTTCCCTTACAGTATGTTGCTGACTGCTGCCCAGAGCCACAAACAAAATCACAAGCCACCGTTCACCTGACAATAAACGGAGAAATGAGAAGTTGTCAACCAAATGGACTCAATTATCTTCAAATTTTGGCAAAAACAATTCAAACCTGTACTTCTCTGATCTGTTCCCCTAAAAACATTGCTGGCATTATACTTCAAGGAGTCAAGCAAGGTCTACCAACAAGAACAATTATCATAAAATTCACCGACATTATGTTACTAGGAAGTTGTCAAAACAACATTCCCCCTCCCCCCACCGCCCCAAAAAGGTTAGATTATCCATGAAATAGCCAGTAAATGTCAGAAATGGACAGCAGAAAGGTGAAATTGTTCTGTTCATTGATCTCAACTTGGGAACAAGGACTATGAAAGCTGAAGAGACTGGTGATCTCATTCCTGATTGCATCCAGCTTAAAGTATAGTATCATCAAGTTTGCAGATGACAGAAGGCTGAGTGCAAGGGTGAGCTGTGAGGAAGATGCAGAGATGCTTCAGTGTGATTTATACATGTTGATTGGGTGGGAAATGCATAGGAGATTAAGTATAATGTGGATAAATATGAGGTTATTCAGTTTGGTCGCAAAAACAGGAAGGCAAGATTATCATCTGAATGGCGACAGATTGGGAAAGGAAGCAGTGCAACGAAAGCTGGGTGTCCTTGTACACCAGTCGCTAGAAGTAAGCATACAAGTGCAGCAGGCAGTGAAGTAGGCAGTGGTATGCTAGCCTTCAGTGTGAGAGGATTTGAGTGCAGAAATAGGGCTGCCTTGCTGAAACAAGGCCTTAGTGAGACCACACGTGGAGTATTGTGCAGTTTTGTTCTCATCTGAGGAAAGCTATTCTGGCTGTAGAGGCAGCGCAAAAAAGGTTTCCCAAAGGGATTTCTGGGACAGTAAAAATGACATGTGAAGAGAGACTGGTTTGGTTAGGACTACATTCACTTAAGTTTAGAAAAATGTAGTTGATGGGGGGGGATCCCAATAAATCTATTCAATTCTAACAGGGCAAGACAGGGTAAACACAGGAAGGATGTTTCTGATGACCAGGGAGGTCAGACCCAGGGATCATGGTCTGGTACATGGTAGTCCATTTAGGACTGAGATGGGAAGAAATTTCTTCAGCCAGACAGTGGTGATGCTGTGGAATTCTTTGCCACAGAAAGTGGTTAAGGCCAAACATTGAATGTTTTCAAGCAGGAGTTGATATAATTCTTAGGGCTGAAGGGATCAAAGACTACGAGGCAAAAGCAGGAAAAGGGTACCAAATTTGATGATCAGCCATGATCACATTAAATCGCAAAGAAGGCTCAAATGGCTGAAAGGCCTACTCTTGCTCCTATTTTGTGATGTTCTATTTTCTCTCTGTTTTCACAGCTCAATATTAAATTCAAGACCCTTTAATTTAAACTGTGTCCACTAGATCTGGTGTCTCCCATGGGGGGAATCATCCCTTCAGCCTGTCTATTAGCCATCCAGGCTTCATGCCTCCTTAAGATCACCTCTCATTTTTTGCTAAACTTGCAGGCCCAATCTGTCCAACCTTACTTCATAAGAGAGCCCCTTTATCCCAAGAATCAGTCAAGTGAGCATTCTGAACTGCTTTGAATGTCATTGTGCCCTTTCTTCATAAGGAGACTAAAATTATACACACTACTCTAGATCTCATAAATACCCTATACAGCTGCTGTAACACTTCCCAGTTTCTACATTCCATTCCTCTCACATTAAACACCATAATTCCATTTGCTTTTCTAATCACTTGCTGTACCTGCATACTAACTTTATGTGAGTCCTCTGTACCACAGTTCTGCAATCTCTCTCTATTTACACAATACGTTGCTTTTCTATCCTTCCTACCACAATGTTCCCTCCTCCAAATGACCATCACACCTCTAGGTTAGGGACCAGTTTCTATTCTCATCTGTTAACCATCACCTCCAATGGAAAGCAAATGCGTGGATGTACAAACAGGCTTGGCTAATAATATATCTCACATTCAAGACTGCAAAGCTCTGGTATGTAGAATATCTATTTCTATTCCAGTTTTGTGGTAACCTTGGGTAGGAAAAGGAATTTAGATTTTTAGGTCAGAAGGCCACAGGAAAAAAGGGGTACAGACTAGCAGTGATTATACAAAATTAACAGCATGGAAACAGGTCATTTGATTCAAATAGCCTGCGCTGATTTTCACATGCTGCACAAACTTTCTCCTAACCTACTTCATCAAACTAATATATTCTATTTTTTTTACCTCACATACTTCCCTTTAACTGTACAAAGTCCAGAACCACAAGGAATATTGACCACTGTTGTCCGTCATCCCTCTAGAAACTGGCTCTGCAAAGCAAATTAAATTGTCCTCATGATGTACAGGTTCTTGACATACCAGCTGAGCTGACAGATAGCAGGTTTTGTTTGGCATAAGCAGCAATAAAACATGTGACACTTGCAGATAATAGGAGAGCTTACACACTCCAGAAGACGATAATGCGCATCTAAGACAGAATTACATTTAATAAGGAGGGAGATGCATATATGCAACTCATGGCAGCTGAACAATATAAAAATAGAGCATTCGTCTTGCAAAAATTGGAGCCCAAAGCAAGGTTACAAGTCTATTGCCTAGTCACAGGTCAAATTTAATCACTTTGAAGTAAAACAGCAAACCACCTTGTACAGTTTGCCATTTAATGTGATGTCATATAACAGTTTACAAGAATAATAAGTGTTTTCTTCAGTGGGCTAAAAGGTTGTTGTATAAAATTAGTCAGAGCCCAAACATGCAAAATTTACTGTTGAAAGACGAACTGCTTGGCTTTCCATTAGTAACTCTGGAAAGAGATCTGATATGCTAACTTGCCGCATCTCCTTCAGTCACTGTGCAAGAATGCTGGGATGGGGCCTGAATGAGGAGAAAAAGCAGAACTCATGATGTGCTACTTTGTCTCTTCCTGTTCATTTTAACATTTTAATATTTCTACATATGTAGCAAGCTCCACATTCTCAACTCTCCAAAGAGGTTTACCCAATGCCATCCTGAATTTATTAGTGACCCAGGTTTTGGTTGCCCCACAAGGGGAAATATTTTCTCTAATGCCTACTCAGTCAGGTCTATTTAGAGGTAATATAAAATTTCTCAATGATTCACATGTTAATACTTAGCACAATCATTTCCTCAGGAAATCTAGAGATTGAACATTTCTTAAGTCTTCCCAGAGGAACATTAATGCTATTTTCAATATTCACTGTAGTGACACACTAAATTGCCAATAATTTTGGAATGGTGGATTTTAAATAACTTTTTTTTAAAAAAAAAAAGCACAGCACACCAACTAGCATTATTCACAATTCGCAAAAAAGCAGTCTGGTTGAAACTTTTCATCTTGCACTCATCAGGACTATTTGCAAGAATACCAATGTAAGGGGGGAAACCAATATTTAAACTCTTCTTTAGAGTGTTGATTGGTTGACCAATGAGCTCTGAATGGTAAAGGCATTGCCATGGAGAATACACAAGTTAATGGCGATTGACAGTTAGCCGATTTCACCATGGCAGTTATTTTACACAACTATTATGTAGTAACAACATGAGCAGTGATCACCACTAACAGGATGCTGCTGTCCAGCCAAAAATACATCTGCCTGTCACAGGACCAAGTAATATGGTGTATGAATTTCAGTGCTACTGTGATAACTAGAAGATATGTCATACATACTAAAGACTGGTACATAATAATATCAAATAGCATACCCTTCAGTTGTTGAAATAAACAAGGGAAGGACCATACCCAACTACTCCACATTTGCAAAATCAACATTAGATGCAATTTCGCAACTAGACAGTATTTGCTTGATAATCCTGAATGCAGGAATGATTACAATCCTAAATCAATTTTAAGTGTACATTAGACTCACAGCGTGTTGTACTGGAAGTTATATATTTTAATACACAGGGTCCCAGTTCCTCACAGACAGAAAGATCATTTGTACGTAGATGCCTGTTTCATCTCAACACAATAGATAACAGCTGTTTAGTGCTTCATTTCTCAGGGCAATGCCTTGCTTGACCAGAGTCAACCTGCCTCACTTAAAATTTAAATGAAGCCTGTCAGTTAGTTAACTGTCAATCATCATTAACTGGTGTATTCTGCATGGTAACACCTCCACAAGAGTTCACGCACCAACCATTTAGCCTTTCATACAGTCTAAATATTGGGATTCATCTTAAACAGCTATTTTTATGAATTGTCCCAACAAGGGCTAGACAAGAATGAGACTCAAAATGTGCCTTACTTTCATTAAATACTCAAATTTTGTGCTTGCCAAATGATAATTTATAAATATGGGAAATGTAAAGCACCAACACTTTGTCAGATCTCTATAAACTGTTAGATAAACTGCAATCTCTGATGACATCAGAACCATTCTGACCTTCATAACACTTGTAGTGTTAATAACTTGTGTATATTCATATCAACTAAACATACACAATGTAACCTAACAAGCTTGCATCTACCTATAGACTGAAACATGGGTCAATGAACTGAGACAAATTTCTTTCTCACCTCCACATATATATAAAAAACGAAAATTTTATTTAGAGCACAGGAAGGCATAAACAAGCATTCAGCCCATCAGAACAGTTCAGCTATTCAATCATAGCATCTGTAACCCAACTCCATTTCCCTGCACTATTTCCACACCAGTTTAATTTGTGCAGTTGAACAGGATATACCAATGCAGAAGGAAGAAAACAATTTTGTCCAAAGATTTGTCCTATACAAGTTCGCAAACAGACAGTATGATCCTTGGGTGAACTGTACAAGTCATCCACTGTAGCCAGTCAGTTGTTATTGATTACAGAAATCTATTATTTACAGCAACAGTTTCACCAATGATCAAAGGCCACTTTGCACAAGAAAATGAACCTCTTCTGATTTCTTGCTCAGAAGCCACCATCTGCATTCTAATTTGCACAGAATAAGCACAGCCACACACGCGATAGTTTGAACCAGCTAAAAGAGACAGATTTTCAAAGTCAGAATGTAAAAAAAAGTCTTCCTGTGTATGAGCCTCAGCCATATCCTAGACAAGTAGTAGACTCACCACAGGGACATAACGCTGTTTATGTCAACCAGCCCTTAGAACTAGGCTCAAAATACCAACAAATGAAACAGGCAGTCAGGAAGAGACCAACCTGTCCTTTCAGCCTGGTCCACAGAACTGCTTGAATAGAGTGCCAGCAAGGTACTTAAGAACTTACAATTATTAAATACCTTTAAAAAGTAGTGAAAAACATCACAAGGCATTTAAATAGAAACATTACTAAATAAAATCTAACGCCAAGCCACACAAGGGATTATTAAGGCAGGCATTCAGAGGAGGGAGGGAGTGGCAAGTGGGGTATTCCAGAGTTTAGGGCCGTAAACAGCCACACACAACACATACGCAAGGGTCAGGATGCACTTGAAGGGAACACTAGAACTCTCGGCCATCCCAGGATACATTGACCACTTCTTCAATCTCTTGGCTTCACCTTGTACAGTGCAATTTTTGATACAGCAACACAAGTTCATTCAAGTCCAAAAGCAACAACTTATTGGAGATTTTCCAGTTCCAGTTTAGACTAAATAGTATGTTGTAACTGTCAGTGTTTCTACGGTAAACAAAGAGATTAATAGAACAGTACAACTTGAAATAAACATGGGGCCATTAGAGGCAGAAACATGAAACTATAACAGGGAAAAAGGAAAAGGAATCGGCAGAGACATTAAATGTACCTTCACAGTAGAAGACACAAAAGATTTATAAATAATGGGAATTCAAAGATCTCATGCAGAATGAGGAACTGAAAGAAGTAATGCAAATAAAGAAATAATGCAGGATAAAGCAATGAGACTAACTGGCAAAGTTTCTGGACCCATCAGCGCTGGGCTTTAGAACAGGTTACTGCAGAGACGGTGGATGCTTTGGTATTACTCTTCCAGAATCTCTCAGATTCTAGATCCTGAGAAGCAGACATAATCTTACCACTTAAGAAAGAAAGAAGAAAGAAAACAAGGAACAATAATCCAGTTAGCCCGGTATTGGCAAATAGGCAACATGATGGGATGTGGTAACAGGGCACTTCTAAAATAACACAACAAAATAAATTAGCAGAAGTAAATAAAAGCAATAAAAACAAAGAGCTTGAGAAATTCAGCAAGTCTGGCAGCATCTGTGGAGACAAAATAAGAATGGCTCCACCATCCAATAAGATGATGGCTGATCCGCTCATAGCCCCAACCTCACAATACCATCAATCCTAATAACCTTCGACTCCCCTGTAATCAAGAATATACCTACCTCTGCATTAAGAGCATTCAATGATTCTGCCCCTGCTGTCTTCTGAACAAAACAGCTCCGTGGACTCATGAAACTCAGGAAAAAAAAACTCCCTCATTTCCACATTAACTAGGGAGTCCCTTATTTGATAAATATCATCCCTTAACTTTGTTTTTTCCACAAGGGGAAACACCCTTTCAGGACTTACCCTGTCAAGTTCCCTCAGGATATTACTGCAATCAAATGTTTCAGTCAGATTACCTGTTATTCTTCTTACCTCCATGGGATACAGGCCCAGCCTGTGCAACCTGTCTTCATAAAATAAACCACCTTACTCTCAATCCCCGCTGTCAGTCATGAGAAACTTCTATGAAGGAGATGATTGAGCAAGGTCAACATTGAATTAGCATAGGAAAATCATGACTGATAATTCTGTTTGAAAGTTTTTTTTAAACAAGAATGTAACTAGTTGAGGGAAAGCAGAAAACAGTGTATGTAATTTATTCTGATTTTCAAAGAGCATTTGCCAAAGTATCACACGATAAATTATTACATGACATTAGAACTCGAAGATTGAAGATTAGTCAATGGAGAGAAAACACAAATAGAATAAACCAAACATTTTCTGTTTCGCAAATCATAACTTGTGGAGTTATCACAAGAATCTATGCTTAATTAACGACATGGGCAAGTGGATTGAGTGTAACATACCCATATTTGCTAATGAGCAAAAGTTTGATGGGCAAGTAAATAGCAAGGAGGATGGAAAGAAACTGCAGAGGGATACCAATAGGTTAGGTGAGAGGGCAAGAACATGGGAGATGGAATACAATGCAAAGTGTGAAGCTATCCATTTTGGTAGTAAATTCAGCAAAATGATTTTGAATGGCGAGACATGAAGAAATGTTTGCATGCATGAATCATTCAAAATTAATAATTGAGTATAGGAAATTAAGAAGGCAGTTAGGAAGGCAAATGGCATGCAGCTTTCGTTACAAAGGTATTAACGTACATGTAAAAGTTATCTTACCACAATTGTACAGGATATTAGTAAGGCTACATGTGGCACACTATGCAGAATCTTGATTTCCTTACCCAAGGACTGACTTGTCCTCGAAGGAGTGTAATGAAAGTTCACTAGGCTGGCTCCTGGATAAGGAGATTAGGCTACTAGTAGAAATTGAGGACATTTGGTCTATTTTCCCTTGAATTGAGAAGCATGACAGGTAATCTAATTACAACTAAAAATTCCTAAGGGTAGATTGCTGAGAAAATGTTTCCTCACCTGGGGAATTTAGAACACAGTGTCACAGCCTCCGAACAAGGGAAACAGGCACTTAATTGATTAAGTACCAACCACACTCTTATTACAGTTAAGCAGCTCTCCCTGAAGCTCTAACTACAAAGCCGAAAAGAACCTTTTTGCAAGAGCATTCACCTTACTGGGGAGACTTCAGGTGAATCCACACTCACCAACCTGCTCTGGAAACTACATTCATAATCTGGCAGTCATTACAAATTCCACCACAGCAGCTGAGAAAATCCACAACATTCTTTTAAAAAAAAAGTTAATCTAATCAGTTCTTCCTTGGATTATACCCTGTGTACAAGTTTTCATCAAAATCTGCACAGTAGTTTGAGTTATGTAGTCTACAGAAAAATAGACTACCATATTAACAAACAGGAATGCAAACAGGAATGCAAACATGACCTCTGCCCACCACCCACCTTCAGTGGTACTGATAATAAAAGGGCTGACCATTTAGGATTGAAATTAGGAGAAATTTCTTCACTCAAATAGTTGTGAATTTTCTCGACCAGCCAGCTATAGGTGCCCAGTCACTGAGTATGTTTAAAAGAGCGGTCAATAGGTTTTTGGGTACTAACTAAAAAAGGTATCTGGGGACAGTGCAGGAAGATGGACTTGATGCAAAGTTTGGCCATGATGTTACTGAAAAAAAGAGAGGGAAAAAGTCAAATAGATTATTTGTCCTCCTACTTCTTACGAGCTTACTGTGACTGTAGTTTCCAGTCTGTCACCAGCCACCAACTAAACGGAGTTTCCCGAACTCGAATGGCACAACTTTTAAAAAAGTCTATTGGTAAATTGTAGAAAATAACTTCAAACTTGAATAACTTAAAGCAGAAGTTTCCATGCCAAATGCAGGTTTATTTAAGCCTGTGGATGTCTTGACTCATGCACACCACAACAGAGAAGATCCAATTTGAATTGCCTTGCATGCATTAATCTCTGGCTGGGAGAGACCAGACTTTTTGTTCATAAATTATTCAGGGGTTTGGGCATTACTGGTTGGCCCAGCATTTATTCCCCATTCCTAATTGCCCTTGTGAAGGCAGTGGTATAAAGCTACTTCTTGAATCAAATGCAGTCCATTTGGTGTAGATTAATCCACAATGCTGTACCTGCTATCCTTGTCCTTCTACATGGCAACAGTTGTGGATTTGGAAGGTGGTATTCAGAATCTTGGTGAACTTCTGCAATGTGTCTTGTAGAAGTTACACAACACTACTACTTTTAACAGCATAAGTGAATGTTTCTGCATATGTGCCATTCAAACAGACTGCTTTGTCCTTGGGGATAGCAAGAACTGCAGGTGCTGGAGTCAGGGGCAATATAGTGTGGAGCTGGAGGAACACAGCAAGTCAGGCAGCATCAGAGGAGCAGGAAAGTCAACATTTCGGGTCAGGACCCTCAGTACAGCTGCACTCATCGAGGCAAGTGGACAGTATTCCAATCCTGACTGCTGTCTTGTACACGACGGACATGCTTTGGGAAGTCAAGAGCTGAGTTACCAGCTGCAGGAAGCAGAAGGTGATGGGTTAGGGGTGTTTTCCTGACTGAAAGCATGTTTCTAGCACGGTCATTGAGTCACGCAGCACGGAAACCAGACCCTTTGGTTCAACACATCCATGCTGACCAAGTTTCCCAAAATGACGTAGTCCCACTTTCCTGTGTTGGCCCCATATCCTTCCAAACATTTCCTATTCATGTACTTATTCAAATATCTTTTAAATGTTGTAACTGTACCTGCATCTACCACTTCCTCTGGCAGATCATTCCACACACGAACCAACCTCTGTATGATAAAGTTGCCCCTCTGTTTCCTTTTAAATCTTCCTCCTGTCACCTTAAAATTATGCCCTCTAGTTTTGTACTCCTCCTCTACCCTAGGGAAAAGACCCTTGCTATTCATCTTATCAATGCTCCTCATGATTTTATAAACCTCTGTAAAGGTCACTCCTCAACCTCCTACACCTCTGTGAAAAAAAGCCCTAACCTATCCAGCCTCTCCTTATAACTCAAACCCTCCAATCCCAGCAACATCTTTGTAAATCATTTCTGAACCCTTTCAAGTTTAATAATATCTTTCATTTAGCAGGGTGACCAGAACTGTACACAGTACTCCAGAAGATGCTTCACCAATGTCCTGTACAACTGTAACGTGATGTTCCAACTCCTATACTCAAATAGTCTGAGCAATGAAGGTAAATTTGCTAAATGCCTTCTCAACCACCCTGTCTACCTGTGATGCCATTTTCAAAGAACTGTGTAGCTGAATCCATCAGTGTTGGGGCCTTCACTGTTTGTAGTTTAGATAAATGATTTCACCTTGAATGGAGAAGGGTTGATCAGTAAGTTCACAGACCATGAAAAAAACATTGGCAAGGTGCTAAAGATTCAGGAGTATAGCTTTAGACTACAAGAGAATAAAAATGGGCTGATCAGTGGCAAATGGAATTCAATCCAGATAAACGTGAGGTGATGCAGTTGGGCAGGAGAAACAAGACATGATTAACTGTCAGACCCTGGGAGGCACCAAGGATCAGAGGGACCTTGGTGTGCATGTACATCAGTCTCTTAACGTATCAGGTCAGGTAGAAAAAGTTGTTAAGAAGGATACAGTATATTTGCCTCCATTAGTTGAGGCAGAAAGTTTAAGAGCAGGGAGGTTATGCTGGAACTGATTAAAATGTTGGTTAAGCTAATACAGTCTTATCTGCAGTTCTGGAATCCACATTATGGGACTAATGAGAAAAAGAGACTTACCAGGACAGTGCCTGTGACAGTGAGTTTCAATTATGAAGAAAGATTAGATAGGCGGCGTTGTTTTCCTTAGAGGACAGGAGATTGAGAGGGAACATGATGAAGATGTATAAAATTCTGTGGGGCATAGATAGGGTAAACAAGAGGAAACTTTGTCCCTTGATGAAAGGATTAATAATCAGTTGGCATAGATTTAAGTTAAGTGGCAGGAGGTGTAGAGGGAATGAAAAGAAAGATGTTTTCATCCAGAGGGTGATGGGAATCTGTAACTCACTGCCTTTAAAGGGTGGTACAGGCAGAAACCCTCGTAATATTTAAGCAGCATTTAGGTATGTACTTGCGATGCCAACGCATACAAAGATTTGGGCCAAGTGCTGGAAAATGGGATTGGAATAGTTATGTGGTTATTTTTCACTAGAGCAGACATGATGGGCTAAAGAGCCTTTTTCTGTTCTGTGGATCTCTATGACTCTACATGTCTAATTAACCTGTTCAGACATGTTATGACACACATCTGTAACAAGTGTGACTTGAACCCAAGCCTCTGGGCCAGAGGTGGGGACACTGCCACTGTGGCACAACAGCCCTGCTCCAGACACATTCTAAACTAAACATCAGTAGATTATTGGTCGATAAATGCTACCTGATTGCACAGTTGACAACACCTTCCATAATTTTGCTGATGATTGAGAATAGATCAATGGGGCTATAATTGGTCAGATACAATTTGTTCTGCTTTTCGTGGACAGGAAATAGCTATAAAGTTTTCAATGTTATCATGCCGGTGTTGTTTTTGCCAGTTACTACAGTCAAGCCATTCAAATGGCTATTTACTTTCTCTTTCCGAGTTAACATCATAAATGGTTTTGGCGCACAGAAGTACAGAGGGAAGAGTCACCTACAGTCCACATTGTTGATCTCTGTACAGTCATTCCAGTCAGAAATTTGGTATCACATGACGACAGAATCGGGCTCCACTGAGACTTAGTACAGTCAAATAGCCTGCTGGTATTCACTGTGTCGAGATGCTGACGAAAAGCAGGCAGTTGGGCAAGTGGAACTATTCCCTCCGTGACTCTAGGACATGGGAGGAGGATTAAAAATAACGCAACAAAACAAAGCATTGAAACATGATACATCACACATAAATCACTGCATCTCACACTCAAAGAGGAAAAAGGCAGAAGCTTAAAGCTGCCTTTTAGCTTTGATGTTTCAACAATATTAACTTTCCTTCTGCCTCACATCAAAACCAATGATCAACATAAAAAGAGAAGGGACAGTGTTAACAACTGTCTTTGAAGCAGGGATCCACCAATACCAGTTTTTGAAAAATCGCAATAAGATTGTGAGCATTTCATGAAAACCCCAATTCATCTGATCTAAGCTACAACTATTCGACAACTGTGCCAGAATAGCTGCCATCGCTGATTTCAGCATTGCTGTGCAATGAGACAATTAAAACATATTTGTTTTTTTCCTTCCCTCCAATTATGATCGGTGTTGGTTTTAATACAGCTTCAAGCAACTAATCACTGCAAAACTGGTGTTGCATCATCTCTTCCTCTCCCAGTCCTCATAAATGCTGACAGTTTTGCTCGCATGCCTGCCCAATACCTCAGCCACAAATATCTGTGACAGCCCAAACAATTTTATCAAGCCTATATGAGGTTTCACAATAAAGATCAAATCCTCTTCCAACGACATTTGAAACCAAGCATTGTCAATCAGCAGTCACTGTCCACGGAACATGGGTCATTGGCAGTCAGTATGGCACAGCACCCTCTCTGGTTGCCCATTCCCCATTTTTCCACTACTCTCTCTGACATGACTAAAAGAATTAGTCGATTACTGAAACAGTGCAGAGCAATGCACTTACTAACATAGCATACTGGTTAAAGGGCTGCTTTTAGGCTATGTAGTTGCAAAAAACATTTGGTGTCACAACTAGACTCTTTCAACATTTTGTCTCAGGACCTACAAAAGCAGGAGTTAAAAGTTGTTCTTGGTTTATAATAAAGGTTGTCCTCACAACTAAATTACGATTTTTTTTTAATTCAATCACTTGTGGGACGTGGATGTCACTGGCTGGCTAGCATTTATTGCTCATCCCTCGTTGCCCTTGAGAAGGCAGTAGTGAGCTGCCTTCTTTAACCGCTGCAGTCCACGTGAGATGATGAAAACATCTTGGTTTATCATTTCGATCAAGAGGCCATTCTGTTGTAAATATAATCATGCTATTTATGGAAACCTGCAATTTGGACAAATATTGACTGCAATAAACAATTTGCTGTGACACATCCAAAGACTGAAAGCCATTCCAAGGCTGAATGCCAGTCAGTGCCCAGTTTAAGGAGTGCATTGTTTCATACTGAATTCATCAAGACAGACCATAGCCTCAACACAATACTCACTTCATTCCACGGAATGCTATCTGCAGACACAACAGCAAAGATTAGAATTATAATTGAAGAAATAGCCAACACTACACATGGCAGCACCAACAAATAATACTTTTCAGTTCCTTTTGGCAGACTGTAAACTGGCTTTCTGAGGAAAGGTTGCTCATCCCAGTGTTGAATGATTTTGCCAAATCAACCAAACTTCTTTCCAACCCAATTGAAAATCAGTGGTCAATTATTGCTCCCTGAGCAAAAATCACCTCTTGCTAAGTAATTTATGAAAACATTTGCAGAGCTTCATCAAGGAGCTCAAGTATGTTTCAGTCTCCATTTCTGTTAATGAATTTACTTGCATTGGAGACAGTACAGTGAAGATTCATGGAATGACAGGGTTGTCCAATGACAAGGAGCTGAATAAATTGGCTCTATATTCTCCAGCATGTGAAAGAATGAGGTGATTAAACTGAAATGTACAGGATTCTGAACAGAGTCTGAAACGTAGATACGGAGGTTGTTTCTAGTACACAGGATTAGAGTCTCGGAATTAGGGCTCAATCATTTAGGATGGAGAGGAGGAGAAATCAGTTCACTCAAAGAGTCATGCATCTGTGGAAGTGTCCATCCTAGAGGGCTGTACATGCACTATTACTGATTATCTTCAAGGCTAAAAAAAAAAAAAGATAGAATTTGGTCTCTCAAGGAATCAAGGAATATGGGGAATGGTGAGGAAAGCAGCGGTGGATCAGCCCTTACAGCCTACTCCTATTCCAATTTTACATTCTTATGCAAAGACATCACAGATAAAGGTATTTCCTGGTGCACCACTGTGCAGCAAAAGTATCAAGATTGCGGCTTCAGAATGACAACAGGGTTACTGGATGGCAAAGCACAGATATAGACATCGGGTGAAGACCAGACCCACAA
>NC_063357.1:35636467-35658908 GCF_021869965.1 Rhincodon typus | reverse complement strand
AAAAATATTCATTTAGCGCCTCTCCTATCTCTTCGGACTCCACGCACAACTTCCCACTACTGTCCTTGACTGGCCCTAATCTTACTCTAGTCACTCTTTTATTCCTGACATACCTATAGAAAGCTTTAGGGTTTTCCTTGATCCTACCTGCTAAAGACTTCTCATGTCCCCTCCTGGCTCTTCTTAGCTCTCTCTTTAGGTCCTTCCTGGCTAACTTGTAACTCTCAAGTGCCCTAACTGAGCCTTCACGCCTCATCTTTACATAAGCCTCCTTCTTCCTCTTGACAAGAGATTCAACTTCTTTAGTAAACCATGGTTCCCTCGCTCGACCACTTCCTCCCTGCCTGACAGGTATATACTTATCAAGGACACGCAGTAGCTGTTCCTTGAACAAGCTCCACATTTCAATTGTGCCCAGCCCTTGCAGTTTCCTTCTCCATCCTATGCATCCTAAATCTTGCCTAATCGCCTCATAATTGCCTTTCCCCCAGCTATAACTCTTGCCCTGCGGTATATACCTATCCCTTTCCATCACTAAAGTAAACATAACCGAATTGCGGTCACTATCACCAAAGTGCTCACCTACCTCCAAATCTAACACCTGGCCTGGTTCATTACCCAGTACAAAATCCAATGTGGCCTCGCCTCTTGTTGGCCTATCTACATACTGTGTCAGGAAACCCTCCTGCACACATTGGACAAAAACTGACCCATCTAAAGTACTCGAACTATAGCGTTTCCAGTCAATATTTGGAAAGTAACTACCCTGTTACTTTCGCTCCTATCCAGAATCATCTTTGCAATCCTTTCCTCTTCATCTCTGGAACTTTTCGGAGGCCTATAGAAGACTCCCAGCAGGGTGACCTCTCCTTTCCTGTTTCTAACCTCAGCTCATACTACCTCAGTAGACGAGTCCTCATCAAACGTCCTTTCTGCCACCGTAATACTGTCCTTGACTAACAATGCCACACCTCCCCCTCTTTTACCACCTTCCCTGATCTTACTGAAACATCTAAACCCCGGAACCTGCATCAACCATTCCTGTCCCTGCTCTATCCATGTCTCCAAAATGGCCAAAACATCGAAGTCCCAGGTACCAAACCATGCTGCAAGTTCACCCACCTTATTCCAGATGCTCCTGGCATTGAAGCAGACACACTTCAAACCACCTTCCTGCCTGCCGGTACACTCCTGCGACCTTGAAACCTTATTCATGACCTCACTATTCTCAACCTCCTGTACACTGGAGCTACAATTCAGGTTCCCATCCCCCTGCTGAATTAGTTTAAGCCCTCCCAAAGAGCATTAGCAAATTTCCCCCCCAGGATATTGGTACCCCTCTGGTTCAGGTGTAGACCATCCCGTTTGTAGAGGTCCCACCTACCCCAGAATAAGCCCCAATTATCCAGGTATCTGAATCCCTCCCTCCTGCACCATCCCTGTAGGCACGTGTTCAACTGCTCTCTCTCCCTATTCCTCACCTCGCTAGCACGTGGCACGGGTAACAAACCAGAGATAACAACTCTGTTTGTTTTAGCTCTAAGCTTCCACCCTAGCTCCTTGAATTTCTGCCTTACATCCCCATCCCTTTTCCTCCTATGTCGTTGGTGCCTATGTGGACCACGACTTGGGGCTGCTCTCCCTCCCCCTTAAGGATCCCGAAAACACGATCTGAGACATCACGGACCCTGGCACCTGGGAGGCAACACACCAACCGCGAGTCTCTCTCGTTCCCACAGAATCTCCTATCTGTCCCCCCTACTATGGAGTCCCCAATGACTAATGCTCTCCTCCCCTCCCCGCTTCTGTTCTGAGCAACAGGGACAGACTCTGTGCCAGAAACCTGTACCCCATGGCTTACTCCTGGTAAGTCGTCCCCCCTCAACAGTAACCAAAATGGTATACTTGTTGTTGAGGGGAACGGCTACAGGGGATCCCTGCACTGTCTGCCTGTTCCCTTTCCATCCCCTGACTGTAACCCATCTGTCTTTTTCCTGTACCTGAGGTGTGACTACCTCCCTGTAACTCCTCTCAATTACCCCCTCAGCCTCCCAAATGATCCGAAGTTCATCCAGCTTCAGCTCCAGTTCCCTAACGCGGTTTCTGAGGAGCTGCAGTTGGGTGCACTTCCCGCAGATGAAGTCAGTGGGGACACTAGCGGTGACCCTTACCTCCCACATTCTACAGAAGGAGCACGCAACTGCCCTAACATCCATTCCCACTGTTCTGAATTCTGAAAAAAAAACTAGTAACCTTACAAATCAGCGCTCAGAAGCTTTTTTTTTGGTTAGCGGAGGAGGATGGGTGGGAGACACTATCTAAGTAGTGTTTCGGGTAAAGCAACCGCCCAAATATATTACCTCACTTACTCAGCCATCCCGTGTCCGCTCCTGCTCAGCGTGCACTCCGCCTATTCACGAGGTAAGCTTTTAAACGATTAACTTACCTTCCCGACAGCCCCCTGGTCCTCGCTCTCACTGCTCCCGCTGCTGCTGCAAAAATGGAGCTTATTCTTAGTCAAATAGTTTGCTAACACACTGCTGAGGCTGAAAATTCGAGTCAACGTGACTCAGATGGTTTGTACTTTTGCCTAAGTAATGAAGGTTCCAGGCCCAAGTCCCACTCCATGGCTTGAGCATGAAAATCAAGTTGACACTTGGTGCAAGATCGGAGGATTAGAGCAGTGTCTTTGAGTTGAGACATTTAGCCAAAGGCCCTGTGCCTGCTTGACTGACTGTACAAGATACCATGTCACTATTTTGGACAAGAGGAAGGCAGTTATCCCAGATTGCTAGCCAATAATTACCTTTCAATGAACAATAGATTATTTTTTCAACACATCGATGCTTTTTTGCTGCAAGCTATTTGTTTCAAACACTGAAATGCCAACCACTACCAGTTTATGACTGGGGTAGTTTGTACCATTAACCCCTTTTCTTGCCTGGTTAAAAGGGCCCACTTGATTTACAATGGTTGAAAAAAAACAATAGTTAATCTTAATGAGAAGAGACCATGGTCTTAAACTACAAAGGCTGTCACATTTCCTATGTTAAATCAAGTGACGACAGTTCAAAACTACGGTACTTAATTGCTTTAAAGCACTTTGAGACATCTGGTGATCATGAAAAGTGTAAATGCTTATCTTTAGAAACTACGTTACCTTTGAAGTATTTTGAAAAGCACAATATACTGAAGGTGCCTGAAAAGCTTCCGCTGTGTGATGCGTTATATAAACTTTAGCATTCCAACTCAAATCAGTCCCTGAATGAAGACTTAAAATGAATCAAAAATCCAGTCCAATTTACACATCAAGGTCAGATGAAAATTGTAAGTCAAGTAGATGGAATGCCCTTGTGGCAAATTATTACATGGCCAATATTGCCTCTGCACAGGTAGATGGATTGATCTGGAGCAGGGAACAAACAGGCTGTGCGCAACCTTTAAAATGTGTGGCCACGGAACAAATTTGAAAAGGACCTGGCAGTGAAACAAACAGGTCACACACACAAAAAAATTATCGAAAAAGGTTATTTATCACCCTTGCACAGGAAGGATAGTCAGAAGGCTGTGCAAGTCCCTGAGTTCTTGTGGGCTATTTGACATGAGAATAAAGACCAACTAATGTGCTCCATAGCCCCATTGAGATCAGGCAACCAAGCAGAGTAAAAATCAGATTTATGATTCTCTTAAATCTTCAAATTCTCCCTTTTTCTCAAGGCTCTGACTCTCACTGGGGTACAGTTGCACCATTATTAGAGGTGAGGATGGGTCAGCACTTCTAGCAAACACGTGAGAATAAATGTCATGTCAATCATTGAAGTGGCTGAGGATTTGCTTGCAATATCACCCATACATCCAATGAGAATTGTGCTGCATACTATAGCATTAAGATACATCAACTCAGTAACATTCTCATCAAATACAATACCAACTATGCAACAGTTGCACAATAACATGGATTAATCGAATCATAAAGCCAGATCATTCAGGCTGTCCGCTTCTACTCTGTATTCAGATTTTAACTGCAACTCAAATGAGTGAAGACACCTTACAAAGCCATAATATTACTTCCGTGGATTGTAAACCTCTTTATCTTCTTGAAGCACAGCACAACAATATAGATTAGTGCAACTCACATCAGATCTCCATTGTGTCCTATCAAAAGAATGCAGATGTTTCAAATCTTAAAGCACATGCTTCTCATAATATCCATCAGCACTCTTCCAACACATTTAAACCGGAAAATTACTCCAAGGAGCTTCACAGAAATGTAATACAATATAATTTGACACCTAGTCGAAGGAGTAACCAAAACAGATGATTAAAATCTTGCTCAAAGAGCTGTTTTAAGGAGTTGGTTGAAGTGGAAAGTCAGAAGTTTGAGAAGGTATTCCGAAGCTTAGGGTTTGAAATGCATCAGCCAACAACATGAAAAGGATGGGGGAGGGCATTTGGTCTTAGCGTTACAGCAATATACAGCAGAACAATCCAGGCAAGTGGAGATGCCACTCGAGTGCTAACCTGATTTTGCGATCAGCTTTTAAGTGAGATCACTCCTAACAGCCTGTTGATCAGAAATGTAAGGTCACAGATCTGAAAATTAACACTGGTTTCTCTTGTTATGAAAATTATTGCACATTACTTTTGGAATTCTGATCCCAAAACAGAGGCAGATGGTGTTGGTTACATTAGTTTTCTTTCAAAAAAGGATCAAAGAATTCTTCCAAAACAGTGACCTAATTCAGCAATCGTCAGAAAGCAGGTAATTGAATATTCCTGTGGTTTAATGGAAAGATGCTCATACTGTTAGGTTTATGATAGCAGGGTCAAACATTTAAGGTCATTAGATTTTTCTGAACTGAAAACAAAGCTAAGGTTAAGTAGATTGTTTTAGCTCAGTTCAGAAACTCCAAGGTTGAGTTTAGAAGCAAGTTCAGGAACAGGAATTCAAGGCAGTTGAGCGAAGCAATAAACCTAGAAGAAGGATATAACTTGTATGGCTTCCAAAACATGACAGTTTGGCTTGAAATCTGTTTGTTATTAGAACTGAGAAAATTTAGCTTCTCAAGTTCGTGAGAAGTTCGTGTAGGCAGATTTGGAAAGGACTCATCAAATTGTTTCCACAGTCCAAAGGAAAGAAACTGTAAGGTATCAGGTAAATAGAAACATAAGATTTGAAATAAGGATGTAATTTCTTTGAATTTGAATCTCTAACAGATAGTGCTGAGAAAGAAGTTGCTTTAAATAGCTTGGTTTTTATTTTATTCTTCTTTTGTGTAACAAACTTCTGTCTTCATGTGATTATGTTAACTAGTCAAACAAAACCAAGCATATCTGTCAAATTACCATTTCTTTCTGGGATTTCAGTATTTGCCATTTTTTTAATCTGATTTCCTGCACCACAGTATTTTGTTTTTGTGTTAGCCCATAATAGGAGTTTGAAAAGTCAGCTATTCTGTGGACTTGTTGGTACAGAACAAATACTTTGGAATTAACAAAGCAAATATAGCAAGCTGGATTGGACTGGTGAGGAGCAGTGATTGTACCTTCTTAGTGTATGCATGATACTGAGCTAGACTAGTCTATTTTCACTTCCCCTCAATTCAAGGATAATGCATATTTAGGATTGTGAGTTTTTGCCATCAGTCTTCAAGTGATCAAACAGGCCAATTCTTGATCTATAGACCTTTGGGGACACAGTACTGAATGTCCCATGAGGCAATGAGTTCAGGAGTGCAGGATTTGTTTCCTTTTCTTTCCTTCTCTGCCACCACTCTACATCTTCCGTGGGGTATTTGTATTAAAAGCATGATACAATTTAATGGACAAGTTGTCACCATTTTTAATCAACTGCTAGCAAGATGTTCCCAATCATAAATGTCAATGTTGTCAGGCCTCAGGAGAGCTTCAAGAGTGTGTGTGTAGCATTTACTTTGTCCTTCCCTGGAACGCTAGCCATATGAGAATTAAGAAACCAGGACCTAGTGGAAAAGACACTTATCTGCCATCCAGACCATATCTAGTCTATAGTAGTTGATCTTGCAGGAGATATCCCAAATGTTCATGGATCTGAATTTTTAAAAAATCACCATTTGTTTGATGGTTCTTCTATTGAATCTATTGGTGGTGGAGATATGCTTGGAGGAATTTCATTCATGCCATTAGGTGTTGCTGATACTCCTCCTTCAGTCTCTTCTGTGATTTCACTACATCTTCACAAACATCTTCGATAATCTGGTGTTAGGAAACGGATAGGGGTTAAAAAATTAATTAGTCAAGGTACCTAACAAGGTACCTAGTCATCTAACAACCTCTACTAGAAGGTGTATATTGGTGTACAGTGAATGGGGGCTTGAATGTAATTGTCTCTTTCACCCCAACTCCATCCTAATAACCATGGGAAACTGAAGCAGAAGGCAGCAACTTAGCCCTTCGATCCTGCTCCAGTCAGCTGAGAATCAATGTCTGAGCCTGTGCATTGCTACTTGTGCTTGGCACAGCAGTATCTAATGCCACTGGACCCATATCCCAATAGAAAGCAATGCCTCCAGGAGATGGAGAAACAACTTTGCAAAGACCAGAGCATTTAGAAACCTGAATCCACAGTGGCTAACAAAAATGGAGAAACTCCATTTAGATCACTGTATAAATATCGAAGAAACTAATGAGTAATGATGAAAAACAACTGAAATAGGAGAGAGCTAATCCTGAGACAAGTTGTAATAAAATATTTATTTAATACCAAACTCTGTAAATTATTTACAGAAAACTCCAGAACATTATTTTTTAACGCTGACTACACTTTTAACTAGCACCTATAGTGGCATTGCAAGATAAGCATATTCCATAGACATCTGTTCAATCCTACAAAGAAGTTCCTCCAGGTTTAAAGGCGAGACCAGTCAAATCTTCAGACCAAAACAACACCACTTCTCCGAAAACACAATTCGCTTTTTGAAATCTATGGCACATAAAACAATGAAAGAAGTACTTATGAGATTTCTGCAAATTATCATGAATTTCTCTTTCAGTTCAGTGAGACTCACTCATCCCGGAACTTTTCACTATCGGTAATGAAAAATGAACCTTCTTCAGGTCACAGAATCACTATGGCATGGAAACAGCTGTTCAGCCATTGTGCCTGCTCTGGTTCTATTACCTCACACCAATCTCCTGTCTTTTCTCCATATTCCCGCACACCATTTCTATCCAGATCATCCTGCCTTAATTCTAAAGAATTTCAAGAATCATGGTATCAAAAGAGTTTTACAACGCAATGATTTTAGTAATTTGTTCAGACAGTGTGACCTCCTTGTAAAGATATCAATTTGTCACATTACCTTTCAAAAGTTCTCTCATCAACTATCTTGCAGTCTTTTTTTTAAAATCAGTTTCCTGAAGACTATTCTAAGTTTAGCAATTTATGCAAAAAATGTCCAATTACTAATCTCGTTCCTTCTGATTATCACTGACAGTTTTGACCCTCTAGTTACTCATGCAACATTCAGTGCATACTCATCATAATCGAGCATCCAAATCAGAATCCCTCTCAAACTTCAAAAGCAACAGTTTGTCTAGTCTTTCCTCAAACCTATCACCTCAATACCTCACTGAGACCCACGTGATGCTTCAGTACCCTCTACATGGCCTTGACATGGTTTTTAGCGTAAAGTAATGTGGAAGTAATATCATAATTCTAGCCTAACCAATGATTTTTATAAATTCAGCATGAGTTTCATTCTGTATATTCCTACTTATAAAACCAGCATTACTTATGATTTGCTTCAAAACATTACCTTTTACTAACTTGAGCTCCTAATTTTAAACATTTTTGTTTTGTAACCACCAAATCTCTGATCCTACTCATGTTTTAACTCACAGTGTAAATATTTCTTTCTGACTCTTTCTCCCAAAATGTATCAGTTCATACTTCTCTGGATCAAATGACATTCAAAATTATCTAATAACATCTCATAAGCGGTCCATCATCTTTCCTCTTTCCCCCAAACCCATTCAGCCAAGCTACTTGTCCAGCAGAAATTTCTTGTAATTTAATCCTGGGAACACCGAAACAAGTGCTTTTAGTCCAAGGCTGAAGTTTCACGCCCAAGCCACCAACTCCATCTTTCTTCCTTGTGTCTGAGGATGAAGCAGACTGTTTGCAACCTAGGTGTCACATCTGACTTCAAGTTGAGCTTTCATCCTGATGTTCGCAACATCACTAAGACCGCTTATTTCCATATCCATAACATTAAGTGCTGCTGCTCCTGCTTAATCTTCTGTACTGCTCAAACTCGAATTCATGTCTTTTTCACCTCTGTAGAGAGAAAGCAGAGTTAACCTTTCAGGTCTAGTGACACTTCTTTGGAACTGATTGTTCCTAAGAAAAGGTTAGTATATAGGCTGAAGATGGTCAGGAAGGGGCCGGCGGGGGTGGAGATGGTAGTAAAATGATAGGTGAAGTAAAGATGGAGTCCAGAGAGAGAGAGAGTACAGCAGTTCGGCAGACAAAGCCTGGAGAATCAACAACTGCTAAAGGGGACCAGTAGTAGCTGACAACAGGTTGGTTGTGGTAGCAGTCCATATGATGACAAGGCCTGTTGTGTGGGGTATGGAGGAAGGATATAGAATAGAATATAGGATACAGAACAGAATAGCAATTTATTGTCATGTGTAAATTTACAAAACAAAAGCAAAAAAAGTTTTACAAGTCGTCATATCATGGCGTCTGTGTTAATGATAGAAGTCATAGATAAGAAACAAAGAAGTAAAAATTGAGGTAAAGTTCATCTCAGATCAATTTTAGTTCGGGAAAAGCTGATTAAAACTATGAACTCTGGAATTACCAGCTGCTGGAGACCTCCACACCAGGAAGTGATCTCCACACCAGGACAAGACTGCCAAACCGAGACCGCATCTCCAGGGCAAAGCGACCGCCGCACGAGGCCACTGGAATACCTGGAACAAGACCTCCACGCCATGCGGCTGGAATGTCCAGAAGCCACTGCCGAAGACCTCAACACCGGTATGAGATCGCCACGCTGAGCCAAGACCGCTCCTCCAGAATGAGGCCGCCATACCAGGCTTGAGGCCTCCTCGGTGCTGGGCCAATGTCAGGAAAAGACGCCTTCCACTGAAGCCATTAAAAGAGGTAAGATGATATATGGAGGCATTAAAAAGAAGTAGAGAAAGAAAAAAGGTAAAAAGTGAACAGAATAGACAAGCTCCAGTCTCCTGGGCTAAAGAGCCCTCAGCTGCGCTGCTACTCTGCCACCATCCTGACACACAGAAAACGGAAGAAGGTTCTCAGATCCCAAAATTATTTAACTAGATATCAAATTCTGAAGGCTACACGGTCCCCAAGCCAAAAATCAGTTGGAGCTCTTCCAGCATCTGACCAATATCTTTATCTCTGTCACTGTTTTGCTGTAATGCTCCAGTGAAGCTAAGCACAAGCTGAAGAATGGCATCTCATTTTTCACTTGGGGGCCTTGCAGCCTTCAGCATTAGCTTTTCAGGTCAAACTTGCGGCTTCTTTCGTAAATGCACTGCCTCAGTCAGTGAAATTTAAATCCATTCTATAATGCTCCTAGCCTTAAGAAAGCACACTATTTCTTTATCTCTGTTGAAGAAATTAACCTCACTTCACCAACTAGCAAATTTTGAAACTAGATGATAATTTATTTAATACATTTCAAAATACATTATATACACACTCATATTTCATTCAGGTGACATCCTATCTTAAATGATGCAGCACAGTAGGAGACCATTCAGCTCAGCATGCCTTTGCTGGTTCTTTGGTACAGATATACAATTAATGATCTTTTTGTCTATGTTTAATGCCAACAAGTAGTAGAGTGCCACACATGCAGAGAGACACAGGTTTGCTGTACCCGGTCTCCAGCTTGCATGTAACCCAGCCTGATCTGCAAGGTCACCCAGGTTCAGCTTACTTTATTCCTTCATGGCATGCAGATGTTGCTGGCAGGGACAGCACTTATTGCCTTTCCTGAGTTGCCCTTGAGAAGGTAGTGGTGACCTATGTATCCTCTAAATTTCCCAACTACAATGCAGCAACACCTTCCAAATTCAGAAATCATTGTGTCTGCACAATTATCAGCATCCTCTGAAGGGTGCAATCCATTTGTGGGTAAACAAAACCCCACTACGTTATTTTCCAGGTTTGCAGCATACACCACATACATTGCAGAGTCACCCTGTCCAGCCGCTATCTCCACCTGGTCAAATCACACAGACTGAATCAAACAAACAAGTGACTGCCCATCATCAATTCTCACACTGCTCATGCTACACTACTAGGGACAGCGTCTGCACCTCAGCTCTCCAACCCTGCGACTAATGGATAATCCACACATGCCCATGGCAAGAAACGCTCTGTCGTGCAATGTGATGTCACCAGCACCATCTGTGCAGCACAGGCAGCCAGCTTTGCCACCATCTTGGCGATCACAACATACACCTCAATTTCTTTTCCTCCAAGTAATTTTCCAATTTCCTTTTTGAATGTTTCTATTGAATCTACTCCTATCATCTTTCAGGCATTGCACTCCAACCAACTGCAAATAAAAAAGTAGTCTCATGTTACCTCTGGTTCCTTTGCCAGTCCCATTAATCAGCTCCCTCCGAGTACTGGCCTATCGGCCACCATTGTAACTTACTGCAAACTATTCACTGATCAGCCCTGTGCTTGCTGGCCTATACCAGCTCCCAGGTAAATAATGCCGTGATTCTAAAATTTCTATTCTGGATTCCAAATTCCTCCATGAACTTGCTCCTCCCTCTGTCTGAAATCCCCTTGTCTTACAATCCTCCAACATCTATGCTCCTCCATTCTGATCTCTTGATTGCCTCGATCATAATTGCTCCTCCACTGATGGGCATGTCTTCAGATACCTTGGTCCGAAATAAACATGAACATGATTCTGGAGACCTTCCCATATACTGACAACCCACCTTGGACTCCTAACTTTCTCCTTTGCTGCAAAAACTGGCACAGTGTCACTGAGTTTTATAAATGAACATCACTATAGAGTTATTCCCAGAACAGAAACCAGCATCTGTGAAAGTATCAAGACATGGGGTGGAAGGAATACAGCCATGCAGACAGTACCTAGGGTGAACTACAGTCTGACAGCCCCACTAGAAAAAACATTTAAGAATTTTTTTAAAATTGCACAAGCTGCATCAAAATGTTAAGTGGTGTATTTAAGGGAAGCTTGATTAACACACAGGGGAGAAAGGAATAGAGGATGATGTTGTAGAATTCAATGAAGGATGATAGTAGACTTGTATGGAACATGAATACTGGCATAAACCTGCTGAGTAGAAAAGTCAATTCCTAAATTATAAATTCTATGTGATGTTTAGTAATGATGCTTTGGAAAATAATGGAGGAAATCAAGGGAGAAGAAAACGGATACATATAAAGCAGGTGGGCGAGTCCACCAGTGTATTTCTTAAGTGATGAAGCTAAAAACAACCCAAAGAGAGTGTTAGAGATAACAAGGTGTACAGCTGGATGAACACAGCAGGCCAAGCAGCATCAGAGGAGCAGGAAGGCTGACGTTTCGGGCCCAGACCCTTCTTCAGAAATGGGGGAGGGGAAGGGTGTTCTGAAATAAATAGGGAGAGAGGGGGAGGCAGACAGAAGATGGATAGAGGAGAAGATAGGTGGAGAGGAGACAGACAGGTCAAAGAGGCAGGGATGGAGCCAGTAAAGGTGAGTGTAGGTGGGGAGTTAGGGAGGAGATTGGTCAGTCCAGGGAGGATGGACAGGTCAAGGGGGCGGGATGAGGTTAGTAGGTAGGAGATGGGGGTGGGGCTTGAGGTGAGAGGAGGGGATAGGTGGGAGGAAGGACAGGTTAGGGAGGCAGGGACGAGCTGGGCTGGTTTTGGGATGCGGTGGGGGAGGGGAGATTTTGAAGCTTGTGAAGTCCACATTGATACCATTGGGCTGCAGGGTTCCCAAGTGAAATATGAGGTGCTGTTCCTGCAATCTTCGGGTGGCATCGTTGTGGCACTGCAGGAGGCCCAGGACGGACATGTCGTCTGAGGAATGGGAGGGGGAGTTGAAATGGTTCGCAACTGGGAGGTGCAGTTGTTTAGTGCGAACTGAGCGTAGGTGTTCTGCAAAGCGGTCCCCAAGCCTCCACTTGGTTTCCCCGATGTACAGGAGGCCACAACGGGAACAGCGGATGCAGTATACCACATTAGCAGATGTGCAGGTGAACATCTGCTTGATGTGGAAAGTCTTCTTGGGGCCTGGGATGGGGGTGAGGGGGAAGGTGTAGGGGCAGGTGTAGCACTTCCTGAGGTTGCAGGGAAAAGTGCCGGGTGTGGTGGGGCTGGACGGGAGTGTGGAGCGGACAAGGGAGTCACGGAGAGAGTGGTCCCTCCGGAAAGCAGATAAGGGTGGGGAGGGAAAAATGTCTTTGGTGGTGGGGTCGGATTGCAGATGGCGGAAGTGTCGGAGGATGATGCGTTGGATCCGGAGGTTGGTGGGGTGGTACGTGAAGACGAGAGGGATTCTGTTTTGGCTGTTATTGCGGGGAGGGGGTGTGAGGGATGAGTTGCAGGAAATGCGGGAGACACGGTCGAGGGCGTTCTCGACCACTGAGGCGGGGGGAAGTTGCGGTCCTTGAAAAACGAGGACATCTGAAATGCACGGGAGTGGAATGCCTCATCCTGGGAGCAGATGCGGCGGAGGTGAAGGAATTGGGAATAGGGGATGGCATTTTTGCAGGAAGGTGGGTGAGAGGAGGTGTATTCTAGGGAGCTGTGGGAGTCGGTGGGCTTGAAATGGATATCGGTTTCCAGGTGGTTGCCAGAAATGGAAACAGAGAAGTCCAAGAAGGAGAGAGAGGTATTAGAGATGGTCCAGGTGAACTTAAGGTTGGCGTGGAAGGTGTTGGTGAAGTGGATGAACTGTTCGAGTTCCTCGTGGGAGCACGAGGCGGTGCCGATACTGTCGTCAATGTAACGGAGGAAGAGGTGGGGTTTAGGGCCAGTGTAGCTACGGAAGAGGGACTGTTCCACGTAACCTACAAAGAGGCAGGCATAGCTTGGGCCCATGCGGGTAACCACGGCCACTCCCTTTGTCTGTAGGAAGTGGGAGGAATTAAAAAAGAAGTTGTTGAGGGTGAGGACGAGTTCAGCTAAGCAGATGAGGGTGTCAGTGGAGGGGGACTGGTCGGGCCTGCGGGACAGGAAGAAGCGGAGGGCCTTTAGGCCATCTGTATGGGGAATGCAGGTGTATAGGGACTGGACATCCGTGGTAAAGATGAGGTGTTGGGGACCGGGGAATTGGAAGTTCTGGAGGAGGTGGAGGGCGTGGGTGGTGTCATGGACGTAGGTAGGGAGTTCCTGGACCAAGGGGGAGAAAATGGAGTCAAGATAGGTGGAGATAAGTTCAGTGGGGCAGGAGCAGGCAGAGACAATGGGTCGACCAGGGCAGTCAGGTTTGTGGATTTTGGGAAGGAGATAGAAGCGGGCGGTGCGGGCTTGGGGAACGATGAGGTTGGAGGCTGTGGGTGGGAGGTCACCTGAGGTGATGAGGTTGTGGATGGTTTGGGAGATGATGGTTTGGTGGTCGGGGGTGGGGTCATGATCAAGGGGGCAGTAGGAGGAGGTGTCGGAGAGTTGGCGCCTGGCCTTGGCGATGTAGAGGTCAGTGCGCCATACTACAACTGCGCCTCCCTTGTCCGCGGGTTTTATGGTAAGGTTGGGATTGGAGCGGAGGGAGCGGAGGGCTGCACGTTCTGCGGGGGAGAGGTTGGAGTGGGTGAGAGGGGTGGAGAGGTTGAGGCGATTGATATCTCGATGGCAGTTGGAGATGAAGAGGTCGAGGGAGAGTAGGAGGCCTTGGGGTGGTGTCCAGGAGGAGGGGGTGTGTTGGAGGCGGGAGAAGGGGTCAGTAGTGGGAGGGTTAGGCTCACGGTTGAAGTGAGTGTTGACAGGTTGGCTAACTGAGCACTAGGCACAAACTCAATGCCCACATTGATTAAACACAGAAGGAGTCACTCAACAGCAAACTGGAGTGAGTCAAATCATTCTCTCTTCAAGTTCGGGTAGTGCTGAAACCAATTGTACACACAAAGGAATAGTACTGAGACAACCATGATTTAAAGAGATCTATATTTTAAAGAGATCTATATATTAGTAATAAGTCCATTCTCTGCAAGCTTGATTTGGACAGAGATGGAAATGGCCAGATGCAGCAAAAAATAAGTCACTGTCGAATAGTGTGAGCAAAATAAATAGTTTGAAACAAACTAAAAGTCTGATTCAATACTGTGTAATACATGGCACAATGATAAGTAGAGACAACTTTGAACATGGCTATCATTTCTCTGCAGGAAGGCTCGTTCTGAAGAGATTCCAGCTCTCTTTTGGATTGTTCTGGCATTCACCAAGCTGTGACTGATGGTAATTTTCCAAGGTGATCACAGGAAGTGGATTCAGACAGTGCGATTACACTGCTCCAAAACTAGCAAAGCAAACTATCCCAATTACTGACCGACAACAAACGTGGGATGTTCTTGTACTGACCATATTCACAATTTGTACTAAACTCAGTCAGGACAGCAGACATCTTGTGCTAATTCAGATATGAATTCAACACAAAAAGAGTAGAATAGGAAGTTCAACAGGAACAAACAGTCCAAACATGACTGGCTGTATACAAGTCAAAGAAATTGGAAATTGGTTTAATGTGAAACACTTGATAGTTCCCATTCTTTAAACAGAAAACTACATACTCACTGCAAAATCTTTGATCCATTTCAGTCCCTGGTAGACAAATCACTTTGGTACTGTTTATTGTCAATGTCCTGCCTTAAACTGATTCTCTCTCCACTCCAATGTAGGTTTATATTGAAAATTGAATTTTCTCAATTTTTGCACCTGTAATACAATCTTCACTATCCCAGAATTGATAGATGGGCAGGAAACCTATTCCCAGACAGCTAATTTGTTGATCTTCTGAGAGGTGCAGAAGACAGGCACAAAAAGCTGTTACTCTTCATAACATCCAAGATTAAAAGAAGAACAATTCTATGGCTTCTGGCCATCATCTTCTGAAAACAGTAAAATAATTGTCATAGGTCACGTGTAAAAGAATAATGATTGACAAAGTTATTTGACCATGGGCTATCACAAATACTAATCATCACCCCAATGACCAGGCATCAGAAGGAGCCAGCAAATGGTCATTGGGTAGACAGGATGCATTTATTATTGTGGGCTTGAGTTGTATACTCAAAATTCTGATTTACCTTTCACCTCCCTCGCCCAACGGCACAACTGACAAGTGCTAATTTTCATATCAGCAGAAAGAGTAATCAGTGTATAAAAACAAAGAACTGCGGATGCTGGAAATCTGAAGCAAAAATACAAAGTGTTGGAGAGACTCAGCAGGTCTGGCAACATTAGCTTCAGAACAAAAGTTCCGACAAAGGCTCACTGGACTCGAAGCATTGACTCTGTTTTTCTCTCTAAAGATGCTGCCAGACGTGCTGAGTTTCTCCACTATGCTGCTTTTGAAACTACAGTGGGTTCAGTTTAAATAACCATTAAAGGCAAATGTTTGGAAGGTACAATTGGCAGCCTCAGGCTCATTCCACTTAATCTCCCGGGAGCACCAAGTATCCTTATTTAGTCATAGCAGCGTGAGACTGGTGCCTGGCAATGGACGATGGGAAGTTGGCACAAAGTAGAGAAAGTGGTTTAGTGCAATGTAACAATGTAAATATATTGCTAAGCACCACCTCTGTGAAGTTATTATAGAATCAACATGTTAACAGGCTGAATTACCTGTGAAGTGAATCCACTTCTTAACATCCACTAACACTAGCCTCTGTAAACTTGGTAAACCACAAAGAGAGGCCAGTACCAACTATACAGCTATCTTCCCCGTAACTGGAGCTGGTGACTTGTACTGAGATATTCAGCTTCTGTACAAGTCACAATAGAAAGTCTGTGGTAGATGTCATGTACACAGGTGCACCTCTGAGACAGATCACTGGAGTGTGTCCTCAAGACTGAGGTTAGACGCCTTCAGTGGGAGGCGAGCCAACTGAGCATTCCTACTCCCACACACTAATGAACACAGCTCATCCAACATTAAGCAGGAAATCAAATATTTGACCTTGGTTTTCTCTACATCTTACGACCAAACCAAGTAATGCATGCGCCCACTGATGCAGGAGAACAGGGCAAGAAGTTAATGATGTTGGTTTGAATCAGCCAGCCTTGCTGTTGTTGATCAATTTCGATAGAACGCAGTGAAGTATGGATGTGGACAATAGGGTTAGGTATCAGACAGGTGTAATACTTCCCAAAATGGTCAAATCAACAGCCCACATTCATCAACAAGGTGTCAAATGGGTTGTAAATCTGAAAAAAAAATCCACAAAGCACACATTTGATATTCCCCTGGCCAGAAATACCCAGTTTTAATGAAGAATGATGAATAACCTATATTTCAATTTTCTTGAACAATGATTTGATAGTCGAGAGTAAATGAAAAGGATGCCTTTTGCACAGCTTCAGCAATTATAATTGTTAAGTCGAGGCACATGACACGAAAAGAGGAAAAAAGGGATGGCATGATTGAAGGTGATCACTTCAAATATAGGGGAGACTGACTGAATGTTAGACTGGTCAACCACATTATCCTTGGAGCTTGGGTTGGAGGGCCCATAAGTAAATCAGATCAAAGTTCCTCACAACCAACTCTTAAGCCCATTGAAATAAGTTTAGAGTAGTCATTATCTAGCTCTTTTTACCTTTTAGTTCCGAAAAGAAAAGCAGCACACTGTTTGAAACAAACTGGCAATCCCGCTCGAAGATCAAAATGATGTCTGCATCTAATGTATAGAAAGTAAGTCACACTTGTCCTATAGAAGATGCTTTTACTAGAGTTAGTGTCAAGATATTCTGCATGAACATTAACTGGCATCTAATGCATGTTATAGTAGGCCTGGAAGTGCCCGATTTTGGAAAAGAAGAGCACTGCACTGACTCCTCTCTTCCAGCCTGGCATAGGACAGTTCAATCCTGCAGCACTGACAGCACATCACATCAGAATCACAGACCCAATGTAAACTCTTAGTTCCTTCAGCTAAAACCCACCAAAAAACTCATCATCCTTAATTATTTACTTTTACCATTTTAGCTCCTTAAATAATGGAACTGATCCAAAATCATTTCTGCTTTCACTCCTCCAGAAAAAGAAATAAAACACTTTAAGAAGGGAAGCGAAATATTTTGTCTGAACTTTCATGATGCAAAAACAGGAAGGCAGTGACTTTGCCGCTGACCTTTGCTGGAATGCAATAGAATGACTCAGTGAAACACAAAAATGTAGACTCTGACAGCGTCAAAAGCATTAAAAGAGATTCATTAACTGTCACAAGGTCGCAAGACAGGAAAATACATAGGCTTGGAATGCAAAGCAACAGATACATCCAGCAAACGAGACCATTCTACCCATCATGACCTTGCCAGTTCTTTGAAAGCAGTATCTGATCAAACTCAGCTGCTCTTTTCCCACAGCCATGCAAGTCTTTTTCCTTTCAAACATTTACACAGAATGTGAAAATTACTATTGAATCTGGTGCTCCTACTCTTTCCAGATCATAACAATGTGCTATGTAAAAATGTTACTTCTACTGCTGCTTCCAATTCCTGCCAATGTGTCCTAAGATGACAGATCCTTCTTTCAATGGAAAAAAATTTTCCTTATCGAAGAATCCTTTCATGGTTTCAAAGCATCTATCGAAAACAGAGTGTTCATAACCGTCACAACACTTCAGCTTGAGCCCAACGAATGTTCGATAAAGATAATAATCTAAAATCTTCAATTTGGACTGTCTGAACTAACTGGTCAGAAGAATCCCAACGCAATTTCAGATCTCGAGTTCACAGAGCGCAGTTGGGTGTTGCTATGAGGAAGTGGTTATGGAAACAACCAGAAATCCAGCTGTTAATTGCTCCTCTTTACAACCCGCTTCAAATGAATCATAGTTACAAAGATGTGCATATTTGGTCACTAAGTGAAATCAGGACATGATTCAACTCCGACACCACTCAAAAGCATTTCCTGGTGCTCATAATCCAGTTACAGGTATTAACTCAGTCGAGATACTGAGGGTAAATGGAAATACATGGGTCTGTCTATAACCAAGTACAAGGTAGAAGAAGGAAGAAAACTGAAAGGGACAGTCTTAAATTCCCAAAAATTCTAAAAAAAATTAATAGCTTCAAACATAATGCTGTTGGATACATTCATTTTCATCGGCATGCAGACAGACAGTCTCATATTAACTGACTTCAGCCCCAACACAATTCCAATACATTCCACCTGGGGATTCATTGACTGGAAGTCATTATTCATTCAATGATGTTGGAAGCAAATGTTGTTTAGGGATTGACTGTCACAAGAAAAACGCTAGTCAAAAACAGAGTCCATTTGAAGCAATAACAAGCACATGAAAACGATCAGTGCAAAATACATATTTGACATAGAAGAACATAGAACATAGAATACAGCACAGTACAGGCCCTTCAGCTTACACTGTTGTGCCGACCTATTATCCTACTCTAAGATCAAAACATCTTCCCAAATCAACAAAAATGCATGGTCAAAATCCACTCTGGATTCATTTCCACTTCTTTCCATTGAAGGGAAACAGCTGAATTTATGTGAAATAATGCAATTAAACTTCAGCAATGTCCAGAAACCAAACAATCTAATGATTCCAAAAACACACAGCTGCAGTTGCAGGTAGCCTCAATGACAACACCTCTAATCTAAAGGGGTTCAAACTGCTGCATTGTCAAACAACAAGATATGTCATGCTCAGATTTCCAGCTCCCAAGTGCCCTAATCAATGTAGACAGTGCAAGATGGAAGACAGTTAATACCGAGCATAAATAATAGCAGAGAGAACTTGGTCTGTTTAGGTGTTCTAAATCCCATGAAAAGGCATTTACAGTCTGTCACTGGTAATAACAAAGAAAGGGTACAGTAGTAGTAATATTGTGCAGAATCTAAAGTAAATCACACTAGAAAATCCAATCATGCTTACATTTTTGACTTCAAATGTGACTAGAAGAATCAAGATAAATTCTGTGCTATGTACCCATAATTATAAAGGGATTTACGTTGACTCATGTCATAAAGAGTATTGGTTGCTAAATGATGCATTACATTGAGATGGTCAGTTCAGCGTCAGCACTCCAAAAGAATAGGACACCATGGCATTTCTAAGATGCACCTCAGCATACTATATACTTTGTAGGACTGTGTTTACTTGATTAGGTAAGGTGGCAACAATTCTTTCAAAATATAAATAGCAAACAACAATGGTATCACGTGTGTGACACTAGAAATACTGAGCATGACACTCAGATTTTTTTAAATTCATTTGAGTTACGGGTATTGCTGGCTGGGTCAGCATTCATTGTATATTCCACATTATAACATTTAAATGTATTGCTGGACACTCATTATACCACATATTAATGATCTACTCTCAACTTACATGGTTGGTTATTACACAATAGGCTTGATTTGCTTTTTTGATTTTGAAGCAGAGCTAGAGAGAGAGAGAGAGAGAGAAAGAAAGGCTGGGTCTCCAAGTTCTGACCACCAGGGGACCAGGGCTGAGCTAAGAACCTGAGTTTATTGAACAATGGCCTTGATTTGACTTTGGCACAGCACATTCCCAGCTGGCCTCGGGAGAATTCAAATGAAAGTGGGGGTCAAAAGCAGGTTTCCTTTCAGTCTGTTCTTGGCTCCTCACCCTGCTTCCTAAATAGAGTTTTGGGGAGGAAGGATGAGAACAGCAAGAAGGACAAGTACGTGATCTGATGAGCTTCACACACCCAAGACAGTAGCAGCAGGGTAGGAAGTGTTCGGGCTCTGTGTTCATATGCTCCCACTCACCCGGCCAGCCATATTCTTCTTTGCTTTTCTTTATTTTGTTTCTTCATTTCTCTTTTGTATCAAAGTTTACCTCTTCTTCTTTGCTGCAGCTGCGGTGGAGAAAGGTAGTTGCGAGGGCCTCCTGCGACACTGGCAGCGTGGTGGATCCAGATGTCCGTTCTTCGTGGCCGTTGTGGCTGCAACTTTATCCAAGACTTCCTCATCAGTGGGTCTGGTCCATTCCTCCTGGCAGTGGTGCAGCGGGGGCAGCATGTGGTTCCAGTTCGTTTCTCATGGTTATGGCAGCAAATGAAGTAGCAATGGCTTGAGTGACAGCTTCACTGTCAGCAACTTGGTGGGGCCAGTCTGTCCCTCCTTGCTATGGGGGTGATGCAGTGACTTCGCAGTGGTAGAGTGGTGGTCCAGTCTGGAAATCCTTGCTTCGATGGCCTCAGGGGCAGCTTTTCGGCAGCATTCCGTAGCCACTCCATAAACCCCGACTGCCATGGAAGAAACAAAAGATGAACTTCGTCCTAACTTGGTCTCAATTATTTCTTTTTATAATTAAAATGATGCCAAATTGTAGCAACTTATCCACATCTCACTGTATTTTCGTAAAGACAAGTGACAATAAATTGCTATCCTATTCTATTCTACAAAGCCAGAAACCCAGTGAGCCAACGACGCACTCAGCCACCTAGCCAGCCAGGCACTCCCTCACCCACTTCCTCACCCAGCCACACACCCACTCAGGTCTAGGAAATTTGATGATTAATGTTGCTGAGGAGCAATAAATAACAATGCAGGCCTCCTCCCAGCCATTTAAACAGTCCAGCTGTCCAGTGCTATGCCACTGCTTTAGGTGCCACTTTCCTTGCTCTCTTGGCCTCTTTCCCCTCTCCATGCCAGCCCTATCCCAAAGCTACAGCCAAATTCTCATCCTCTCCTCCTCCCTCTCCTTCCAGCAGCGACACGATTCTCATTCCCCTACTTCCCAAAACAGTGTGTCCCTGAAAACCGCCAGACCCCAACCTACAGAATCACCATCACTGCTGAATGAAATCACTCATATCGCTCTGATCTTCTAATTATAGCCAACTTCTCTCCAAAATTGCTGATGAATATGCAGGAAAGAGACAAGCTCAAATTGGAAGAGCAGCTCTTTATAAAATCTTCTAGTTACACTTACCAGTATTTTGAACAGCTGCTTGCTGAGCCCGAAGACCCCTCAAGCAGGTCACATTGTTGGACCAGCCTAGTGTACGTTACAAGTTCACAACAGCAAATGAAGATTTATCATTATACTTAAGCTAAAGACCAAGAACTATAAATGTTTGCTATGTGAATTGTGCAGATTAATTTATTACACCTGGAAGTGTGCTTTTTGCATCAGAAACAGCCAAAAATCAAGGCAATTACAGTTCTAAAAGTAATCAATTGCTATTTGCATTTGATCAACAGCTTGGAAAAAGATACTCATTAGCAACTAAGAAAAACCAATCAACTGAATCACAAACCGTTTTCAGTGACCAACTTGACTCAGTTGACACCCAATAATATGTGCAACATTCTACACACATAAGCACAATTTATTTCACGTCAAGATAAAAAAGTTAACAGAATCTCAAAAAGACATAATTGCCAATAGAAACACACAAAACCAATGTAATGATCAGGCAGAGAAATTTAAGCGGATTATAATGAAATATATTAATTAATATTAAAGGTCATTAGAAGGACTTATGACCTGGAACGGAGGAAGCAAGCAAGACATTTTTCCATCATCTCAAGCATCCAAGAATGACTGGGAAGGCAGACATCCCTGGTCAAATTTGATCATCAGTCCACACCACAAATACAAACTTGGGGGGAAGGCGATGGCCTAGTCGTATTATCCCTACGCTGTTAATTCAGAGACCCAGGTAATGTTCTGGAGACCCAGGTTTGAATCCCATCATGGTAGGTGGTGGAATGTGAGTTCAATAAAAATCTGGAATTTGGAGTCAATGAATCCATTGTCGATAGTCAGTAAAAATCCACATGGTTCACTAATGCCCTTTAAGGAAGGAAACTGCTATCCTTATCTGATCTGGCCTACATTTGACTCCAGACCCACAATATTGTTGACTCTTAACTGCTCTCTGAGCAATTAGGGGTGGGCAGTAAATGCCAGCCCAGCCAGTGACGCCTTCGCCCCATGAATGAATAAACAAAATACATCACTAGACCAGGCTGAATAAGGACTAATTCAATAACACTAATACGACTGAAAATATATGGACACAAATTGTTTAATAGTGTAAGACAGGATTCAAGATTTTCAACCAATAGAAATCAAAAATGATTTGCTAAGTTGGTGCAGGGACTGTAAATGCAGAGCCTCTGATATTATGAGACAACAAGGTGCAGGGCTGGATGAACACAGCAGGCCAAGCAGCATCATAGGAGCAGAGAGGCTGACGTTTCGGGCCTAGACCCTTCATCAGATGC
>NC_063357.1:35624322-35636067 GCF_021869965.1 Rhincodon typus | reverse complement strand
CTATGATGCTGCTTGGCCTGCTGTGTTCATCCAGCCCTGCACCTTGTTGTCTCAGATTCACCAGCATCTGCAGTTCCAACTACCTCTGATATTATGTTCAGTTATGGTAAATGAGGGGTAACAGGAGGTAATAATGGGATAACCACATCTAGTGCACAGCGATCTCTACAAGCAATTTGAAGGAAGGATCTATCAATGTGCATACACATAAAAATGATTAATTCCTCATCAGTACTATCATTTCTGCAACAACATGCATTTATGAGATATTTTCTAATCAACCTGTTCAGAGAGAGATCATATACCTCTGGAGCAGGTGAGACTTAAACCTGAGCCTCCTGGCTCAGAGGTACAGATACTACCACTGCACTACAACAGCCCTTCAACTTGCATTTTTTAAGTGTCTTTCATACAAGGAAATAGCCCAAGGCATTTGACCAGAGGGATGTAATCAGACAAAAGCAGGCATCAAGACAAGAAGAACCTTGTGCATATTTGCATTGTACATGCTCCCTCAAGTCAGAAATCCTAGAACTCGAGAAGAGAGTCTCAGATTAAGGAGTGGGTTAAGATGAGGAGGAATTTCTTCACTCAGAGCCTGGTGAATCTTTGGAATTCTCTACTCAGGGGGTTGTGGAGACAACCTTTGCTTTGAATAGGCATTATATTCAAGGAAAAGATCAACTGATTGAAGTATTGAAGACAAAGATATGGAGACAGTAATCATCCGCCATGATCTAGTTGAATGACAGAGCAGGTTTGACGGGGCAAGCAGCCTACTGTTGCTCTATTTATTCTGTTTCTATATGCCTATAATTGGACAGAAAATCAAAATGTTGGTTAAAAAGTGATAGTTTATATATACAAGTACAATGCATATTAGCAGGATAAAGGACAGCAGGAACACATAACAATCAGAATGGAGGAATACAGTATTCAAGAAAAGTTGGAAGGCCTGAGGAGGTTACAGAAATTGGGAATGGCAAGGTCATGTAGTATTTGAATGCAAGAATGAGCATTTTAAAAATAAATCCATTGGTGGACCAGAAACTAATACAGGATAGCAAGCAGAGAGAGTACAGTGAATATGATTTGATGCAGGTAGCAGAGGCTCAAGTGAGCACAAGTTTATGAAGGGTGAAAGATGGATCAGACAGGAGAAGAGTGCAATAACCAAATCTGGAGCCCCCAAAAGCATGGATGAATGTTTCAGGAGCTGATAGTCGAAGACAGGAAGAGAGTCAGGGGAGATGATGAAAATATAGCAGGTTGGAGAGGATATTGGGTGAGAACTTCAGCTTGGGTTCAAGTGGGTCATTGAAGTTGCTGACATTCTAGTTCAGCCATGTAACTTGAATTGGGAGGGAGGGGTACGGAATCATTGGGAAAGCCAGAGACAATATCAATGGCATCATAACATCGTCACAAAGCAATTATCATTCCTATGCTGGCCCATTCATATTACAGATTAGGTTGCAAATGGCAAATTCAACAGGCATCCCAATCTGCTTATTTTTTGACTGTGGCCATTACCTCAAAAACAAAAATAATAAACTGCTTCCTATTTTTCATCCTAAATTTTGGATATATAATCTCTTCGGCTCCTCAGTCATTGGACATACCCTGTTTCAATCTCTATCAACTTTCCTTGCATTTGGGAGGTGTTACTATACTTGGATCAGCCTCAATCAGCAGCTCGGAAATTAGTAGGTCACATTACAAACAGATTCAATCATATTTTCAGCAAGAATGAATAAATAGCCTATAAAGCTGCCACACTAATGTGAAAAGGTAGCTGGTTGATTTATATCCCTCAGAAAAGGAAACCAATTCCCTGGGCTTATTTTTATGGATTCAGGGGATGTGGATTCTGCTGGCTGAACCAGCATTTGTTCCCCATCTGTCTTTATCCTAGGGTTGGTGCTGGTGACCTGCCTTCTTGAACTGTTGCAGTTCATATGATGGAGGAATACTCAAAATGCTACGTGGGAAGGAGTCCTAGATTCTGACCCAGTCGTGGTGAAGCAACAACTATATACTGCCAAGTCAGGATGGGGAGTGGCTTGAAGGGTACCTGCAAGTGGTTGTATTCTCATGTAATCTGCTGCTCTTGACTTTCCAGATGGTAGTTGTTGCAGGTTTGCAAGTTGCTGTTGAAGGAGTTGGCGAACTTTTGTAGTCTACTTGTAGAGGTACACAAAGCTATTACTGTGTGTTGGCAGTGGAGGGCGTGGATGTTTGTGGATGCAATGCCAGTCAAGCGGGTTGCTTTTTCCTGGATGGCATCTAGTTTTTTGAATGTTGTTGGCAAGTGAGGAACATTCTATCAAACTCCTGACTTGTGTTTTCTAGATGGCAGACAGGCTTTCGGGAATCAAGAGATGAGCTACTCGCTGCAGCATTCCCAGCCTCTGACCTGCTCTTAGAATCACCATATTTACATGGCCAGTTCAGTTTCCAGTCAATTGTAATCCCTCAGGATGTTGACAGTGTGGAATTCAGCAAGGTTAATGTTATTCATTGTTAATGTCATTCATTGTCAACGGACAGGCTTGTATTCTCTCTTGTTGCTCATTGCCTAGCAGTACTGTGGCCAAAATTTTACTTGCCAACGAAATCAGGATAATGTTCAGGTCTTGCTGTAGTCAACTGCTTCAGCATCTGACAAATGGTGTTGAACACTGTGTAGTCATCAGCAAACATCCTGACTGTGCCTCAATGATAAAGGGATGGTGACAGCATCTCTAACAGCACTTCATTCGTGCTGTAAAAGGGTGTCAGCCCAGGTTTTTCTATCTGTTTTTGGAGTGGAGTAGAGTTAAGATATAAGACAGATGAGTTTTAATACATAAGAGAGTATGGCACATCCCCAAGTTAAAACCAAGTAAAAGTAGGATCAATAAATTCTACTTTTAGGGAAAAAAAAAGCGCTTTACTCCCATAATCAGCAATTTCACTGTGCTCTTGGCCAGTTTCCTACTTGAATCCACCATTAACTTGATGTCCACACCCTGACTCAACCCAGATCCAATTCATCCATCAACCCTGTGTTCACTAAACCGTACTGACTCAAGGTCCAGCAAAGCTCCAATCTAAAACTCATCACTATCTCAAAACCTCAGAAACCAACAAAGCTCCAAAAGTTCTGGCAACTCTAATTACGGTCTTTTGGAGTTCACCACCTTTAATTGTTCTACAGTTGGTGGCCATTACTTCAGCTGCCAAGACCTCAAATATTGGAATTCCATTCTTAACTTCCTCTCTTCTCCTTTGGTTTTGATCAATTTTGTTTGGTTACCTTCTGAAGAGCTTGCCATGCCAATCTACTGTTTAAGACATTTGTCGCATAGGATTATAAGGTATATTATATCTAGCTTTACAAAGGTGGAAGCTTATTAAATCAAATTGATCAACTCCTATTTATTTTGTAACCTTCCACTCGACATAATTCCTGCATGCTGTAGAGAGCAATCTTTCAACTTCTGACCTCCTCCTGTAAATTCTAGGTCTGCTGTCAGGTTTGCAAGAGAGAGCAGCAAAACTGCAGCCATTTGAAAAGACACTACATTTCTGAAGACAATTCACTTCAGTAAAAATCCTGCAAAGAGACACCAACAGACAACGAACAACCACCCCAATTCAACTTATTGATTGCAAACTGCTCGGCGATTCTCCAATAAAACAACAACGTAAGAAATATTACTGAAGATGCTCATAAAACTATTTTAGTATTTCCTGCAACATATTTTCCCCCTGTTGACATCTATTCTCTCATCAACTCATGATGGCAATTATGATTTCAGTCTGAGGATTTGGAAAGATAATCAGAAATTTTTTTGGTTTGAACCTCTAAGCGCACGGAATGTTATTAACCCTTGACTCCTACAATGGAGGTGTAATGTGAGTGCATGTATATGAATTTAAGTTTGAGTCTTGGTTGGTGTCTACAAAGCATTGTATTTCTACTTTGTTTGGGTTTGTAGTGCAGGGTGGGGGTGGAAGCAGAGACAGAAACAGCCAATTCACACTCAGTAACGCCTCACAAACAGCATGTGAATGATCAAGTAGCCAATGGTTGATGGCATTACAGATAAATTGAAGCAAGCTTTTGATGTACTGCTAGGACAATGTGTCTGTATCACATTCTACAACATAGCCTCGAATACTGAAGTGAAGTTCAGCCAAGGAGCATGCGCATAACGCTCATGGGTTTCCCTTTTAGTCTTGGTTGCAGCAGAGATTAAAATAAAAAAAATTAGACAAGCAATGAGAAAATCACCTCAGCTGCTCTCTCTTGCAACTCAACAACCTGACAGCAGACCTAGAATTTACAGGAGGAGGTCAGAAGTTGAAAGATTGCTCTCTACAGCATGCAGGAATTATGCAGAGCGGAAAGTTAGAAAATAAATAGGAATTGATCAATCTGATTTAATAAGCTTCCACCTTTGAAAAGCTAGATTTAATACAATGCAACAAATGTCTTGGCATGGCAAGCTCTTCCCAGTCCACATATTATCATACGGTTACCATTGTTTTACTGACTATGGTGTAAGGTGCAAATTGACAAACTGCTGTAATGTGTATAAATTACATATAAAGCACAGTTGCAGGACAATAAATCAAACTGTTTACCACTTTTGTTTTTACATTGGATTTAGTGACGGTGCCAGTGCCTCTAGATCACCGTGTGGAGGTCCCTGTAGTTAATAGTAAGCAAAAAGCAAAATTGGATAGTGAAGGTCAGCTCCAGAATATCCCTGTTTTTTTTTTAAATTATATCTGGACATCAAGAGCAAACCTGACAGAATATAGTTCGCCATTCCAAGGATTAACACTTCATTAAACGCATATTATAACAACTAATAAAGAAAAATCACCTTGCTGCACTTAAGTAGTCTAGCTCCTGATAGCAAGTCAGGGAAGATTGGTTCAATTCCCTCTATTGAACAGAATTTTTCCAATGTTTTAAAACAAACAACAGGGCAAAGCCATAAAGATTTCACTTTACATAACTGTTTTGAAAGTCACTTTGGAAAACAGGAGATGGGCAAGTAAGAATTACATGTAACTTGGAAATAGCTTGAAAGGGATGGTTTTCTGATGTTCAAAGTTATTAATATCTCCACAGACAGGATTTCTTGCTACTTTGCTACATTTTTTAGATTTTTATCTGTCTTTAAAACATCATTTCGCTGTCTAAGGACAGGCAGCAAGAATTAAAGCACAGAATGTAGAATGTTAAATCTTTAAAAAAGGTTAAAGCGTCACCATCCGTTGAAAGTGATGCTGTGAGATGCTGACTACTGTCAGGTAAGGATTAACTAAATAGCTGTGTTAGCTACTGCCACAACTGCAGGTGTACTCCTGACAGTGACACTGCAGTTAAATTAAAAAATTTTTAAAAAGCATAGAAGTGTCTTCCAATGTTTTAAAGCAATTCAAATCCTGGGCTTGTAAAAGTGCTCAGTGTCTCAATTTTGATTCGTCAGTGACATGTTCCCTTGCTTTTCATCATCCCCAGGATCAAGGTAGCAAGTGGGAGGGAGGTAGTGAAAGATCAGGAATGGGGCAGCCAGAGAGATAACAGCTTGAGAGGCAAGGGGGAGCAAGAAACAATGCGGTAAGTGTGGCACCACGCAGAGAGGCAAGTCTGCGAGGAAGGTCATTATAAAAGCAGTGAGTGGAGCAAGGATACCAAGGATTTCCTGGGTATCAGTGGCAGCACACATGCAATTATGGTCAGAATCAGCACTAGCTTCTGGTTGCTAAGCACACTTCAAAGACAGCAGCGACAATGACCTCCTGTTCCAGTGCACTCTAAGTAAATTAGGATCCAACCAAAATTCATTAAACTTTCACTCTTGTTCTAAAACTGCAACATAACCATCTTGCCACTCCTGAACTCACAAGATTTATTCAAACATCAAAAGGAAGGATAGTGCCAACATCTATGTCAGGCACAACACCAAGGCACAGAGCTCCAAATTCCACATTCCTGTACACAGAAGGTTATGCGGTCTATTACTAATTGATTCATCCTGTTCATGTTGGTAACTGTGTCTTATTTATTGTACAACAATGCTAATGACAGACCTAAGTTAAAAGACTAAGTGTTATAAAATGATATGCACTTGCACTACCCCCCCCCCCCCCCTCAAAGGCTGCCAACAGGGGAGGCAATGGCCTAATGGAATTATCGTTAGACTATTCATGCAGAAACCCAGCTAAATGTTCTGGGGGCCCAGGCTCGAATCCCATCACAGCAGATCGTGAAATTTGAATTCAACTCAAAAAAGTCTGTAATTAAGAATGCATGGATGACCATGAAACCATTGCCGATTGTCAGGAAAAACCCACCTAACTCACTAATGTCCTTAAGGGAAGGAAATCTGCCATCCTCACCCAGTCTGGCCTACATGTGACTCCAGACCCAGAGCAATGTGGGTGAATCTAAATGAATTTAAAAAAAGCTACCAAAATGTGTCACAAATAGTGGTGAGGAGCAGGCTTCGGAGGCAGAAAAAAAGTGCCACTAATACGTTTTTAATACAATGAGTGATTATAAGATTTGGCTTTGAAAGTTAAGTGGACACCAAATGATGTAGCTACCAGGTTGTTACTTCTGACAAGTAGCAAACTATCAAGGGACTAAACAGCATTGTCAATGTGGAAGAGTGTTCACATGCGCCAGAGAACTATATCCACTGCATAGTGACATTGTACACTGTACAATAGTGAAATCCAGATTAATGGTGTGAAATGTCCCTACTGCTTTGATTGTATCCTTGAAGTTTAGCTCAGCCTCGTGCTTGGCTGTTTCAAAGGTTTGACAGGTTGCATTCTGGAGCTACTGGTTGAATTCAAAGGCTTTAAAGTTTCTGTTCGGACATGGAGGGTGTTCTTAACACAGCTGTTCAGAATAATCTCATTATAAATACTTGGTTGACTTCCAAATACATTAGTGGTATTTGCTCTGCAGGTGTTGTTAAGATAGCCATGAAGTGCAATGGGAGCTTCTTCTTTTTGACAGATTTATGAGCTTAATAGGATAAAAGACTTTTAAAATGGATATTGAAGTAATGTTCATTTTCTCTGACAGATGAGAGATTTTCAAGAACTTCCCAAGATTACTCTGAGGCTCAAGAGCTCTATTTATAATGAATGCTGTGTATGTAGGGGTGAGGGTTAGGGAGCTTCACACTCATCTCTAAAACTCTAAAGTAATGTTTGAGTGAACGAAGGTGGGCATTTTAACTAGGCGGAATAAGTATGAGACTACTTTCATGTCCATGTTGCTCTGGTGGAGGAGGCACCAGAACTGACTACAATCCACTCTGTCTTCTCATCATATAGACAGCAGCAGTGGGCACTGATAGGTAGGAGGTGGAATGACAACAGTGGGAAATCTCTTAATTCCGGATTCTTGCCTGAAATATGAAATTCTGCATATAGCATCAGACAAAAGTAGCACCGCCAAAATGTAACCAAATGTGTGAACAAGCCACATGAGAGAACTGGAACAGAAACAGAAAAACAAACAACTTTGCAATGAAAATTAGCAATAAATCAAACAGCCTCTAACACGTCTGATGTGCCTGTGTAGAACAAAAGAATACAAAACAGGATGGTCCTAAGTTTGATCCCTGGCGTGAAAACAGTTAGATTGATAACTTACTTCACATTTTCTCGTGAAAGTGTATTATATATAACAGAAACAATAAGACTGATGCAGGAGGACAAAAAAGAAACAGTAAGAAGTATTATGGCTCATTCAAGAACTAATAGTTACTATGTGTAGCACTGACAGGAATTCAAGCAATAAATTTGTTTTTAATTAAAAAAGCTCACAATCACAGGAAAAGCACACGAGAAATTAAGCAGAGAAACAAAACATAGCACACCAGAGGTTGAATGAAGGGGGAGAAAACAAATCTGTCCCTTAGGGAACAGTTAATTGAATGACCTTGGTTCAACAGAACGTGTCCAGCATGATAGTTTACCTTAGAAACCAACGAGTTCAACAACAGGCACAACTTTGCCTTCATTGCAATTTTTTTTTCCTTTCCAAAGTATTTGGTTGTGCAATAGGGTAACTGGTAACAGCAGCCTCCTAATTTAGCTCTGGTGATCAGTGGAATGCAAAATCCCCAAAATTGTAAAGAGGTACATATTACAAACTTCTCACTAAGCACTTATTCTTACTGAAACTCTGGGACACTGATGTTCAAACATTTTTCATTTCGAGCTCCACTTTCCCTTCTTTGCCCCATCGTTGGTGTGAATAGGCACATGCATGCGAACGAAAACTACCAGAGGCATTGAGTTCAAGAAATTTGTTAGTGCACCAATGGTTTCAAAAGTAGTTTGGAAATGCCATCATGACTACAGCACAATGAAACATGGGCTGCTACATTACCTGAATCTAGTTGAGAATCAAGTAAAGATCTGAAGGCTCAGGTGGACTGTAACCTGAGAGGAGCCGTTATCTCCTACACCAATGTGAAATTCCCTCAAATCCAGCCGAAAAGGGATCACTACATGCCTCACGATGTTTCTCTCATGAATTGGAAACTGATGAAGTCCTGAATTTTGATACTCACAGAAACCTGAGAGTATATCTGCCCAAGGAACACCAAGTTGACATGCAAGTACAGCAACTGATATAAAATATATATGATCTTTATTGCAAGGCGACTGCAGTAGAAAGAAAAATTTCTTGCAACAATTGTATGGGGCTTTGTTGAGACCATATCTGGTGTGCTGTGGACACTTTTGGTCTCCATATTCAATGAAGGTTATACTTAGAAGGTAATACAGTGAAGACTCACTAGATTGGCTCCTGGGATGAGAGGATTTTACCATGAGAGACTGTGTAAATTTGGCTATACTCCCGGGAATTCAAGAGAATGAGGGGTGATCTCATTGAAACGTACAAGGTTCTGAAGGAGCTTTATAAAGTGGTTCCTGATATGTTGTTTCCCTTAGTTAGATAATACAGCATGGATGGGGGCAGGGACAATCTTGGGATAACAGGTCGATTATCATGAATTGAAAGGGTTGAGAAACTATCCACTAGGGCTAAGGATGCTGCAGTATTGAGTATATTTAAGACTGATAGATTTTTGGTCTCCCAGGGAATCAAGGAATATGGGAATGAATTGAAAACACAGATTTGAGGCAGATCAGCCATGATTGCAGGCAGATCAGCCATGACTGCAATGAATCACATCGCGCACACAGAAAGGCTCCTACCAGGCCTCGGCCAAGGTCATTAACAAGAATCTCTCACTGGTTGCTTTGGCTTTCAAATCACTCTCAATCTTTTCCTGTACAGCAGATAAATATTTACATTTAATGTTACACTGCACCTGGGTGACACTTGAAATAAAATTTGACCCAGAAAACATCCAAACACCATTCGATGTGGGCAGGAACTCCTCTCCATGTGTGACAATTGGTCCCTGTCTAATGGAATCTCAGTGCTGTTTGTCATTAGCTCCTTTGGGATTAGAGATGTCATCTGCACCACGTACAAAATTTAGCATGATCAATTTTGAGGACTAACAATTACCAGCAACTGCCAGGCAACATTAATCTGGAAATGAACAAAGGCATTCTTCTTTGTGACTGCTGTGGCCACTTACTTTGGCATCTTATCGTTCTCAATTTTACCCTGAACATAGCCTACAACTAAGTCTTCTTTTTTGTCTGTGCAACTTAAATTCCTAGGCACAGATGGATCATGTTCAATTAAAATCAGGGAAAATGAATGGAAAGGTACGATCTATCCACTTCAGCATTTACAGCTAAGGGCTTCAAAAATGTTCACAATTGTGAAAGTGTTAAGCTAATTTCTTTGGTCATTAATATTAGACAGATCAGTGACACTGCACACACTGGTCACTCCACATTGGTGCCTCAGGTTCTATCTACTTTGTTGGTCTCGTGTAATATGTCTCTGCTCCAAAGTCACCTCAAAAATATCCACTTGAACTATGCTCTTCAACAGGTGAACAGGAATAATGATTTCGCTCTACAGATTAATGGGTCTCAAAAACAAATTTACTTCAAAAATGAAGTCACTGTGGGATATCTTAATAGAAACTGAAACTTCTTTAAAGATGCAGTGAATGCCAGTCAATACAGGTCCACACAGTCACTATGATTCTCAATATGAAAACATGAAAGAGAGAAGAAAAACTTGAAGCAGAACTAAAAATGTAAAGTCTGTGTAATGAGAATCATGCAACAGAATGAGAACATTGTGATTATTGCGACAGCTCTTTTCAAAGAACTTCCAAATAGTGCTACTCCCTTATCTGTGCCTGTCATGCTGCAGTTATGTTTTCCTTTCGGTATTTATCCAAATATCTTTCCAAGTTATTGGATCTACTTTCACCACCCTCAAACTTCATTCCAGCCGATGAGTGGGAGGAGAAACTTAGGAAAAGAACTGATTGTAGCTGCAGATTAAATGTAATAACTTCTGAGGCTTGAAATGCTGTAAGGGGTGAACTATCACTTCATAGCTACAGGGTCATGATTACATTTTAAACACGTCAAATGTATGGATTACCAAAAAGCAATTAAGATAGATTCTCTTTCTAAAAGATGCTTGAAGAAGAGTGAATTTCATGGTATTTGCTAGCAGCCCCATAAATCTGAGCATTTTTGAAATTATAATCAGACTATCTACAACAAAAGTCACAAAATAATTTTATTCCAAATTGCTGAACCATGACTTTTAATTCCTCAAATCTACAACATTCATTGCTACTTCCCAGCAGCCATCCTAATCTATTGTTCTGAAGAGACTCAGGTCCTTGGTATCCATTGACTCTATCACTACCAAAAAACCTAAAAGATTTAGACCAGACAGAGAAGCAAGCCGTTGTTGAATTACAGTCATGTTGTAACACAGCAGCTAATCTGTATACAGCAGGTTCCAGCAATCAGCCTTGTGATAAACGAGAAGGTAATTTGCTTTTGTGACGCTCACTGAGGAATAACTATCGATCAGAACACTGGGTTAACAGCCATACTCTTCTTTGGAAGAGTACCATACAGGCAGAAGCCACTTGGGGTCTCAAGCTTGCTTCAAAATTCAACAAAATTATCACTGATCTAATTACTTCAAATGTCTACTCCAAACATCCTTTCACCTTCTTGCTTATCAAGAAATGATCTACCTCTGCCTTAAAAATGTAAGAATCTGCTTCTACCATCTTTCAAGAAAGCATTCCAAAGATACATGACCCTCTGAAAAAAACATTCTCCTTACCTCTGCCTTAATTAGCCAACCCCTTATTTTGAGACAGTGACCGGTACGTGTGACCTTTTACAGTCATGAGCAGGAGTTTCAACATTTCATCCAAAAGACAATATATTCAAATATTCAGCACTCCATCAATACAGACCTGGAGGGTTAACTGAGATTTTTGTGCTCAAGCCCTGGAATGAAACTTGAACCCAGAACCCTGTGACTCAGAAGTAATAATGCAACCAATAGTGCAACAGTTGATTGCTAAAGCTAACATTTTCACCAAAGTTTCAAGCCTTAGCCCAAACTGTTATTCTTGATGTGTGAACCTGGATAACAGTAATCAGGTGAATAAAATGAAAGACAGTATCATAGCCAACTCTAATTCTGATCCGATTTGCATCTGGTATTAACAAAGATGTTTAATAAGGGTCACTAGATTGTCAAGAACATACCCAAAGAGCATCTGAAAACAGTCGGCAAAC
>NC_063357.1:35613410-35623822 GCF_021869965.1 Rhincodon typus | reverse complement strand
TTTGGCTCAGCAAAGTGGCAGAATCTGATTTAAGGAATGATTTATGTCAGTGTCATGAATTTCAGGCTGTGTAAAGTAAATACAACATGAATCCAAACACAAGGCAGATAAACAAACCAAACTTTTTGAAGGCCTGGGGTAACGCAAACGGTGGAAATTAGAGATGGAGACACATGAACCCTTTGTATTACCATGCATATCAGGCTAGAAGGGGTGAGGTGAACAAGCTTCAATATCCCACAGTTTAGGAATTGAGTTATGATGTATTGCATTATATAAGTTATAATTTTCTTGCTTACGTTATTAATAAGTAATATGTTCCTGAATGAATTATTAATAACCTGCTGTTACATAAGGGAAGTTGCATTGCTGGAGAAAGCAGGCAACCTGGGAGTCAGAGATAACACAATGTGGAGCTGGAGGAACACAGCAGGCCAGGCAGCATCAGAGGAGCAGGAAAACTGATGTTTCGGGTCAGGACCCTTCTTCAGAAATGGGGGAGGGGAAGGGGGCTCTGCAATAAATAGGTGGGGAGGGGGTGTTGGGTGGGGAAAGGTAGTTGGGTTGGTGATATCAGGTAGGTAGTGGTGGGGGTTGGTCAGTGAGGTGGGAGGAGCAGATTGGTGGGAGAGAGGATGAACAGGTCAATGAGGCGGGGTCTCTAAACCTGGGAGTCAAGCTGGATTGAAGAAATGAATGGTAGAATTTCATTGAAAAAGTCCTGGATTTCACTGTAATTGAAGTTTGGGAGAACAATAGATGGTTTGTTTATGTCAGGCTCATAGACAGATGGTTAGCATTTTATGGACCCACTTGTGCCACCTCCATGATCCCATGAACTGCTTTTCAGAGCAAGGAATGTAATGACCCTCAACGTAGTTACCTGCTCCTCTCCCTGAGCCTGCTGGTGTCTGCCCATTTATGGCATCCTTCATTTAATGCCATTGGAGTCACAGATTGAATTGAAGTCTGAGAGTGGGTAACAGAAGTCAAACTCTAACGTACAATCTACGGGATCCGGTTTTATAAAAAGTAGTATGTTGGATGAAGACTCAGAACCATCCCAGAAGATCCGACGCAGTAAAGTATCCAGGACCAATTCAACATATTGCAGCAAAATGTGGCACTGGGGTTAGTGAAGATCATCTGCATCCATCGCTCTAACAGAATGGCCTCAAGATCCATCTGGATTACGAATATGGGTATTTTGATAACAGGAAAGCTTTGAGGAACCAAAATGCAAAGGAGAGGTAGTGCAGCAACAATATCTTCCAAATATTTCAAGATTTAATGGAAGGCAGTGGTATAGTGGTAATTGTCAGTAATCCAGACCACCTGGGCTAATACTCTGGGGACGTGTTCGAATCCCACCACAGCAGATATTGAAATTTGAATTCTATAAAATGCTAGCCTGTTGCAGACCATGTAACCATTGTCAATTGTCATAAAAACCCATCTGGTTCACTAATGCCCTTAAAGGAAGGAAATCTGCCATCTTTCACTAGTCTGGCCTACATGTGACTCCAGACCCACAGCAATGTAGTTGACTCTTAGCTGTATTCCAGACGATTAGGAACAGGCAATAAATACTGGCCTAGCCAATTACATCCACATTCCAAGAATGGATGAAAATAAATCAATAGTCACTCCAGGTCAGTGACTGCCCAGTTCAGGGATGAGGGTGAAGTGTTCCTGGTGACAGCTTTTAACCTTTCTTGCAATCCCCTTCAGATATCTGTGGATGTAAGTCTATAAAGTTTGCAGTCGGGCTCCATGCACCAAGATAAGCAGTGATCCTAATAGTGACTCCCGTACAACTCCATTATATAGCCTCCCCCTGACTGAAAAGAACAAGTGTTCACCATGACTCTCTTTTCTGTCACTTCACCATTTCTATATTCATGTTATTGCAGTGCCTTTTATTCCATGGGCTTCACCTTTGCTGGTGAACCAATTAAATCTCTTTTGCAAGTTTATGTATACAACATCAACTGCAATATTTGCAACAATACTTTTCATTACTTCATCCTAAAACTCAATTGAATTTGTTAAATATGATCTGCCCTAAATAAATCCATCTTGCTTTTCCACAATTAATCTAATTGGGATAAAAATAGATCAGTGGTTGCTTTTGATTGGAGTAAACTTAATGGGCCAAAGCACCTTTTCCTGTGCTGTAGACCTCTATGACTTGTGCATGTGATCATTAATTTGATCCAGGTCATTGTGTGTAACTGTTTTCTCACTCCCAGGATTAAAGTGACTGGCCTGCAGTTTCTGGTTTTATCTTTACTCTATTTTTTAAACAAAGGCATAACAGTTGCAATTCGCAAGCCCTTGGCCAACACTCCTGTATCTTAGGCGGATTGGAAGACAATTTCGACCCTTGCTTCCCAAGCATCCTCGGGCTCATTCCATTGAGTCCTGCTGACTTAGCAACTTTACGTACAATCAGCAGTTTTCATGTCTTAGCCTATCCAGTATCTCAGCAACATTTTCATTCATTATGGTTCCAATGGCATCATCTTCTTTGGTAAAGGTAATTGCTGCAGACTCATTTATTACTCCATCCATATCCACAGCGCCCATATGTAAATCCCCTTTTTCATCACTCTGGAATGGCCACGTTACTACTTATGGATATTTTTAATCAACCAGTTCAGACATGTTTCTGTAAAGTGGGACTTATATCCAGACCTTCTATATGATTGTTGAAGATCTTTATGTTAACTGTCATTCTCTACTCTGTCCTTCAGCTTGTCTTTGGAGATGTGGTAGCCTCGTGGTCTTGTCAGTAGAATAGTAATCCAGAGACTCAGGTAACGTTCTGGAGACCCAGGTTCAAATCCTGTACAGGGCAGCTGGTGAAACTGGAATTCAATAAAAGCCTGGAATTGAGTCTAATATTTAAACTGTTGTTGATTGTCAGGAACACCCAATCTGGCTCATTAACGTCCTTTAAGGGAAGAAACCTGCTGTCCTTACCTGGTCTGACCTGCTCCAGATTGTCAGGTATGTGGCTGACTCTTAACTGCCCTCTGAGTGTTTACGTAAGAGCAACAAATGCTCACCGAGCCTGTTAGTGACTTAAGAAAAACCTCATTTTTTCTTCACTTCTGTCTGAACTTTCCATATTTATCCTGGCACTCACTTGTATTATCCTGCTGATATCTGTCATATATTTGCTGTTTCCGCTTCATCGTTCTAAACATATAGGCTTAGGCGCTTTCAAAGGAAAACTACACAAGTACAAGAGAGGAATAAAAATAAAAATGAATACTGAAAAGCTGCAATGATCTGAAAGAACGAGGTAAGATTCCTTTTCGTCAAAGACAGCAGCACAAACTATTTGAGCTGAATGTAAATTCCTTTCTAGGTCACACACCATCCTAACAAGGACAATATCATCCTTACCTCACTGTCACTTAATCAAAATCCAGGAAATTCCACCCTAACCCTAACCCTAACCCTAACCCTAACCCTAACCCTAACCCTAACCCTATTACCAACAGCACATGGACTGAAGTGGTTTATAAAGGAAGTGGATAACCACCTTCACAAGGGCAATTAGAGATGGGCAATAAATGCTCCTCTTGCTAACAACACCCACATTTCACCAATTATTGAAAAGGTGATCTATTTCTGAGCTGTACGTAATGCTAGATGGAAGCAGAATTTAAGAGGTCAGTAGACCATTGTGATAGTGGAAAGACAAAATTCTGAAGATGGACTAGACTGCTTTGGTAATGAGAAAGTTGACATCTGAAGGTGAGGCAGAATCTCTGATAATGAAGATCCTGATACTGGAGATCACAATAAATCAACTTATTGAGGGAGCTGATGGTCTCTGAAGATGGACCAAGCCGCTCTGGTCCAGCAGTGGGACGAGCTGTCCTGATATTTATGTGCCACATATAGTCTTTCTATAAATAGCTGTGTCTGTACTTGTAACATAACAGAATATGTATTACATTTAATGAATTAATTGATTTGCCACAATAATGATGAAATTGTTTATTTAAATAAAGAATTAATTAGTTGTATCTGCAATGTTAATAATTTCAAAGATCATTGTCATTCTCATCTCTCATCATCCATGAATTTCTTTCTAGAGTCTGTTTATATTAATAGTCTACCAGTTCCATTGTATTTGGATGGTGAGAGTGAACAGCTCTGTACTTGTATTTACTGTATCTACCCTTTGAACTAGATACTTTCAGAGACACTGAAATAATTTACTGCTGAAATGCCACATCCCATCTATCTCTATTGTCTTTGCTTACATGTCTAATTGCCCCAAACAATTGGTCTATTGACTAAAATATTGGCTTCAAACTAGCAGCAGTGCAAGGAATGCTAATCACAGCTGTTATTGATTTTTGTTTATTTGTTACGTGCAGTTAATAGAAAGTTTAAAATCAATGTTAATGTGTTTCCATTGAGAATAATTTGCATTTCCCAATATGCTGTCAATATAACCTGGGAGGAATGATGAGAAAGGAATGGAGGAGGGGTCGACTGGTATGAAAAAAGGCAATTTAATTTGAAAATGTGGAAAAAGACATACAAGGGGGATTCAAGTATAGGCAGACCAAAGGCAGATGAAATGATACAGATAGGTGTTTAAGAATCATATAGCATAGAGGACGACCATTCAGCCCATTAAACCCATTCAAATACTTTGAAAGAGCTATACAATTCATTCCACTCCCCTGCTCTTTCTCCATAGTCCTACCTCTTTTCCTTTACAAGTACATATCCAATCCCTTTTTATAATTACTAATGATTATCTTCATTACCCTTCCAAACAATGCATCCCTGAGTGTAACACTCTTGTATAAAATAAATGTCTCCTCACCTTTGCCAATCTTTTGCTAAGCACCTTAAAGTTGCGTCCACCAGTTACTGCAGCAATAGAAAATTATTTTCCCTATTTATTCTAGCACAACCCTTTGCAAGTGCAAACCCATTTACTAAATGTGCACTTAACATTTTCTGTTGCAACTCCAACAATATTAGAAAAAAGTACAGGGTACCCATGAATAATTCTAAGGTTCAAGTTCAATGAGGTCTCACCAGCAAAAGCTGGGTGGGGATTGGTCAGTGGTCGAAGAGGTGAAACTTGCTCCTGTTTCTCCACGCAGATGTATGAAGATTATTTGGCAAAGTCATACAGACATTGTATGAATGAATCTTCACTATCTGTAGCCAACGATATGCACTTTGGCTTTTAACCAATGACTCTTGAGTTTTTGCGATAAACATTGCCCTCTAAATTAACATTACAGCTCATCTTATCTGAAGTAGGTACTCAACTGCCCTTTTTTTTGCAGAGTTTGACATCTCTTTCTGATTTTAACCTGTTCTTGCATTTCCTACCCCTGGATATCTAATGCGAGAAGTCACTACGTTGATGCGATCAACTAGACAAATTGAATTCTGGATTAAATAGCCAAATGAGTGAAAAATAAGCCAGAGATATCATACTGGAATAGTACAACGCTCTGGTCAGTGCTACTGTGTTCCAGGCACTAAGTCACAGGACTTTGAAATCTTAGAGGTGGAGTAGGGAAAAGACACAGCGTCTACCTACCAGAGGGTTTTAAAAAAGGCAGGGAAGGAGTAGGAGTGAAGAATCCACAGAAATACATGGACTAAGCTTCAAAAAGCAAACTGAGATTGTAAACAATGTAGAAAAGGCAATTCCAGGGCGTTGCTTCAAGGTAAACAATTGCTCTAGGCCAAAGTGCACAGATTCACATTAGATGTAAGGCATATTTCGGATATTGTCAGAGGTTCTTCACATAAAACGGGTTTATTGTGTTGAAAGCAAAAATCCTGGAGATGCTTAAGAAACATTTAAAGAAACATAACCTGAGTGGAAAAGGATTTTAGTGAAACATGAGGAATGCGGAAGACAAGATTGCTCCAAACACTGTGATATTTTAGCTGGGGTTGGGGGAATTATTGGAGTCCTGACAGCTCAGGCTGGAGGTCAGAGCTAGCCTGAGGTGATGGGAATCAAAAGCCTGGCAGGGAGATCGGAATCCTTTGGTGAAAGTAAGGATTGCTTCTCGACCACAAAGACTGCTCAGCCAGGCATACTGGATCCTGGAAGTAGGTACAAGGACACTGACCACCAGATCCAACAGCCCTCCCCTGGATGTTAGCATCAGATAATCCAAGGCTCGGGAAGTGTAGCAGTCCACAGTTAAACTCAAAGTCTTCATGTAGTGTTTAAAGTTGCGATTCTTTGGATGATGGCCTGCACATCTGAACCAAAGCCAGAATTGAGGAGGCAGAAGGCATATCTGACTTTAATCTCACCTCCAACAAAGTGATATGAACTGAAACCATAGTGAGCCCATTAGTCATCAAGACACTGCAGCCCCTCACACGTATCTACAAAATGCCCCTACAAAATGCCCCTGGTTTGTCTCAGAGGAGTAGGATGTGGGCGTCTCAGTGATCGATGTGGTACTGAGGAGCAAGGCAGCCAGACTATACATGCAGAGAATGGTAGGGGACTAATCACAGGGTACACCCTCTTAATTCCTACAGGCCCAGCCAAATTCACTGAGATAAATAGAACAGGCAGGTGATCTGGCAGAGGGAATGGAAGATCAAAGAAAATGAGGCTGCTGAGAAACTCTCAGTAATTTCGCCCATCTCACAAACCACCACAGCCCTCGGTTTGCCTTCAGTTGGGTGAGAATCTCCTGCCTACTGATGTCCATTTTCATGAGCCTTTGTAGGGTGTCACACTACTCTCATATCCACTCTGGTTGATGGACCATTTCCTCCTGTTGGAGCTGATGGAGTAAAGACTCTGAAGTAAGGTGGAGCTTATTACCACCATGGACTCCTCCATTTGCGGTGCTTCAGTTTGTGTTCCCTTAGGGAAGTCCAGCAGATGCTCCAAGTACTGTGCCCCATAAGATGACTCCTGAGCTATACTTCCATGCTCACTGGAGCATCTTCATGGCTGTCCTCCGAGAGATTTTGCACACAGCTCCCTCTGACTCCAACATTTCCTCCTGCCCTTCATTCTGTACCACAGACTCTAAGTGTGCATAATGCCTCTCTGAGGTGCTGGTATCAGTGATAGCAGAGTGTAGACTAATCAGAAACGACACTGTCTCCTCAAACATCTCTTTCTTCTACTGATGCCCAAGGGATGAGGTACCTAGGGCATGACTAACTGCCACTGAGTGAATCACAAATGGAGTAGTATTTAAGTGTCCTTAGGTTCATCAGAGGGATTGGTTCAACTGGACCTATATTTATAAAGTTTAGAAGAGTGACAGGTGATTGAATTGAAACTTATTAAAATTCAAAAAAGCTTTGGAGAGACTATATAACAGGGAGTATGTTCCCCTGGTTGGGGAGCCTAGATCCAGTGTTTATGGTCTTAGAGTATGGGATAGGCCATTTAGAACAGAGACGCGGAAATTTTCTTTTCACTGAAAGGGTAGTGAACCTATTTCCATCACAGAAGGCTGTAGATGCTGGATCGCTGAGTATATTCAAGAAGGAGATGGATAAATTTTCAGATGTTAAAGGCATCAAGGGATAAGCGGAGAAAGTGGGAAAATGACATTGAGGTAGAGGATCAGCCAAGATCATGCTGAATGGTGTATGAGGCTCAAAGGACTGAATGGCCTACTCCTGCTCCTAGTCCCTATGCTTTAAGATGCAACCTAATCATCATCCTCCCTTTTATTTCAACGTTGTTCACTTCAATTCAATTCTGGTCTCCCTGCTAGAGGAAAGATGATGTTAATTGTGAAAGGGTTCAAAAAAGATTTACAAGGATGTTGCCAGGGTTGGAGGGTTTGAGCTGTAGGGTGAGGCTGAATAGGCTGCGGTTACTTTCCCTGCAGCTTTGGAGGCTGAGAGGTGACCTCATAGAGGTTTATAAAATCATGAGGGGCATAGATAGGGTAAATAGACAAGGTCTTTTCCCTGGGGCGGGGGAGTCCAAAACTAGGGGGTATAGTTTTAAGGTTAGAGGAAAAAGATATAAAAGGGACCTGAGGGGCAACTTTTTCACGCAGAGGTTGGTGCGTGTATAGAACAAGCTGCCAGAGGAAGTGGTGGAGGTGGGTACAATTCCAAATTTTAAAATGTATCTAGATGGGTAGATGAATAGGAAGGGTTTAAAGAGATATGGGCCAAATGCTGGCAAATGGGACTAGATCAGATTGGGATATCTGGTCAGCCTGGATGAGTTGGGCCAAAGGATCTGTTTCCATGCAGTCTGACTCTATGACTATATCCCCTTCTGCTTTGTGAATAAATGGGATCACCTCCACTAGTACCACCACGCTCCAAGTGTTCCGAACAGCCTGTTAATACCTGAATAGGAATTCCTCATCCTGATCAACTAGCCAGGTAGCTAACCTGACTATCTCAGTTCTGAGGAAGGGTCACCAAACACCAAATGTTAACTCTGATTTCTCTTCACAGAGGTTGCCAGGCCTGCTGAGCTTCTCCAGCAACGTCTGTTTTTGTTCCTGATTTACAGCATCCGCAGATCTTTTGGTTTTTACTCGCTATCTCCACGGCTGCCTCCTCTATGTTTCTAATTGTCCATGGCCTGACACAGACAAGTAAGAAAAGAAAGACAGGGCATATGTCGGCTGTATACACGGCCCAGTTTCTTCAGCTCACCAATGTTTTGGTGGCGATGGGAAGGGTTTGCATAAATGCAGGATGATCTGGCATCTAACCCTGTCACTCTAGGGTGTGCTCCAGAAAGTAAACAGTCCTGCTGACCTACTCCCTCTGAGTCACACTACTCTGCCATCACAGCTTACAGCCATAAGGGTTACAGACAAGGCCCAACACCATGGCCAACCCCTGAGAAAGGGATAGAAAGAGGGCAGGTAGAAAGGGCATAGGTGAAGTCTATCACTCAGCTCAGAGAAATTCCAATACTGGAGACAAGACAAGAATTTTGAGAGCTGCTGATAGTGCCAAGATGCTGCTATCTCTATTACTTTAACTTGTGAAGCTTTTCCAACTTTAACTTAGCATGTACTTCTTCATTGCAATAAGCATCAGTGCTGTCTATGGTTTCCTGTGGAAGGCCCACAATGGACAAGCTCTTCCTGCCTCAGCATCCAGTTGGGCAACTATTACAATCAGTACTCACCAGATACTATTTGAGATCTTGTCCTAGGACCAGCAGCATCTCCATCTGCTCCCTGCCTTACCGGGAACTCCTTTTGAATTGCACCAGACACACACGGTTCATCCCTATCCAGCCTGCATCGCTTCTGGGGTAGACATCCTGACTTCATCAGTAGCCCACCCCTCAATAAATGAAAGGAGTTTCTCCATAGCAGAGGTCTGGAAATTTCTTGCCATCTGCACACCCACGGCCAGGATGAAAATCAAGTTGCAAACAGAGTGCAGGGCATCTGAATTGAGCTCTTCAGTACAATAAACTGTTTAACATCTGTCACCTCCTTTGCATCCTCCAATATAACGACAGTGAGGTTGGTGATTTGCATCCTTTATTCCATGTTTATTTGTTCTTAATTCTCTACTCCTTTTTAAAAGCATCAACAGTTTAACTGAGGAGGGGGAGACCTTTTCAAACATTTTTCTAAAACAGCCTGAACAGTATTTGGAACATTAGAAGTGCAATCACTGCACTGATAATGATAATGTCACACACAATTCAGAAACTGTCCAAGTTTCCAATCCCTTTAATCTGAATGCTGTGAGGCATGCAATTTGCATACAGCCATCACATAATTAATGGGATTGTGCCATATCTTTATGTTCCCTTCCCCCACAGAGATCCTTTGTAGCTTTTCAAAACCTTGTTTCTAAATAGAAAGATCAACACATTAGAATTTAAAAGTAGATTGTTGCAGCCAGTACTAAAGCACTAGAATAATTACAGCCCGGGGAATGGTTTAAATAGTATAATTTAATTTGCATGGCTAATTATAATTTATTATGCATTTGACTCTGTTTAAATATGTCCTATTTTTTCTGGTGTTTTCAAGCCACTTGTAGCTTTCTGTACTGAAGCAGAATGGCTCCATACTAATGCCAGAGGTATATTGTCCAACTGGAGCTGTGCCAAGAATGATCAAAGGAGTCTTTGCAGTAGAAAGTGTAAATATAAGCTGATGTGATATTCTCAATGTACTTACTAGCTCATTGATGAAGTTCCTTACACTTTCTTTAACTTTTTTTCAAACAGTTTATTTTTACATAACACCTGCAGAGTTGATGAATGTGTATGAGATAGTAGGAACTGCAGATGCTGGAGAATCTGAGATAACAAGGTGTAGAGCTGGATGAACACAGCAGGCCAAGCAGCATCAGAGGAGCAGGAAGGCTGATGTTTCGGGCCTAGACCCTTCTTCAGAAATGGGGGAGGGGAAGGGGGT
>NC_063357.1:35592580-35612910 GCF_021869965.1 Rhincodon typus | reverse complement strand
GCTGCACGGTCTCTGTCAGAAATGGGCTGTGATTTACGAATCAGGTTCCCATGCGACCTTTTTAAAGATCAGCTGAGTCCCTATGCCCCAGCGAAAATCCAGCCTGTAGCTTCATCAGAACTGGGAACAGTACTGCACAGATGCTGCTTGACCCGCTGAATGTTTCCAGCATTTTCCGTTTTTATTCCCCACTGTGTCAACATGTTGTGGAATGGTGACCAAACTTGAACACAAATCTCGGAGTGTACTCTGAAGTTTACCATAACCTCTGAAGTTTTACTTGCTTCTTATTTCAGGCAAATAATAAATCATGAGAAGTTTATAAGTTGACTTCTTTGATCTTAAGAGTTTGCAAGGTGCTGCAATGGAGATTAGTATGCCACGGTGGAAAAAGGCATTAGACTTAGTCATGCTGAACCTGTAAAGAATGGTTAATTTAAAAATAAAGGATTTTTCAAGGTGAATGTTAAAATATAACCACTCAGAGCCTTCATACAGGTCTGCTTTTGAACTCCAAATCTGGTCAGTCTTCATCCAGAAATTTCCATGTTCCTGAAACATTACTGCTGATTGGGACAGAGAAGGTCAGAAAGCAGCTCAATTAAACTTGCTTATAGATTGTTTCGTGTTTCATTGTAATTGAGGAATGGATGACATAGCTGTTTACGAGTGAGTGGAAACCATAGCGACCAACCCCTTCATCAACAGGAAGATAAATTAACTGTTTACCAGGATTTTTAAAATGGCATTGTCATTTGAACTTGCAACTGAAGCTGAAAGGATAATGCTAGCTTTGTTCGATTAGATCGACTGGAAGGGAAAAAATATTTTCATTCAACACAGTTCGGATTCATTCTGCACTTCTCTGCCTCTACCACTTGCATAGAGGACAATTTTGTAGATTTTGTTATGCCGTGGTGGTTATTTCATAAAATCCCTACTGTGTGGAAGCAGGCCATGTTGGCCCGTCAAGTCGACACCAACCCTCCAAACAGCATCTCACCCAGGCTCACCCCTATCCCTGTAACCCTGAATTTCCCATGGTTCATCCATCTAACCTACACATCCCTGGACATTAGGGGCAATTTAGCATGGCTAATTCACCTAAACTAACATCTTTGGACTGTGGGAGGAAACCGGAGCATCCGGAGGAAACCCGGACAGACACAGTGAGAACATGCAAACTCCACACAGTCAGTCACCTGAGACTGGAATCAAACCTAGCTCTTTGGTGCTGTGAGGCAGCAGTGCTAACCACTGAGCCACTGTACTGCCCAGTTTAACAGTTCCAGTTTAGGAATACTCTATCCGTCAGCATTTGAACTTTCAATTTCCTTTGTGGATGACTGTCCAACACCCAGTTAACCATCTCGATATTTTGACAGCCACGTTACACAGGTTTTTTTTCTGACTGATGAGGGCAGTGACATTCGTTAGTGATGGTTTGGTATTTAATTCCTTGAGTCTTGCACTGAAACTCACTTTATGATATGCTACTAAGCAATAATTTACTGGTGCCATTTTTGTTTTGAAATGTGGATACAGAAGTCACTAAAGATGAATTCTGCCTATCTGAATTCATTTAAAAATGCCTTAGCTGGGAAGTCAGGATTTATCAGATTAATTCAGTTATTCCTAATCTACCTTCTAACTGACTCAATGGGTGTTCGTGCCAATTACCTTAACCCATGAAATCCTGTTGACTTACACCAAATATTCTAATTAGAGTCACTGGACATTTTTAAAAAAAAACCAAAAGAAACTGAAGCAAAAACAGAAATTGCTGGAAGAACTCAGCAGCATCTGTGAAGAGAAATCAGAGTTAACGTTTCAGGTCCAGTCACCCTTCTTCAGAAGCCATTTCTAATTCTAGTCAGATTAAAAATTACCAATTTACATCGCCACCTTTGGATGGCTTCTGTGCTGGAGATTACTGTACAGCAGGCTCCTTTTATCACGTTACCCGGAAATCAATCAATCCAGAGAATCAGTGTGGAAACACAGCAGCAGTATGTCATTTCCTGTGATGCAAATGTCTAGTGGCACAGGCAGATATATTGATATCTCTTTTGAAACAGCAAATGTGTAAGATAAATGTGGCGTTAGGGTGCATTGTAAGTGAGCTGCCAGGTAAGTGAATATGTGTTTGGAGAATGGGAATATCCATGGGGGCAACAGGTTGGTTGGAGGAGGCCATGGTTGAGGCTGGGGTTGGGTTTGGCTGCTCATGTCTGGGGAAGGTGTCAGTCCAGGTCTTGGAATTAGGGCAGCAAGGGTCCAGAATGGCTCAGGTTTTGGGTGTGATTGGGTCTTGAGTTTGGGTGGGTCCCGGGCAAGTCAGGTGCAGAGGTGAGGAGGGGGCATTGGGCTCGCACCAGGGTGTCAGTTCAGTGTAAGTTATGGGATGTTGGGTCAGACCTTTGGCAGGTGGTGTCAGGCCCAATGTCCCTCAGGCAGAGAGGAGTGTGGGTTCAGGTCAGGTCTGCCCAAGGTTGGATGTAGGGGAGACATTTGTCACTGTGTGGTCAGGGGTAGGGGCTGTTGGCTTCGACAAGGAGCAGAGGGTGTCATTTCCAAGGGATCCAGCCAACGAGACTGGTAGGGGGTTGGTTCTCTTGGGAGAAGGTCAGCTGCCTGTTCTGACAAGTAGAGAAAAGAGGCCACGGGCTCCTCTCATTTCCCTCTCCTGTTTGACAGTAGGATTTTATTTTGGATGAAGATATCCTAGGTAATTTCAGTGTATGCTTAACTGTTCATGTGCTGTGATTATTTAAACAAAAAGCCTAGTCAGACAAGTTCTTTAGAGCAACGGGTTTAGGGTTAGGCATTAAAGTAGGGGGTTACTTTTATTACACCAAAAATTGATTTGGGTTAGATGTTCAAATATGTCCCAGTTTCTGCAAACACACGCACACTCACTCAAAATACACACCCACAAAAACAGACTACAGAGTAGTGGAGGGTAGATTTGGCTAAATTAAAGCTTATTAGGAAGGTAAGAGCATACACATTTTGTACTTCGGTGAATTAGCTGGCTTCGGGCTGAACCCAATGGTCTCGATGATTCCAATTCAAAATAATGTAAGACAATGAGTTGATTGTTTCTCCAGATTCCAGATATAGAACTAACCTCTTTCTTTAAAATCTCTATCTACTGCTGAATGGAATCATGGTCACATTAGTGAACAGGGGATAGGTTATAGTTAGAGAGCGAGAGAGAAAGGTGTGCAGAAATTTTCCCTTTTGTTCCAATGCTGCTGATGTTCGAAACACTCAAAAGCTTGAGTGGAACATGACTCATCTCTCCAATAGCCAGTAATTCAAACAATAATGGCATATTCCAACTGTAGCTTGATTGAATTGGTTCTGAGAGTTATGTTTAAGATAACTCAAAAACATAGGTTTGTCGTCAAATGCAACCAGTCTTTGAAATAGTTTGTTTTCCATGCATTGACTTCAGTAGATATGTTTGATAAGACAGGAAGAGGACTGTATATAATCGCAGGAACTTCCATTGTAATGAATTTGGTAATCCATCTGAGGATGTATGGGTGGTATAATTAGAGTCGATCATTTTACTGTAGCTTGAAAATCACTTTAGTCTGTTTCAAACAAATCTGTTTTTTTTTAAAACGTCCAATTTCTATTTCCAGCCAACTGATTAAAAATCAATGTTTGATATAAGCACATCTTTATAACAATTGACATTAGTTCATTTACCTTAAACAGGGTACTGTTCTTGTCAAAATAATTGGAAATGGAATATAAGTGAATCTGTTTCATCTTAGTGCACAAAGAAAATTTAGTAACCTCCAGACCAGTGCTCCTTTCAAGAGTAAGTGATTTGATTCAATTTCATTTTAAATCTGGCAACATTATTTTATATCCAATTTTTTTCCCTAAAATTGTCCAACTTGGATTCTGTCTCCTGTCTCCTGCCCATTCTGTTTCTGTTCTTCTCTAGAAATAGATGAAACATCAAAGCTGACAAATACGCCACCATTCAGGAAAGCGTTTTAGTGCAAACCTTCACAAATCTTATTCTGGTAAAGCACTGCTATCCACTTACTTCAAGAACTCATTCTGTCACTGTTACTTTCCTATTAAACTGCCTGATCTATGAGATTTCTTCCTGTTCCAACTTTTGAATATTGTTTCAGTTCTGAGTTTGTTCTGTTGAGACAGTGATTGAATTTAGCATTAGAAACATTGCCATTCCAGTAAGAGAGGGTGAACAATTACGGGAAGAACCTGAGGCAGTTTATGCAGTTCTAAGCATCTATTTTTAATGGTGGGCAGTGACCTCTCCTCAAAACTGTACAGGCCCAGTGTCACGATACAATGCAAGATAAGGTAATATCCATGGCTGTTAAACCATCCTATAGACAGCTACAGGTCCCCAGTATCTTGCTAAATGACTGGTCTTTCAGAAGTAAAGCCAGGCAGCAAGACTCAGCAAGATTCTTTGCTCCATAACTGAAATAGTGGCAGGAAGCTGGATCAGACTTTTAGTTGACCCCTTAAGGCTTCAATCAGCCCCTGGGTGGGTGAGCTACTACCATATGTGTTGCATAATCCACCACTACAAGCAGACGTTTGGTGTAGAGTGCAGCCGCCATTTCTCCCATCCATACTAGGTATAAGGGCTATTTGGCTAAGAGTAGTAGAGAATGAACAACTATTAAGTCCTAACCCAGAACAGGCATCTGTCTCAACAACACGTAGTTTGTTGCATGATAACAGTCGATATAAGTTGTATTGGTGAGCTAAATTTAAAAATGAAGACTGTCTGAAGATACTGGTGACATGAGTATAGGAGCTGGGAGGTCATGTTAAGGTTGTACAGGATGTTGGTGAGGCCTCTTCTGGAGTATTATGTGCAGTTCTGATCACCCTGTTACAGGAAGGATATTATTAAACTGGAGGGGTTCAGAAAAGATTTACCAGGATGTTGCTAGGAATGGAGGATTTGAGATATAAAAATAGGCTAGATAGGCTGAAACCCGTGGACAAGGGATGTGCTGTTGTAGTATGGCACACTGACCTCTACATCGCTGAGGCCAGGCGCCAACTCTCTGACACCTCCTCCTACCGCCCCCTTGATCACGACCCCACCCCTGTGCACCAAACCATCATCTCCCAAACCATCCACAACCTCATCACTTCAGGTGACCTCCCACCCACAGCGTCCAAACTCATCGTTCCCCAACCCCGCACCGCCCGCTTCTATCTCCCAAAATCCACAAACCTGAATGCCCTGGCCAAACCATTGTCTCTGCCTGCTCCTGCCCCACTGAACTTATCTCCACTTATCTCGACTCCATTTTCTCCCCCCTGATCCAGGAACTCCCCACCTATGTCCGTGACACCACCCACACCATCCACCTCCTCCAAAACTTCCGATTCCCTGGTCCCCAACACCTCATCTTCACCATGGATGTCCAGTCCCTACATACGTGCATTCCCCTAAAAGCCCTCCGCTTCTTCCTAACCCGCAGGCCCGACCAGTCCCCCTCCACTGACACCCTTATCTGCTTCACCGAACTCGTCCTTACCCTTGACAACTTCTCCTTCAACTCCTCCCACTTCCTACAGGCAAAGGGGGTGGCCATGGGTACCCACATGGGCCCAAGCTATACCTGCCTCTTTGTAGGATACATGGAACAGTCCCTCTTCCACAGCTACACTGGCCCTATCCCCTACCTCTTCCTCTGCTACATCGATTTTATCAGCGTCGCCTCATGCTCCCATGAGGAGCTCGATCAGTTCATCCACTTTACTAACACCTTCCACCCCAACATTAAGTTCACCTGGACCATCTCTGATACCTCTCTCTCCTTCCTGGACCTCTCTGTCTCCATCTCTGGTAACCACCTGGAAACCAATATCTATTTCAAGCCCACCAACTCCGACAGCTACCTAGAATACACCTCCTCTCACCCACCTTCCTACAAAAAGGCCGTCCCCTATTCCCAATTCCTTCACCTCCACCGCATCTGCTCCAAAGATGAGGCATTCCACTCCCGGATATCCCAGATGTCCTCGTTTTTCAAGGACCGCAATTTCCCTTCCACAGTGGTTGAAAACGCCCTCGACCATGCCTCTCGCATTTCCTGCAATTTATCCCTCACACCCCCTCCCCGCAATAACAACAAAGACAGAATTCCCCTTGTCCTCACGTATCACCCCATCAACCTCCAGATTCAACGCATCATTCTCCGCCACTTCCGCCACTTCCGCCACCTGCAATCTGATCCCAGTACGAAGGATATATTTCCCTCCCCACCCTTATCTGCCTTCCGGAGGGACCGCTCTCTCTGTCATTTCCTCGTCCGCTCCACACTCCCCACTAGCCCCACCACCCCCCGCACTTTTCCCTGCAACCGCAGGAAATGCTACACTTGCCCCTACACCTCTGCCCTCACCCCCATCCCAGGCCTCAAGAAAACCTTCCACATTAAACAGATGTTCACCTGCACATCCGCTAATGTGGTATATTGTATCCGCTGTTCCCGATGTGGCCTCATCTACATCGGGGAAACCAAGCGGAGGCTTGGAGACCGCTTTGTGGAGCACCTACGCTCAGTTTGTGACAAACGACAACTCTTCCCAGTCGCAAACCACTTCAACTCCCCCTCCCACTCCTTGGAGGACATGTCCATCCTGGGCCTCCTCCAGTGCCACAACGATGCCAGCCGAAGGCTGGAGGAACAGCACCTCATATTCTGCTTGGGAACCCTGCAGCCCAATGGTCTCAATGTGGACTCCACAAGCTTCAAAATCTCCCCAACCGCGACCTCATCCCAAGACCAGCCCATCTCGTCCCCGCCTCCTTGACCTGTCCTTTTTTTCTCCCACCTATCTGCTCCTCTATCCACCTTCTATCATCATCTCCCTCTCTCTCTATTTATTTCAGAACCCCCTTCCCCTCCCCCATTTCTGAAGAAGGGTCCAGACCCAAAACGTCAGCTTTCCTGCTCCTCTGATGCTGCCTGGCCTGCTGTGTTCATCCAGCTCCACACCTTGTTATCTAGATAGGCTGGGACTTCTTTCACTGGAGCGTAAGAGGTTGAGGGGTGATCCTATTGAGGTTCATAAAATCATGAGGGCATTGATAAGGTGAACGGCAAGGATCTTTTCCCAATGGTGGGGGAGATCAAAACAAGGGGGCATATTTTTAAGGTGAGGGGAGAAAGATTTAAAAAGGAGATGAGGGATAACTTTTTTTTACACAGATTGGTTTGTGTGTGGATTGAACTTTCAGAGGAAGTGGTGGATGCAGCTACATTTACAACATTTAAAATATATTTGGATAAGTAAAGCTTTGGAGGGATAATAGGCCAAGTGCTGGCAGGCGGAACTAGTTCAGTTTGAGAACATAGTCGACTTTACTAATTGGACCAAAGGGTCTGTTTCTGTGCTGTATGACTCTATGATTCTATATCTGTCTCCATTGGATTTCAAGATAAAATCCTCTTTTCACCACCCAAGGCTATAAGATATCATCAGGTTGGAGGTGGGGGATGTTTAATGCAATCTCTAACTTTAACCTATTCACAACCATTACCTTATAGAATAGCCTCCACCACAAAAACATTTCACACAGTTCCTAAGCTTTCTGACTTGAAGCCTGATTCTGAGGCAGCTCATGCTTGTATAGAACAACAAGGTCTCAAGCTGGATTACATGCCAAGGATGGGCTGCCCACACACCAAATATAAATATCAGGGATAAGGCCCACCATGATGAAGGGTCACTGGACCCGAAAGGTAAACTTTATTTTCTCTCCACTGATGCTGCCAGATCTGCTGAGTTTCTCCAGTAATTTCTGTTTTCGTTTCATATTTCTGGCACCCACAGTCTTCAGTTTTATTGTCATCATAGAAAATATCAGGAACCCAGCAAGAGGCACTATCCCCTGAAATTGGGGTTAAACCCGCCAGGCACTTCAAACATGGCTTTGCCTGATTCCCATTAAAACAGAGGCAGCAGGGTAATGCAATTAATTGCCTACTTAAAGTCTCCAATGGGCCATGGATGAATGACCCACCTGATGCCTCCCCTGGGCTTTCATATAATCACAATGGTGTTGGGAATGGGCAGGCTGGCAGGGGACTTGCTGCAGATGCAGTGACACCCTAATTTACTGGTCGATCCACTTACTTTCTGAATTCAGCCCATGTTGGCAGAGAGTTGACTTGCAAGAAATAAAGATGCTTAAATTTCCAATTGATTTTTAGTTACAAATACAGACTGTGCATACAGAACAGTATGATGACTGTCCTGGTAAAATGGGGGCTGTTTTTCTGTTTGTGGGTACAATCCACTTCACAGAAAAGGGGCTGGATTTTACACCCCATAGTCAGTGCTTTTGAAGGAGGAAGGCAGCTTGCAAAATCCAATACCACTCCCTTCCCTTCTCCTTGTTACCATGTGTATTTTTCCTTTTCAGGCAACAATTCAATTTTTTCCTGACTGCCCTGATTAAGCCTGGCTCACTCATACTCTCAGGCAGTGTACTCCAGATCCTACCTTCTCTCTGTCTGAAAAAAAATTTGCTTCATTTAGCATTGCTTCTTTTGCCAATTACCTTAAATTTGTGCCCTCTGGTTTCTCATCCTTCCTCCCATGGAAACATTTTTCTTCCTGTCTACTCTGCATAGACGCATCGAGATTTTGAACACAGCCATCCTGAAAGCAAACCAGTTCCAGCTTCTCCAATCTATCTGCTACGTTCTTCAACCTTGGAACCATCTGCAGTATCCAATGCTTTCATATCTTTCCTCAAGGAGTGGTGCCCAGAATTGGCCACAATACTCCAGCTGAAGCCAAACCAGCGTTGTATACAGATTTAATATAAACTTATTTGCTTTTGTACTATATCCCCTATTAATAAAGCCTAGGATACTGTATTAATTAGCAACATATTTTTAAAATGCTGCCTCAATCAATGAATTATGCACAAATACACCCAGGTCTTTCTGCTCCTGCATCCCCTTTACAATTGTACCATTGCATATCACCTGCTAATACCTTTTTGTGCATCTTATCCACAGGCACAACTTAGAACGCCATTCTCAGCTTGTTAAATGTCCAGATGACATTAACCATTGGAGAGCAGTTGGGAGAACAAACAATTTTTCAGGAGGTTTCCGTAATGCAATTGAACAAAGAGATGACAAATGGAACAGTATTCAAAGTATAAAATATTGCTGATTAAGCAAAAGAAAAGAGCAACATAGACACTGCAGGTGAAAATTATCTATCTGTAGGCTATCAAATCATGATAGCTTTAAGCCTTGTCTCAGTATTAGCATTTCCATTCCAGTGAGTGGAGCAGATAATCCACGTCACAAAAGAAGTGCTGATTTGCAATTTAATTATTGACATAGAGTCATAGAATCGCAGACATATACAGCACAGAAACATACCCTTTGGTCCAACTCATCCATGCCAACCAGATATCCTAAATTAATCTAGTCCCATTTGCCAGCCCTTCCCATTCATATACCCATCCGGATGCCTTTTAAATGTTGTAATTGTACCAACCTCCACCACTTACTCTGGCAGCCCATTCCGTACACACACCACCCTCTGCATGAAAAGTTACCCCTCAGGTGCCTTTTATATCCTTCCCCCCTCACCTTAAACTTATGCCCTCCAGTTTTGGACTCCTCTACCCTGGGAAAAAGTCCTTGGCTATTCACCCTATCCATGCTCCTCATGATTTTATAAACCTCTATAATGTCACGCCTCAGCCTCTGACACTCCAGGGAAAATAGCCCCTGCCTATTCAGCCTCTCCCTATAGATCAAACCCTCCAACTCTTCTTGTAAATATATTTTTGCACCCTTTCAAGGTTAACAGCATCTTTCCTATTGCAGGAAGACCAGAACTAAAGGGCCCATTTAACCCATTCAAAAGCCATTCACTAACATGGTTAATACATGGCTGTATATTTCTGCAAGTTAGCTCTACAGTGGATGCAGTAAACTCTGGCTCTAATGTTTTAGACTAGATGGAAGTGTATACATCGTCGAGGAATTTAGACTCCTCAAAACAGCAATCCTGTCACCTGTCAACCTTTGCCCAATTTCTGTAATCTCTTGTTATAAATCAAACCCTATCATGGCCTTAGTCATACTAGTTGTCAGCTTCCATACCCTTACAGTATCCATTAAACAGAAACTTTGAAAATGATGAAATAATTTGAATTGAAATCCATTACTGTTTAACAAATGGACAATACCACTTGGAATAAAATTTTAAACAACACTTGTAACAAATTTTTCTTTCCAGTTTAAGCAAATATTTCCTATTTGCTTTTTCATGAAGCCAGACCCTCTAAATTAAGGGAAAGCTAGCAACAGCGATACACCCATGAAGAGCAGCAAGTCTAGGCTACCATTTTGTAAGCTCCAGTAGTTCGATCTAATTCCAATTCCTAAAACTGTCCTATATCCCTTAATACAATTACATCCCTAGTGAGAATGTATTTTTCCTTTTAAACATCTAATTGATTACTCTTCTCTAGCCTTCAGAGTCAGATATTCCAAATCTTTCCAACCTTTTGTCTGAAGTGATTTAATTGCTTAAAGGTTTAGGTCTGTCAACAAACTGCAGCTGTTCACAATTCCTCTGGCAATGTCATCAATATTGAGCTCTGTGACCAAAAGGAACGAGGCTGAGGAAACATAAAGGATTTGACAGATGCTTGAATTCCACTGTAAAGCCCTGGTCTTACATGGACACTATTTAAAGCAGATAATATAATCACAGAGCGAAGTGCAATTAGAACCATGCCTGATTAAATGAAGTCCCCAAGAGTTCATCTGGTCCTAATAAAAAAAGAAGGCACAAGGATTTGCAGTTGAAAGCCAAGAAATTATCAGTGTAATGAGTAAACATAATGCTTTCTTTTGATGATGCCCCCATCTGTTATTTTAGAATGAGACCAGCCATTTAGAATCCTGAAAGCAATGACCATAATCGTTCACAAACTCTCCTTGCCAATGAGAATATGCTAGGTTTATATCATTAACATTCTTCATAAATCTAAGCCTTCCATCCTCTCAATCATCGGGTTTCAGATAAACTGATGAACTCATCCACAGAGACAATGGGTAAAAGGGTAGCCAGTAGCCTAGAGGCATTATAGCTGGATTATTAATCCAGAGACCCATGTGATGTCCTGGGGATGGGGGTTCAAATATCACCATGGCAGGTGTTGGAATTTGAATTCAATTTTAAATTATTTGGAATTACGATTCTAATAGTGATCATGAAACCATTGCCAATTGCTGAAAAAGTCCATCTGATTCACTAATGTCACTTAGGGGAGGAAATCTGCCACCTTTATTTGGCCTGGACTACATGTGACTCCAGACCCAGAGCAATATCATTGATTCTTAAAACTGCCCTCTAGAGAAGGCAATAAATGCTGGCCTAACCAACGATGACCTCATCTCATGAATAACTAAATAATTCACTCTCAGATATTGGCTGCAGCAGTGCAATGAGGAATGCTGGGTAAGGTTACAAATTGGACTGACCTGATAGGATGCGATGGTCCAACAAGCCTTTTTCTCTGCCGCATAGCTTTAAGATCACTGAAAGTTAGGTTCTGGGTTAAATATATGATACTATCACCATAAGTGGGTCTTGACAGTCTGACTATTCCAGAAACCTCCACAGGGTTGGTGGGCAGCACAGTGGCTCAGTGGTTAGCACTGGTGTTTCACAGTGCCAGGGACCCGGGTTCAATTCGCAGCCTCGGGCAACTGACTGTGTAGAGTTTGCACATTCTCCCCTTGTCTGTGTGGGTTTCCTCTGGGTGTTCCAGTTTCCTCCCACAGTCCAAAGATGTGCAGGTTGGGTGGATTGGCCATGTGAATTGCCCACAGTGTCCAGGGATATGCAGTCTATGCAGATTAGCCATGGGAAATGCAGGGTTAGAGGGATGGAATGGGATAGGTCTGGGTGGGATGCTCTTCAGAGGGTCAGTATGGAGTGAATGGCCTGTTTCCACACTATAGGGATAGCCTAGATTTTTACAGCTGGTATAAACAGTGAGTCTAACAGAGCTTACCATTATTCACAAGTAAATTGAGCAGCAATTCCAGCAGCCATACTTCTGTAGTTTGCTTGTCCGAGTTCCCCTTCTCCTTCAGAAGCTTCACTATAGCACAACCTTGTTGGAAGTCTCAACATTAAAGTACATGAAGGCCATTAACATTTTGGAACTTACCTACTAGTTACCCACTAAACAGCTCAAAAAAGCCAGGATTTCAGTGTATTCAGCTGTGAGTTATATTTTAACAGCAGTTAATGCCCACAAACTTTCTGCCACTGAATATTTTCTTCTTAAATTATATAGTCATATTTAACTGATTTTATTTAGTTTTGGAAATAATGTAAATTTTTGTTGGCGTTATTTTCATCTTTCTTATCTATCTCTTAATCCTTTCCTTCCAGTTATTTCATTCCCATTTACGAGATTTGGTGTTTAATTAAACATTCCAACTTACACTTCCTGGTTTAGACTCTATGTGTCTCTTCAATGTACTTGTTAAGGAGACCCACTTGTGCCACTTACACAGTTCCCAGACTTCCTTCACAGCTGCAAGTTAGAGTTAGGGTGTTCTAAAGCCTATAGAAGGTGTGTGTGCGTGTGTGTGCGTGTGTGTGTGTGTGTGAGTGGTTATGAAATGAATGGCCAGCACGGTCTGTTCACAGCTGATATCAATTCCTGGTCAGTTGCTAAGGTTCACTAAAATATTGCTGTTGAGTTGAAGGAGGTTGATTATAGCGCAGATAAATCTTGATTTACTGTCACGCTGATGTTTTAGCAAGTGAATGTGAAATCAATTTCAGGTTGGCATCTTCATTCTGAATGAAACTCTTTTTTGAGTTTGAATTTTCAAAATAATTTGCAGACAACACTTTATGCAAAGAGGTGAGGTTTGTTGCTACAGTTCCGTGAGAATTTAATGCTGAAAATCAGTCGCATTCCAAAATCGTATCGAATGATTTTCCTCCAAACTTCATGGAATTCTCCACATTACATGATTTCTTGATATTGTTATGTTTTCAGTAGACTCCAATGTCAGCTATGGCTCAATTGGCAGCACTTTTGTTTCTGAACCAGTTCTGGGTTCAAGCTCCACTTGAGGTCTTCAGCATGTAAAATCTAAGGTTGACACTGCAGTACAGCACTGAGGGAGCTTCACACTGTCGGAAGATGAGATGTTAAACCAAAGTTCCTTCTGACTCTTCAGGTGGATGTAAAACATCCAGCAGAATTACTTTGATGAAAATCAGGGACATTATTCTGAGTGCCCAAGCCAATATCTATCATTCAATTAATTTTACACAAACAGTTTGGGTTGAATCTTACGATTTTTGGCTACATGTCACTTTTGTTAAGTCTCACAGAGGTTTTCTCTCTACGACGCCAAGTGAATTTTCTGGCTGTACATTATCAAACTCGCATTATTAAGTACCTACCCTGCCCCGTGGCACCCCTCTCATATGATTCTATCATTCGTTGTGCCCGGAACAACTCACACTGCTGGGATATCTGCTGAAATGACCCGCATCTTGACACCAGTGCCACATTTAAAAGCCCTGTTGTGCACCAGAATTGGCACTGTCAGTCCCAAGCTGCTCTGTATAATTGCTGATGGTCATCCTAGGTATGGCAGAAAGAGGGTACGGGTACCCATTGTGTGGGCAGGGACCTCGAGGTCCTGCTAGATGCAGGTAATGCTGAGGTGGGATGTCTTCTTCCCCCAGGCCCTGCAGTGAAGGCTACAATCCCAGCCTGGTCTGAGATTGCCATTCCGGTCAATGCAGTCTGCAGGAGTGCACAGCAATGTTAGAAGAAAGTCAATGGCCTTCTCTACTCCACCAGTGTAAGTGACAGCATCTTCTGCATGATACCTCACACTCACTCTCACTCTCCCTGCTACTGTATCCAGTTCCCACCGACGCGCTTGCTCCACCACTCTCACTATTGCCTGCGCATTCTTCCCTCACTCATTGTGGACTAATGGAGGCTGCTCTTGACTTCCTGTGCCGTAGACCGAAGGTTATCTCTGAGGACTGCTGACAGCCATGACAAGCTTCCTGCCTTTGCATCTGTGATAAATGGCCTGGTGTTTCTGGCTGAAAGATAAGATGCAAAAAGGCAAGGTGATACAGTGATGCTGTGAACATCCAGGTATTCTTACAGTGAGTGCTCACTATGACAGTGACCAAAGAACCTGAAGACCAGCCTGGTCCAGTCTATGAGCTGGGTGTGGGTCCCTGAGCACACAGTGTCCCTGCAACAACAATGCAGAGTACAGTAGTGTCCTGTAAGTGGATTGGAGCTGGGTCATGAGAGTTCTTAGAGGTTGGTACATACCTGACAACATCATGGTGACATGCGCTGCATGGAGCCTCTCTGAAACATTGGTGCCTGGTGTCCAACACAAAGCTCCTTTAAAGTGAGCTGAAGTGGCCAGGTATTCATTTTGACTTCCATATCATGTATCTCAGCATCCAGCCTGCTTGTGTTGGGTGGTGTGATAGAAAGCTACATATTAATGGAATGAAATCTGCAGTTAACAAAGCAATAATCCCGCTTAAATAGGCAAGTCGCGACTGCCTGCTAAGAATCTCACCTCACAAACAAAGATTGCTGGAGAAACTCAGCTGATCTGGCAGCATCTGTGGACAGAAAGCAGAGTTAATGTTTCAGATCCAGTGACCCTTTGTCAGAACTGATTGTTGTAAGGAAAAGGTTGAAATATATGTTAGAGAAGAGGTGGGAGAGGGGGAAGGAGTAAATGCTGGATGAAGATGGAGCCCAGAGAGAGAGAAAACAGTTGGACAGACAAAGGAGTGAATAAAGGTCAGCCTGGGAGAACAAATATCTGCTAATGGAGACCATTACTGGCTGACAATGTGTTGTTTGTGGGAGCAGCTCGTGTGATGACAAGATCTGGTGGGGATTGGGGTAAGGTCGCAGAACCTGCTCAGGCCCTAAAATTACTGAACTTGATATTGAGTTCAGAACGTTGCAGGGTCTCAAGTGGAAAATGAGGTGCTGCTCTTCAGCTTGCACTGAGCTTCGCTGGAGCACTGCAGCAAGCTGGAGACAGAGGTGTTGGCCAGGGAACAGAGTGGTGTGTTGAAGTGGCAGGTTCTCACCTCGGTGCCCAGAAACAAACTAAAACATGCACAGAATTGATCCTGAATCATGTTAGGCCTGACTGGATTCTCTAATGATTCTGCCACATTTCTCACAATAGTCCACATCGCTCAGATCCCTATAAGTTTCTGTCCATTATCTGGTCACTTTCATATTGTTAAGCATTCAACATTAAAAGAAAATCTTGGCAGAATATGGATGTTAGACTGTGATGCAAACAGAATTGAAACGGAAGGAGAAAGGATAAATGTCTGCATCTCTCTCAGCTACATCCTCATTTGTGAATGGGACATTATTATGGGCCAGAAATGATCAGCAGCAATGCAACTGTAGAGATGCTAAATGCGTTCACATAAAATTCTACTCTCTGCTTTTTTAATAATGACACTAACTTGTTTATGATGAACTTGCCGAAGCTTATTTAAGTGATGCAGAGAATAATTTGCTATAAGTACATAACATCAAGTAACCAACAATGATTTCCACCCAACTAATGGTACAAGAGAGGCATTTATAACTATAGTATAAAAATTACAATTGCCCTTATTCTCATATGAACAACTTGCATGTTGTTTCTGTATTATTTTAATGAGTGTGAAATACAGGCAGTTCTACAGCAGGGTGGTTAATCCATGGTGCCAGTTTTGTTTTATTGGCCCCAGTTTTATTCCCAAGTGGTAATTGGAAACATAGCCTCATTTTAAACTGTGCAGAGGAGTTGTTGACTATTTCCTTGTGACATATGCACCCCATCTGCACTTCTAAGGACAGTTTCTGTGCTCAGATTCATAGAGATGTTAATGATTTGACAAGCCTCTCATTATCAGAACCATAAACACGCTGCTGAGAAATATTAGCAAATAAAGTCACTTGATTCCAGTAAACTGATGCCCTACGAATCTTCCTTGAATTGACTTACTTTCAAACAGACATGACCACCTGTACCAAATGTTTGACTTCAAACCTAACTTCAGACATAACAAACGCTCAAAAAAGACTTACATTTATATAGCACCTTACAAAGTTTGATGACGCAATGTACTTCACAACAGAAGAAATACTTACAAACTGTGATAACTGTTGTACTAACTGTTTGCAGATAATTGCCAATATGCAAACCTGAAGGAAGATCTTATGCTGGACTGCATTATGGGTACAGGATGAAGCCCTATCAGAATTTTTACAGTCGAAAGATGACCTCAACTTTATCATAAGCTATACAGTTCAAGGATGCTGAACGTCGCGTGTAAAAGAGACATCTTATCTGAGAGAACAGACAATTTTCCTGGCATCAGCCATTTATTCCATCACAGTCCACTGTTTAAATCAGACCACTACTAACCTGTCAGGAAGATAACAGGCACGAGAAGAAGACATGTTGCTCTCATCATTGTTTCTTGCCTACACTGTGGTGGGAAAGCTGTACATTGGCACAAATCCTATCCAGTCAGTGCTGAGCACTATGGAGGCCTTAAGGTAAATCATTGCCAAGTGCTTTGATGCCTTAAGGAGATGTCAATTATAATACGCAAGTTTCAAAATACACTATCTCAGTCTACAACTGTCGATGAAATAGAGACGACGAAGAGCCAAAATTAATTTTGGAAAAGGTGGTATTTCAACAACAGCAGTATCTCATAAATACCCATCCGAGGAAAAGGATTTGTTTGATTCCCAACTGAATCATAGATCATAGAACAGTACAGCACAGCAACCTGCCCTTCAGCCCATTGTGTCTGTGCCAATACACAACATTCCAAAATGTTTCATCTATAAAAAAAACCAACAAAAGCTGCCAAATGCACACCACTACTATTATTTGGAAGCATTCAAGCTTTAAATCTACGATGAAAATGGGGAACCAAACCATGTAGCTTCTAAATGATGCAGAATGCCTTGCAGAGCTTAAAGTTGAGTTTAAAAAGGAGGTCGAACAGGTCAAATTCCGAGAAGAATTGATGTTGTCTAACTACTTCAAAGATTTTGCTGACCTATCGTCCCACAATCCAGTCAAATCTTGGAAAATGAAAAGAAAAGATTACAACAAATTTCCAAAATCCCTCTGCAGAGACAGTCAATATTCTCACACAATGGACACAGCAGAGAGACATCAAAGTCGGCAAAAATCTCTCCTTCACTGAAATAGAGTTTAATTAGCTGAGAAAAACATTCTGCTGTAATTAATGAGTGATGACCTTGTATTTCAAAAAAGGAAGTCTTGCAAGAGAGAAAGAAAACAAAACCTTTTGTTTACATTTGCAGAAAGTTACTATTGGAGAAGCAAGCTCTTGTTAGAATGAGGATGATGTTCTAAGAAAAGGCTTAGAAATACACGGCGAAGTAACTCAATTTGCTATACAGCCTGTAAGCCACAATGCTACACACAGATCCCGGCCCAGGAGTTTCATTCCTCACCAATGTTGGTGCACATCTACTTTCTGATGGAATCCAGAAAGGTTCATTTCCTAGGAGAAGCTCTATCCCACCCTACTCACGCACACACTCTTCCATCCATCCTATACCTCTTCCAAGGAGGTGCCGTTGTGGTAGAGAGGGAGTAAAGAACTAAATATTTATGACTAAATGTTAATGGCTCAGAGGATATTCTAAAATAACTTGGGGAGATGTGGAGTAAAGGGCTAATTATATCTTTACTAAGAATAGCCACTGAGCATGTACAAAAAGCAGCTATGTCATAATGACATCAGATCATGGAGAACATGAGGTGGAATCTGTAGTGTTTCAAAGATATCCTCTGTTACAATCCTTTGCAAATAGCTTTCTTTAATAAAGCTGGTTAAATGTTCATCCACCAGAGCTTAAATCTCATCTTACCACACCAGCGACATAAGCAGAAAGAGTGATGGGCTCCTGCTAGTAAATTTTAGGAGGCTACAGAGAAACTAGTGAGTAGGACCTCAAAGGTAGTGATCACAGTACCTTGTGCTACTCTGTATAGAAATGGAATACAGCTAAATGTGTCACTGGAGACATGACGTAGGAAGGAGGGCTTTAGATTCCTGGAACTTTAGGATCAGTTCTAGAAGAGGTAAGATCTGTACAAGATGTGTCACACATGAACAGATCTGGAACAAATTTCATTGTGGGATGAATTGTAACTACTCTTGAAGAGAGTTTGACCTATTCTGATTGGATGTGGGGAACAGCAGGTAGTAGTTGAGAAAGTCCACAGTGCATAGATAATAGGAAACATAAATGGCATGAGTGTAGAAAACAGTAAGATATTATGTGGGGTCAGAAAGTGAATCTGATAAGCACAACAATACTCAAGAGGCTAGACACCATTCAGGACAAAGCTGCCCCCTTGATTGGCATCACATTCACCATCATTGATTCCCTCCAACATGCACATATAGTAGCAGCAGTGTGTACCATCTACAACCCAACCAGACTCCCTCAGCAGCACCTCTAAACCCATAGCCTCCAACACCTAGAAGAACAATGGCAGCAAACGCATGGGTGCACCGTCACCTGCAATTTCCATCCAAACCGTGACCATCTCTCGATTGCAATCACATCCTTTCGTAATGTGGCACCCAGGACTACACACAATACACTGATCATCAACTAAATTCTGCTTCATGGTGTTCTATCATAACGTACCTATTCTATACCTCGGCTAATCAAAGTAAGGATTGTTATGTCTTCTCAACCACCTTACCTACCTGTCCTGGTACCTTCTTTGATCTATGAGATGTGCACTCTTATGCTGATCCATCTGATCCTCTGCATCTCTATGTCCAACCATTCTGATTTTTGTTGGCCTTCCCAAAAAACATTACCTCACACTTCTCTGGATTTCAATTTTCTGCCATACGACCAGTCCACTGATATCTTCCTGTAGTCTTTCAGCATTATTCCTCATTATCAACCAGAGGGGAAATCTGTTTTATCTTATCTGCAAAGCTCTTAAATATGTTCCCTACATTTAAGTCTAACTCATTAACATATGTCTCAAAAAGCATGCAATCTAGTACCGAGTCCTACAAAACTCCACTGGAAACAGTGTTCTATTCATAAAATTATCTGTTGACCAACATCCTTTGTTTCCAGCCACTGAGTCAATTTTGAATCCAACTTGTTGTGTACCCATTTAGACCAATAGGTTTTTGCTTTTGGTCTGTCACACGTTCTGTCTCACAATCAGTATATCAGCATACAAAATGCACGGTATCATCAATGTATCAGAGTGTGTGACCTGAAGTTCTAAAGGCCTCATGCTCCATTTTATCTTGGATCAGTTGAAGTATGACACTCTACCTCTTTTGTGACTTAGTAGCTTAAGATAAACCTGGACATTTATGTGTCTGAATAATGTAATGTTTGTACGTAATACTGAGCTATGATAAATGTCTACTGCATTCTTCAACACCACAATCTCCAAGCCCAGTTTCTTATGCTATGGAGATTACATAGGCACTGCTGTAAGAGGCATTGCATTCTGCTGAAGGCAAACACATGCCATTATGTAGAGCCATATCGTAACCTTCCTAAAATCCACATATGATACAATAAACATTAATCATCAACTCCTGCTGTTAACTCCTCAAAATATCCAATTGTTAGTCAGACAGCATTTGCTCAATAAATCCATGCTGATTTGATTACTGCATTTAACTAAATGCTGAATTAAACTGTCCCTCAGAACATTTTCAATTATTTGCCCGCTGCTAAGGTTAAGGTGACTGCTCTCTAATTACACTACTATCCCTGTCTCTGCTCCTCCCTACTGCTGTCTTAGTCCCATTCTATACTGCCGTCTACTCTTCACTGCTGTTCACTGCTACCCTTTGCAGCTCACCAATTCCCCACGCTGAGGCCTGCTGCTCATTCCTGCCCTCTACTGCCATGTACTGTTCTTTACAACTCAGAGAAAACAAACTTTGAGATTAAACGTCCTGGCTCAGGGAGGGATTGGACCCTTCAGTCTGTGCCTTTCACATACATGAGGAAAAAATCACAATTAGACAATTTTCTAGGATTTGACATCATTTTACTATTGTTCAATGATGAACAATCTCCATTAAATCTTAGATAACAAGGTGTAGAGCTAGATGAACACAGCAGGCCAAGCAGCATCAGAGGAGCAGGAAAGCTGACGTTTCGGGCCTGT
>NC_063357.1:35492742-35587580 GCF_021869965.1 Rhincodon typus | reverse complement strand
CAATGGTTTTAAAAAATGCTTTGGTTGCTTGGATTTGTTTGTGAAGGTTCTGTTTAAATGCAAGCTCGCTCTTTATTAGTGCACAGTCCAAGGGATTTACCTCTGTACAGATTAAAGTCTAAAATTCAGAACTGTGATCAATATTCACCACAAGAGGAGAGGGTGTCCTCTGCATAACACAATTGTAAGCGCACTTGCAAAGAACTGGTTCATGATTTTGCTCCCTAAGGGGTATCTGCCAACATACAGATAATCAATTTAGCAGTGATGAAAGCTATTTACATTGGATCTGGATTTACTGTCCACATAGAGCAGCGAGCCAGTCATTTCAGAGTGATAGCTGATGCCATTTCTTGTACTGAGTTGCATCTTTTGAGGCAAAATTCCTATTTTTTTAGACACAGTCAAAAATCCCTGGCGAAGACATGTACTCATCACTGTCTCGAGAATCTGTTTGGTGTCTTACTCGGGACATCTGAACTATACCATGTCAACAATGCTTATGAGAACTACATAAGGCTTGCAGAAATTGAAACAACCAACACCCTGCATTCATGTTGTGCCTTGGAAGCAGAAAATAGCTCTAGGAATTGTATGGAAGTTCACATTAGAAATGCAGATACCTTGTTGGACATGTGTGTGGTTAAAATGAATGTGAATAACAGGAATGAATAATGCAACAGTATATAACACAGGATGAATAGTATACGTATGCAGAAATCACATTTCAGTGTCTGTGCAAGAGCAACATTGTGAAAATGCTCATTATCTGACTTCCTGGGCTTCATTTATCCGATTACCATTAGGAGTATCAGAATGGCAGAAAATCTCCTTGCAATCTTACTGCATAAAAGGAGGCCATTTGATCCAGAGCACTCATGATGTCTTTATGAAAAATGTTATTCAATCAGTCCCATTCTCTATGATTTACTCCATAGTCCCTCAAATGTCTCCTTTCCAAAAGTATAAATTCAGTTCTAATTTCAAAGTCCATTCCAGTGCATTCAAGAATGTAATAACTCGCTATGAATGAAAATTGTCTCCTCATGTCCCCCCATCAGTGAGATGCGCTTTATAATTCTAGGAGCTACACAGTCAATGTACATTACAGTCATCCCTGGGAATTTTTCCTCAACTAATATTCGCCACAGATCAAAGAGAATTCCATAAAATCATTTCAGAGAGTTGACTGTTGATATTTTAAACACCTAGGTTTTTTTTAGTACCTAGAAAAACACAGGGAATATTTGCATCTTAACAACCCCAAAACAAGACTGTTCTGCTTCTCATTCAACCTGGAAATCATTGGAGATCGCTCTGCAAGCTAGTACTCTGATTAAAGTACTGACCAGAAAGGTAAGGCAAGCAGAAAACTACAGAACAAAGTCAGATACCATCGCCCCATGAACAAAAATTCAAACAATACACATAAATAATTTACACACACACACACACACACACACACACACACAGACACACACGCACGCATGCACAAATCAAATGCAATATAAAATTTTATTGTATAATTGTTGCAAACAATATATGCGTAGAAGTAACTAGGACTTTCCTTAATGTGATGCTGTTTCGGTAATGGAGCCATGGAGTGTGGATTATTATTGTCGTTAACCCTTGTGTTAGAAAGGACAGCCCACACTCCCTGGGTCTCACAAGGACATTAGTGCTGCTGAAGGAAGCCATTTGTAGCTGTAATCTAAACCCTCCCTGTTGCTGTCAGACTGGGTGCCCAGAGACAAAGCCATCAAAGTGACATCTCACACACAAGCTGAAAAGGACAGCTTGCTTCCAGCCACCTAAGTTGTCATCAGCCATTAGTGTCAGATTGCTTGGGCCTGCGAGGGAGCACCAGACAATTACATTTCCCCCATCTCTGGCAATCTGCCTTAAAGGTACTAACTTTCCATCAAATGAATGCTCCTTCCCACCTAAACTAACTCTTTACCTCAACATTTTATCTCTAATAACATTGTTGGTATATTGTTACATGACAACAGTGACTGCACTTCAAAAGTATGTCAATGGTTTTAAAAAATGCTTTGGTTGCTTGGATTTGTTTGTGAAGGGTTCTGTTTAAATGCAAGCTCTTTCTTTATTAGTGCACAGTCCAAGGGATTTCTGATGTTGCATCAGTTCATGCTTAATGGGACGTTAATTCACAGCAGCTCTAAACCTCCCAACTCATAATTTGCCTCTTAGCACAACTGATTGTGTATGAAGTAAGAGTTCATATGTTTTTCCTTCAATTGTTCATTTGCAAAGACACATATTACACATATTTACTCTGAGATACAGAGACAAATTCTTCTCCTTAGTGCTCGGGCATCAAGCCTGAAGGAGCACATGTCAGCCATCAAAGATCACATGCCCTAAATCATTTTCTGACCTCACATTGAAATTGGATAGTAAATTATGTGGACCGATTTAGGACTATGTAATCTTTCCTGCCCAATTCAAGAGTTATGCTCCAAGCACCAGCACCATGGGGGAAGATCTTCCAGAAATCTACAGAAGGCCATTTGGTCCATCATTTCCACAAAGACTGACAAGTTCCCTGAGATATGTTACAACTGCGCAGGTTTTTGAAGAGATCTGCCATAATGCAGCTAAGCCTCACTGTTTTCACTTCAAAGACACGTAAATACAGCAATATTTCTCAGTCCACTTACAGACTGCAGCAGTTTGAGTCCCTGATGGTGGGACTCAGGCAAAACAAAAGCCACTGCTCAGGCAAATCATCATAGCCGGCAGAATGAAATTGGAAAAGGCTGTGTACAGAAGGAAGGGAAACTTGCCAACATACTTGGAAGGAAATGCTGATGGTAAGAAAACTGACTAAATCATCGATAAGAGTCGCCTTTTAGAACATTTCATTATTCTGAATTACTTTATAATGCTGTAGTTAGGTGCGATTCTCAGTTACCTGACAGTGTAACATATGAGGATGACAGCGAATGAGCTGATATTGATAGTGTTTATTCAAAAATGTTATGTGACAGCCACGATTGCCCTGTTACAATCAATACTTGATTACAACTAAAGGACATGTTAAAGGTTGCTGCTGAAATATTACAAATGGTTGGAAGAACATTCAAAATTGTTGCACTAGCAACTTTTCCTGAACTGTACACTTCATGAAATACACATTCTACTCTTTTTTTATCTCTAATAAATTGAAGTGAAGCCTTGGATACTGTTTGTCATATTTCATCTAAAGCTATGCCTCATGATCCTTTCTTTTCAGAAGTAGACAGCCTGAAACGAAATGCTGAGATATGACACTGAATGGTAATTCCTTCATATGGACCAAGGAGACAGCCTTGGGGATCCTAGGCTAGAGGATCATCCAGGATATGCGATACATAAGATAGTGGTGAGGATAAAATGCTTGTTTTATGCACTGTCAGTACATACATTCGTTACGGTGACCCTCTGTATTGTGATTGAACTGCACCAACAACATATTATGTTGTTGTAATAAGATTTTAAATTTAGATTTTATTGTCACATGTGCTCAAACATTGAATTACACTGAGAAGTGTTTAATGTCACCACACATGGGGCCATTTTAAGTGCAAAATAGTAAAAGAAACAATGTTTAAAGGAGTTAAGCATTACCTTCATAGGATAACTGGAAAAATAAAGAAATAAGGTAATAGTTAACATTTAAGTTCTCCTTAATACAACAAAAATAAAGGAAGAAAATTAAAAATTCAACAGTCTTTGACAAGTTCTTTGCTTAGCTTGTTCTCCAGAAGATCTCAGCCATTCTGTGCCACAAATGTAGGTGAACTAGTACAAAAGTTCAAAATTTTCCCACCACTCTTCCCATGTTAAGGGCCAGAGAATGGGCAGAAAAATGTTGAATGAACTCATCGCGGATTGACCCTTTAATAATTGCAACAGTGATTGTCCTTTTACTGAGCATTATAGCAAGGTGGTGTGCACTTGGGGGACACTGAATGAGAATTCAAGTTGATTATTGTGGATAACTTCATCGATGAAGGGTACTTTGTATGGTTTGTACAACAGCCCACAGTTCTGTGCTTATGATAGGTCCACCTGCTTGATTTTGAAAGATAGGACAACCATATAAATGTCGAGGACCTGCATGCCTAAGGTATATTCAATATTCCATGTACCCTTGGTTGAGAGATGGCTGTGGCTATGATACAGTATATGTACTCTAGACCTAATTCTCAGAGATGTGCTCCCTTCCGCAGTGTCCCAAGCTAGGGCCAAAGAGTTACAGGTTTTGCCTGGTAAGCGCGGAGTAAAGGATTAATGTTATTCAGTCAGAAATGGAGTTGGTGATGTTACCATGACCTAGAGGGCTCATTCACTGGTGATGAATGAGCCTGAGATGTAGATTGATTCAGACTTTTGTGATATATGGTTTTGATAAAGAATTGGAACAAACTTAATATAATTAGGTCCAGATAACTGGTGCAGTACACCGAATGAGGCCAACCAACCAGTTCAACATTACACCAGACAGAGACAAATTGTGCCTTAGAGTAAGGATGGGCAAAAAATATCTCCACTCCATGGCCAACCCCATTCCAAACTTGTAAGAGCATAACACCGTAAAAATATAAGGGCGGGGTAGACCAGGTTTTTTGAAGAAGTACTAAACAGGATTAAAAACTGAAAGAACTGCAGATGCTGTAAATCAGGAACTAAAACAGAAGTTGCTGGAAAAGCTCAGTAGATCTGGCAGCATCTGTGAAGAAAAAAATCAGAGTTAACATTTCGGGTCTGGTGACCCTTCCTCAGAACTGGTGTTAACACTGATATTACCGCAGAGGATTGATGAGGGCAGAGGTGAATATGATCTATATGGACTTCTGTAAGGTGTTTGACAAGGTTCCGCATGGTAGACTGGTTAGCGAGGTTACATTACATGGAATACAGGGAGAACTAGCTATCTGAATACAGAATTGGCTGGAAGGTAGTAGACAGAGGGTGATGGTGGAAGGTTGCTTTTCAGCCTGGAGGCCTGTGACCAGCAGTGTGCCACAAGGATCGATGCTGGGTCCTCTGCTTTTTGTCATTCATATAAATGATTTGGATGTGAACATAGGAGGTATGGTTAGTAAGTTTGCAGATGACACCAAAATTGGAGGTGTAGTGGACAGCGAACATGGTTACCTCAGAGTACAACAGGATCTTGATCAGATGGGCCAATGGGCCGAGGAATGGCAGGTGGGGATTAATTTAGATAAATGTGAGGTGCTGCATTTTGGAAAGGTAAATCAGGGTAGGACTTATACACTTAATGGTAAAGTCCTGGGGAATATTGCTGAACAAAGAGACCTCGGAGTGCAGATGCATAGCTCCTTGAAAGTGGAGTCGCAGGTAGACAGGTTAGTGAAGAAGGTGTTTGGTATGCTTGCCTTTAATGGTCAGTGCATTGAGTATCGGAGTTGGAAGGCCATGTTGCAGCTGTACAGGACATTACTTAGGCCACTATTGGAATACTGCATGCAATTCTGGTCTCCCTGCTATAGGAAGAATGTTGTGAAACTTGAAAGGGTTCAAAAAAGATTTACAATCATGTTATCAGGATTGGAGGGTTTGAGCTATAGAGAGAGGTTAAATAGGCTGGGACGATTTTCCCTGGAGCAGAGGCTGAGAGGTGACTTTATAGAGGTTTAGAAAATTATGAGGGGCACAGATAGGGTGATTAGACAAGGTCTTTTCCCTGGGATAGCGGAGTCCAAAACTAGAAGACATAGATTTAAGGTGAGAGGGGAAAGATTTAAAAGGGATCTAAGTGGCAACGTTTTCACACAGAAGGTGGTGTTTGTATGGAACAAACTGCCAGAGGTAGTGGTGGAGGCCGGTCAATTTCAATATTTAAAAGGCATCTGGATGGGTATATGAATAGGAAGAGTTTAGAGGGATATGGGCCAAATGCTGGCAAATGGGACTAGATTAATTTAGGATATCTGGTCAGCACAGATGAGTTGGACTGAAGGGTCTGTTTCCATGCTGGACATTTCTACGCCTCTATGACTCTATACCCCATAAAGCCTGTTCCACTATTCAATGTGATTATGGTTGATCTTCTGTTTAAACTACACTTTCCAACCAGTCCAATATCATTTATTTTCTAAGTGTCCAAAGCTTCATTGTGACAGCTTTTAAGAAGTCCATGATCAAGCATTCACAAAACTCTAGGTGAATAACTGTCTCCTCATCTTACCCAAAACAATCAAGCCCTTATCCTGAGACTATGGCAGGCCCTTATCCTGAGACTTCCTCTCTGTACAAAGATCATCAAATCAGAAAATAACCTCTCAGTGTGGACCCTGTCAAGCCGTTATAGAATCCTGTATGATTCAATGAGATCACCTTTGATTCTTCTGAAAGCCAGAGATTGTAGGCCCAGTTTATACAGACTCTCAACACAGGACACCCCTTTCATCCGAGGAACCGAATATCTGACACCTTTCATGTTCTACCTCGAAGGCAAATATATCCTTCCTTAAGTAAGGATACATAAACTGTACACAGTACTCCAGGTATGGTCTCGACAAAACCCTACACAATTAGAACAAGGCTTCTTATTCTTGTGCTCCAATTCACAGGCAACAAAGGCCAATATGCCATTTATCTTCCTAATTTCTTTCTCTACCTCTGTTCAGTGTTCCTTTTATGACTATGCCCAAGACTCTCTGAACAGCAATGTCTGCAAGTTTCATACCTTATTAAAAATATTCAGCTTTTTGAGACTGACTATCAAATTGAATAAGCTCACATTTCCCAAAATTCTACTCATCTGCTACCTTGGTGCCTACTCATATACTCCATCTGTTTCTCTTTGCAGCCTCTTTGTATTCTGCTTACAGCTTGCGTTCTCATCGAGCTTTGTTGGATATATTTCTCACAGTTGTTTTCTACATTACCTGAGAATCCTTGCAGCACTCCGCTAGTTTCAGCTTGCCAACTTGAAAATGCTTTCTGTCCATGAACCAATCCCCCAACTCCATGAACCATTATGTTGCATATTAACCATTTGTGCAAACTCGGAATGAACATTTTTTGATATCCAAATACACAACATGGCACAGTGGCTCAGTGGTTAGCACTGCTACCTCACAGCACCAAGAGCCCGGGTTTGATTCCAGCCTTGGACAACTGTCTGTGTGGAATTTGCATGTTCTCCCTGTGCCTGTGTAGGTTTTGCTCTGGTTTCCTCCGAAAGTCCAAAGATGTGCAGGTTAGGTGGATTAGCCATGGGAAATGCAGGGTTATGCGATGTTCTGATTTTGGCTAGGATGCTGTTCGGAGGATCGGTGTGGATTTGATGGGCCAAATGGTCTGCTTCCACCCAGTAGGAATTCTTGATCTACTGAATCATTTTATCTATCCTCTGAGGAATTACATCTTCAAAAGGCCTCCATACATTCGTCAAACATGATTTCCCTTTCGTAAAACTATGTTGACCCTATATAATCATAGATGATCTTCTCAGTGCATTGTGAAGACTTCTTTATGAATAGAATCAAGATTTTCCTCACAACTAATGTCAAGCCAGTGGTATCCTAGTCTCGCTCTCTCCCTTCTTGAATAGAGGCATTGTATCTCCTAACTTCCAATCCACTTGAACCATTAAGTAATTGAGTAAAATCATCAAATGGTTCCAACATAGAACGCGGCCATTTGGCCCATCTTAATGAGTGTAACAACTAATCCCACTCCCATCTCTTCCCTGTAGCTTTGAAAGTTTCTCCTCTTCGGATCCAATTCTGTCGAAAATCAAACCAACATTAGCAACGCATGCTGTCTTTTCATATTAAAATTGTTCAAGTCTATCAAAGTAATATTGCATATGGTTAATAAATTAATAATCTGTATCATGTTTAGCAATGTTTTACAGCCCAGTAGTGCAATAAGTTAGACAACCAACTCTTTGTTCCACATAATAATGGGTTGTCAGGCTAGACACTTTAATATTCTGAATGATATGAATTCGTAGAGATTTCCCACTTTATGTGAAGCGGTTGGCAGCTTTAAATTCTCCTAATAAATACTCTGAGTATGTTCCAGCTGTCTGTTGGTTTTGTTGGCTTGTCCACAAGTTATTTCCAAGTCATTATTTCTATGCAAATACACCCTGTAAAGACCTTCTGACTGCAAAGTAAATGGAGACCACTTAGGGACTGCTTGCCTGATCTGAAATAAATCACTTTTTTTAGATGAGGTGCTTGTCATCTGGCCAGGTGGAATTCAAGAGAATATCACTCGTTTGACAGGCTGAGTACTCCTGCAAGAGGCACCTTTGTGTTTTGTACATCGCAGTTTTAAGCTTTAAAGGGTACAGTAGCAGACTCATAGTTCAACAGGTCTGAGATCATCAGGACAGAAATGGTAAAATCTATGCTCCTGGACAAAATCTCAGGGTTCAATTATAAAGTCAATGTTGTACAGCAGTGAACAGACCTTCAGTCCAAGTCATCCATGCCAACAAGATATCCTAAATTAATCTAATTCCATTTGCCACCATTTGGCCCATATCCCTCTCAACCCTTCCCATTCATGTATCCTTCCAGATGCCTTTTAAATGTTGCAATTGTACCAGCCTCCACCACTTCCTCTGGCAGCTCATTTCACACATGCACCATCCTCTGCGTGAAAAAGTTAACTCTTAGGTCCCTTTTAAATCTTTCCCACCCCACTTTAAATATGTGCTCTCTAGTTTTGGACTCATCTACCCTGGGGACAAGACCCTGGCTATTCACCCTATCCATGCCCCTCATGATTTTCTAAACCTCTACAAGGTCACCTTTCAGCGTCCAATACTCCAGGGAAAATAGCCCCAGCCTATTTAGCCTCTCTGTATAGCTCAAACCCTCCAACCCTGGCAACATCCTTGTAAATCTTTTCTGAACATTTTCAATTTTCACAACGTCCTTCCCATAGCAGAATTGCACGCAGTATTCCAATAGTGGCCTAACCAATATCCTGTACAGCCACAATATGACCTCCCAATTCCTATACTCAATTATGTTGTGAAGGAGCTGACCAACTTACACGTATTTTCTCCTAATGAAGTGCAATGGGGCACTGTCCCACTCAGAGGAACATGCCTTGTGTTAACATTAACCCTCATACATGTAGACCATAACTGAGAGTTTTCAGTTTGTTATCGGTCACTATAATGACAGGAGATTGAGAAGACACCTGGTGAAAGTTCAGTTTCACAAGTGCAGCTTCAGCTTTTAGTAACCAGTTTCATTCCTACTGACCCTCTTGGTGGTGCATAAGCATCTTGGGCACACTCAGTTCCTAGAATAGCCTGATGTAGCTTGCATGAGAAGTAGATCATTCATCCTCGCTACTTAACAGTTCACATAGTCATCCAAGCAGGAGGCCAGAGACCCTTCACAGTCAATGAAAGTGTTCCCATGGTAACATGTAGCACCCTCAGGGGATTAGTTCAGAAAGGAGGTGAATGAATCCCGTCAGTTCTTCTACCATTGGTACCAACAGCACATTTTATTATAAACAAAATATATCACACTTTACTTTTTGGCTCAGTATGAAATCTAACATTTTCAAAGGCAATAGACCTAACTCTATCACTTAGCAAAAAGCTGAGTTACCATCAGGTTATACCTTAGGCTTTTTTCATCTCGACATGGAATTTGATTGGATCACCAATGGCTTCCTACGTAAGCAGTCGTTATTCCTCGTAGCAGTTACACGTCCTTGGCTGACTCTCAGCCGCTGTCTCCTGGAATTGTCTCTCCAGAAACAGAACGAGAGTACCAGCTCCTCAGGCAATTCCTTTTCTCATTTCTTAATATTCGTGGCTAATGCATTCTCCACATAACTCTCACTCCCTCTTTCACATTCAGTCTCTATAAACTCCTTCATATTTTTAGTTCTCCTCTGTTCCACTTTAAAGGACGAACATTTTGTTCTCCCTTGCCTAAATTTTCACATTCTACTGCTGTCACTCAGGCAGTATCCACATCTCCATTTCTCTTATGTACAACTACTCTTTCCATGACTTCAAACAAAGATAGTCCTTTGCTCCTCCAATGACATGCTTTTCCCCTTGCATTTTTAATCATAGAATCCCTACAGTGTGGAAGCAGGCCATTCAGCCCACTGAGTCCACACTGACCCTCTGAAGGGCATCCCACCCAGAGCCACACCCCTCTAGGGGACCAGAGCACACAGAGGAAACTCAAGCAGATGCAAGGAGAACATGTAAACTCCACACAGACAGTTGCCTGAGGCTGGAATTGAACCCAGGTCCCTGACGTTGTGAGGCAGCAGCTTTAACCACTGAGCCACCAACTGGCTATTCTTTACTACTACTTCCTGAATGGAACCCTGGGAAACTGCCTTTAAACCTTGAACTCTGTATTTCCCCCTCGTTAATAATTTTCAATCCTGTCTTTATCCATACCATTTAATCAATTCCGTGAATATCCTGAGTGGTATTTTGTCAAAAGTTTCCCCACAGCCTATGTTGACTACATCCATTTTATTTCCACTATGTGTCAAGCTTGTCCCAAACCTCAATTTTTCAGGCAAATTTTGAATTCTATACTGAGTACCTCTGATTATTTTTATTCAGCTAAAGCTGGTACTTTCATCTATACTTAAAGTCTTAAATATTCTCTACAAAAGATATTAAGATAAAGGGTCTATAATTACTCAAAATTAACCCTTGGTAGGTATTTCTCAGCTGTTTATCTTGTATATCTGATGTATCTCAGAGCAAGATGAGCAATATAGAAATGACTGTTCTAAATTTACAACAGGTTTATTTACAATACTTTAGAATAACTCAGATTTTCAATAAACACAGAGGTGGAACTTTCCCCTCCCTGGAGGTGGTGAAAGAGGTGAAGAGAAGGGGAAATAATTGGGCAAAGTGGCCTAGAGAGATAGTCATGCACCCCCCCCCCCCCCCTCCCCTCAACCCCGGCCACACAGCAATTAACTGCTGGGCAAGAAGATCCTTTGGACACCTCCTACTTTTCTCTTTTATATCCAGAAGTGATCTTACACACAACTGTGCAGGTTTTCCCCCATCAACAATCACCTGTGGTATCTTTCACCCATTTATCGACCACCACAAAATCACCAATATTTTCAATTATTCAATTAAAGTCCTTTACTAATCAATTAACAGCCACTAATGGCATCAAGTCACCATTGTCCCAGTTGCCTGCCTTCCCAGCGACGGAGCACATGGCTGGTTTTCTGTCTGGGAAACCATACCAACCTATCTGCAAAGATGGACAGCTTCCATTTGGCCTAATCTAGTGGCTATATGTGGCACAAATGGGGGCAAGAAGGTGGCCTCTGAAAGCTACCCACTGCCCTGGCCTCTGACCCTGTTGACCTCCTCTCTATGCCCACCCATGTGAAATAAAGGAAAACTACTTGCCTGGTCATTTTTTGACGCCCTGCACACAAAGGCCATTGAGAACTTCTTTGGGACCCAGGAGCTGCTGGTCTCTGGTTGGCCAGCAGATTCTAGCGAGGTAGGCTTCCACTGTCAAGGCATCTGATTTGCTAAGAAGCTTGCCTAACAACTCTTAATAAGCCAATTGGCTCATAATTCAGCAAGCTTTGTGGGCGGTGGGACAAGATCATCCCTTGTCTCCCTGAAAACTGCCTCGGGCAGTTTATCTTCCTTCAGCCTAACCAGCCTATCCAAAATGTTTCTTTGTGCTTCTTAATATAACTCTCTTGGCCTCCAACACTGCAAGATTTACCACCTGCTGGTGGGGAGAGGATTTAATCAAATGGGGAGGTGAGAGGTAGGGACTGATCCCACCACAACCCAATTACATGTGGCAGAAAAACCAATTATGAACCATTGCCAACTGAAGCTCTAAAATGGCAAATTATTCCCCAGTTAATGGCCTCATTCCCGTTACTGCTGATATTGACCTAGCAACAAGCAGGAGCCTCGGCTCACAGCAAGCATGGCAGAGTTCCTTGCAGTTTCGCTGGATATGAGAGGGGTCCCTGTTCAAAGGCCCTGAGCGCCTAATTGAGGCACCTAGCAACAGGAAAGGGTAAAACACTCCTCCATGTTCCTGCTGCTGATCTACATCTTCTGTATCCCTCTCTTCCTGTTGTCCCTCAGCTCTGACATGGGATCCATTTACAAATATAGGCCTTAGATGAGTGTCGTCATGGCAGCAGTTTAACAGAGCTGTTGGACTCTGACCTAGAAGGACAGGAAGTTAGGGAAGGGCGGTGGAGCAGCTTTGTTAATTATAGGTGATATTAGAACAATAGCGAATAACAACCTATTGTCAGCAGCTTAAAGCAGACAGGACCTACGCCTCTGGGGTCCTTGATCCCAGGAAAGGCCCACTGCTGGCCTGACAAGTAGGACAAGATGAAAGGGTCTTCTCAGAAAGGGGTGATGTGGGGCTCCCAATGACTCCACTCAATAGCTGAGACCTTTCAGTTTCCCCACTGCCCTGCACATAGACTCCCATGTCATCACAACACCAACACTCACTCAGTTATGAGGATGACATGCTTAAACCATGCACAGAAATGAACGGAAACACAGAGAAAAACACCTTCCCATTAATGTGATTGCCACATTTTGTTGCAGATTATTACAGATTGAAATATGCATTGAGTCTCTGTCTTTTTGGTGGCTAAACTCAAAAATCAATGCTGCTAAGAACTAGAGACTGATCTTTTCAAAGAGACAGCTGTCCTCCGAACAGCATCATGACTGTCAGCCATAGCTCAGTTAGTAGCATATTCACTTCCAAATCACATCTGATAAGTACCACTCCAAGGCTGGGGCTCAAACATGAGTGCTGACCCTGTAGTGCTGTACTGAGGGAATACTACACTGTTGAAGGTGCTCTCTTTGGAATGAAACATTAAAGCAAAGCCCCAGCACTCCTCTCAGACTGCTGTAGAAAACTTCATGCTCCTATTTCAAAGGAGAACAGGGGAATTATCTCTGATGTCCGAGCCAATATTTCTCTTTCAATGAACACCAATGGAACAGATTATCTGGTTGTTATCACACTGCTGTCTATGGAATGGTTTGGTTTACAATTTGCAAATTACCTTCTGTATTTCTTACATTACAACAGCGGCTGCACTTCAAAAAGTATTGCATTGGCTGCAAGGTGATTTCAGACATCTGGTGATCATAAAAGGCACTCTATTAATGCAGGTTGTTATCCTTATTTAATCATTGGCAGAATGTGGGCGTCACTAGCTAGGGCCAGCATTTATTGCCCAGAGGGCAGTTAAGAGTCAACCACATTGCAGTTGGTCTTGAGTTACATGTAGTTTCCTTCCCTCAGGCACATTCGTGAACCAGATGGGTTTTTCCTGACAATCAACACCAGTTTCATCATTAGGCTTCTAAGTCCAGATTTTTAATTGAATCCAAATTCCACCATCAACCATGGCAAGATTCAAACCTAGATCCCCATATCATTACCAGGGTCTTCAAATTAATAGTTTAGCAATATTACCACCTGCGATAGGGTTAGGGTTAGGTCCAAAGAAACAATAACAATAATATCTTGCATTTACGTAGCATCTTTAATGTAGTAACCATCTTAAAATGAAAAATAAAGAAGAAAGGATATTTAAATAGAGCCATTACTGAACTGGAATCCCAAATCACTCAATGAGAACAGACCTTTCCAAACGGACAACCGAAAATAAAACACAATGAATGAAAATTATGCAAGATTCCCTGATTCTCTTGCTTTATACAATTAAGACTTTTTATTTCTTCCCATCACTTACTCACTTTCTTCTCCTTCTCCCCCCGCCACCGCACACCCCCCATACTCTGTCTTTCCCCTTTAGGTAAAAATTTAGAGATTGCATGATATATGAGCTTGCTTTCATGTCTCCAGGAAAATAGACCTTTTGTTCTAAGATCCTTTCTCTTCAATAAAAGCTATGGTTAAGAAAGACTTTGATTGCCTGCAGTGCAGACAACCATTAGATTGATGACAAACCCTATGTTCATTATTCATTTGCGTTCACTGTCAAATGAATTTGCCAAATTAACCTTGTCATCTTAATTTCCATGAATGTCTGAGCAGTTCATCTGACCGTAATATTGGTATTTTGGAGGTGAGTTGCAGTGTTTGACCCCTTACAGTGCTTACTTTAAAACTTTAAAATGACAAGACCCCACAACAAAATGTTATTTGGGATTAATATCGTTATTAAAGGATAAAACATGATTGTTGTTTTTATGTAATCCCAGTTATACCAGCTTCAAAAATTACTTGCAATTTTGAATAGAAAATATTTTACATAAGAAATAGGAGCAGGAGTAGGCTGTCTGGTCCCTCGAGCCTGCTCCGCCATTCAATAAGATCGTGGCTGATCTTTTTATGTCCCCAGTTCCACTTACCCACCCTCTCACCATAACCCTTAATCCCTTTAATGTTCAAAAATCTATCCTTGCCTTTAAAACATTCAAAGAAGTAGCCTCAACTGCTTCACTGAGCAGGGCATTCCACAGTTTCACAACCTTTTGGGTGAAGAATTTTATAAGGAAGAGGTTTCTGTTACTCAGCTATTCAGACATAGCTCTGTTGTAGAGCTATGAAATAAACTGCAAGAGTTTATAATGAAGAGCTCTGATGAAGAGTCACCAGACTTAAAATGTTAACTCTGTTTCTCCCCACACGGATGCTGCTAGACCTGCTGTGTGTTTCCAGCAATTTCCAATTGTTTCCAAGTTCCAGCATCCGTAGTGCTTAGTTTTTTTTGTTCAGATTCTGCCAAACCTGCTGAGTTTCTCCAGCAATTTCTGTTTTGGACTCTGGGATCATAATGGGTGACAGTGTCACTTTCGAAGAGTGATTGTAGGAGCTGAAAAAAACACCATCTTTCACAATCTATCACAAGATTATGTATTATGCAAGACCAAATGTGTTGCATTGTATTTTTTTTACGATTTTTGCTTCTGTGAAACATTTTAATTGCAAATAAATCTTGAGAGGTTTAGCCTGTATAAAAATGGCCACCTGTTGCGAATATTTAATGCTTTCTGACAGGAACTATAACGGACATCCTGTATCATGTTGTGAATATTTTTGTTTCTTTCTCACTGACAGGAGACTTGATGGGATACCTGTATCATATCCAGTAAACAATTTACCATGATTCAGATTAATTATTAAATCCAGACTACGCTGGCACAACACAGTAGAGCTTGGTTTCCAAGAAGCACTTCTTACAGAAACCGTTATCAGGATCAACAAAAGAAAATCACTAAATCCTGAGCTGAAATGAAGATAAAGATGCTCTTCTGGACTTCTCAACCCTAAACGTTAACTCTGATTTCTCTCCACAGATGCTGCCAGACAACTTCTATTTTTGTCTCTGATTAACAGCAATCATATGTCTTTCGGTTTTTATATTCATGATCTACATGTTATCTCAGCCTTTCCCAGTGATACACATGTTTATTGTAAAATTATAGGTAGCCCTCTAGGGATTGAGTGTGGCCACTGTGAGATTACATTTTCCCCCAAATTCATTTCACATAACACCAATAACAGCAGAGATTTCATCTCGAAGTAAGCTACATTTTAAATCGAGATGCAGAAGAGGAACAATAGTACCTGACATCTTCACTCCTGTGAGACAGATAAAAAGATAAATAAATAATATAGAATATAAATATACATTCGCTGTTGGAAATGTACAAGGTTTTTTGGTTGGTGTTACAGTACAGATTACTTGAAACTTAGCACTATTGGTTTTGAAAGCTCCTTGGGGCTGAAGCTGTTCAATATATCTAAGTAATTCTGCCCAGTTTCACTAAGAGATAATTTAGCAAGCAGTTAAGCTTGAAGGGCAAGGAAGAAGGAGCTCACTGAGCATGGAGTGTACAGTACAACCAAGGATAGCTCCAAGGATAGGGAACTGACATCAATTCTAGTCAACACCCAGACTACGGAAGTATATATAGGGAAACAGGAACAAGAGTAGGCCATTCAGCCCATCGAATCTGCTCCACCACTCTAGTTCATGGCTGATCATCTCAGTGTCATTGTCTAGCATTATCTCCTTATTCCTTGATGTCATTAGTATCTAGAAATGTGATAAGGAGCATAAGACAGTAACATTCTACACCCTCAATAGTCTCAGCAGCACCATATTGCAGTCATCCCCTCTATACCATTACCTCCAGCAAACCTTGTCACCCACTGTCTCTACTCTGTTCCCATCTACATTCTACCTCCTTGTCCTGCAAGAAGAGACAGGAGAATACCAGTGATTATGTGCAAGTGTGCTTGAATGATATGCCTGTCAATCCTCAACAAAAAGCAAGAGAATCAAAAGCATCTCCAGTCGTGAATACTAAGTGCATAATTTACTCTCATATTTTAGAATGTTCTCTGACCTGATGATCCCTGTCAGTTCCTTGCAATGTTTTTAACCACACTCTGCATGGTTTGGTCATGAATCCTGACTATTTCTTCACTACCTCCTAAAGGGCAACACAAGTCCTAATTCTAACTCTGGATGCACTGAAATGTCAGCAGCGCTCACGTAAGATGTGTAGTAGATTCGGAGCTCATCGTAGCAATTTTAAGACAGGTTTTTTAACTATAGAATAATCATGGGGAAGATAGGTCAGACTTGTGCCAGTGCACAAACTCCTTTACACTTCATTGTCAGTCATTCAGTCTTTTTAGCTCAAAAAAGTCAAAACTGTCACTAGTTCAATATAACAACATGGAATTTGTATTTTGCGTGATTTCAATTCTCATTAGTTTGAATTAATTAACTCCAAATTAATAGTAGTAAATGTACTACATTTTCTCTATTAAAAATACTTTTCACAAGTATTATTTGCAATCGTCCTGCATTTCCACTGAGTTTTTGGTGAGGTTATAGGTAATAAGCCGGAAGTTCCCTGAGGAAATTCATCCTGGTTACCCACTAATCATTACACATGCATAAGCAAACTGAGATTTCATAAACTCATAGAATCCTTACGTTCAGTCCATCAAGTCCACACCGACCCTCTGAAGAGCAGCTCACCCAGATCCAGCCCCCACTAACCTATCCTTGTAACGCTGCATTTCCCATGGCTAACCCACCTAATCTACACAACCATCGAAATCATGGGCAATTTAGCATGGCCAAGCCATCTAACCTGCACATCTTTCTGACTGGGAGAGGAAACCAGAGCACCCGGAGGAAACTCATGCAAAGACGGAAAGAATGTGCAAACTCTACACAGTCGCACGAGGGTGGAATCAAACCCTAGCACTGTGATGCAGCAGTGCTAACCACTGAGCCACCATGCCTTTACATGTATTTACTGTACATTAGATAAGGATGATATTCCTTGATTTGTACATTTAGCTAACCAAGGATATCCTGCAGGCATCTACAACAAGTTGTATAAATAGTTTCACTGTAAAGTATTTTTACACTGAATTAACCCAGTAACTTTCCAGTTAGGAGCTGTCAAAGAGATCTCAAGGATATTTCCTCCATGAGAAGACTGATATTCAAACAGTTGAGAAACTGTTCCCTAACCCAGTAAGTTAAAAAACTGATAATATGGAGAAGAGCTATTGCTTTTGAAATTCAGCTGGCAGGGTGCTGTTGCAAATATATGACGTGGAGGTACTGGTGTTGGTCTGGAGTGGGCAAGGTCAGAAATCACACGACACCAGGTTATAGTCCAACAGGTTTATTTGAAAACACAAGCTTTCTGAGTCTTACTGTTTCTTCACCTGAAGGAGCGAGGTTCCGAAAGCTTATGTTTTCAAATAAACCTGTTGGACTATAACCTGGTGTCTCATGATTTCTGACTTTGCAAATATACATCGTTGTGCTATACCTGGCTTCTTTCAATAAGCTTACTCTCTGGTTAGTAGTGTTAGGAAACAGTGTCATATTATCAGGCAGTTTAACAATAGGTCCAATGCTTGTGTCTAAGCATTGAGAACGCCATGTACTAAAACCATCAACTCATCATAATATATTAATTGGTTCCAGCATCTTTACTGATTAAAAAGGGATATCCGAGAAACTCAAGTCTTCACTTACCACACTCTTCACTCATTCGTACCACACAATTGAAGTGGGTTTCGCAGCTGAGGCAGATTCTCATTGCAAGCAACTGCAGTCACACTGAGTCCCATTAAGACAATACTAACTTTCATATTGCTTTCAATGACCCAATGTTACCTGACAGAATGGAGGAAAATCAACAAAAAGACAGAAGTGGTGCCAGAGATGTCAGATGATACCAAAGCTCCTCTGTTCTGATCGTTATTATGCCAACCGTCATGACAACAAACACGAACGTGGCTACCTGCCAACTGAAGGACATTGCCTCTGGAGACCGTGTCTTCAAAGGGGCATAGTTACAAAGCTGTGCCATCTGCTGTGTGAGTGAAACATTGCAATCAATCTTTGGCAAGAGGGAGGAAACTGAAGAGGGGAAACAAGGATCATCTTGAGAAATCGATGAAGGAATACAACAGACAATTCCTACAACATGTCTGTCTGAGCAGGGTTAAAAAACTTCCCTTATGTGTTCAAAATGTCTTCGTAACATGCAAAAGAATGATGTATTCTCTCTGGCGGCACAAACAATTTGATTATTTCTCAGCAATTCAAAATGTCAGAGCTGCTTGAAGTCAAAGTCACGTGAAAGGCAGGCTGCTCAAGATCCAAGGAATCTAGAAGATAACTGTGGCTAAGAACATCTCTACCCAAGCCCTGTATCCAAGCACAGCAAAATTCAACAGCAAACGAGTTCTGATTGAACAAACCTTTAGGGCATTAAAGCAAGCACCTGGTGGAGGTGAGCTGGTATCTTACCAGCTTCACTCAGGATGTAGGCTAAAATTGTAGGCATTTTTCATGCTTTACAATGTCTCTTTGTTGAAAGATTTGTATAAGGCAACGGTTTCAAAAGATTAACATTGGAGACTGCATTAACTTCTAACCTATCTAACAATGTCATACAAACTTAGGTGGTGAATTGAAGAGATTAACTTGAGATCCCAGTGGAGACAGGCGTGTCATCAGTGTCTCCTGATAGTCTAAGTCAACAACATAACTTTCAAAGTACTTACTAGTGTAAAACAGAAGATATGTTATTCTAGTTTCTCTTTAGGAAGATGTTCTGGAAAGGAAACAACAAAGAGACTTAGGTGTATATCCAGGGCTCAATCAGTAGTGTGGTGGCCAATGCCTCTTAAGAAATTAACGATCTTATAAATCATCATGAACTCTGCAATTACACAGATTGTCAGGGCTGGTAAACAGTTTTATCATCATTGAAGAGAGATCAGCAGATAAAAATCATTGAAGTTTTCCAAAAGAAGTGAAAATGAGAACAAGAATGAGCAGTGAGACTCATTTGAGCTAATTGAGGAATCTTTAATTGAAGTTATTCAGAAAGTAAAACAATACAGTAACAAATTGATAACAGCAGATTTGATTTTGATGTCAAATGATGAATTTCAAGAGTAACATTGCAATACTTCATCTTCTAAAAAAGAATTATCAGCACCAGTGACAGAGTGGCATGGTGGTTCAGTGGTTAGCACTACTGCCTCACAGCACCAGGATCCTGGGTTCGATTCTAGCTTTGGGCGACTGTCTACATGGAGTTTGCACATTCTCCCCATGTCTGTGTGGGTTTCCTCCCATGGTCCAAATCTGTGCAGGTTAGGTGGATTGGCCATGTTAAATTGCCCGAAGTGTTCAGGGATGTGTAGAATAGGGGGATGGGTCTGGGTGGGATGATCTGAGGGTGTTGTTGGGCTGAAGGTCCTGTTTCCATGCTGTATGGATTCTATAATTCTATTCAATTAACAGGAATATGACTGAGGATGTGAAGCTGTCTAGTTCACCAAGAAGACATCCACAGAAGATAAATGAAGAAGTCCTGCCTACTCAAAGCAAAGCTGTTACATATTTCAACACAAATGTATCAGCAAATTGAGAATGAAGAATTGCTTGAACAAAATGAAGATGACCTCCATATGACTCAATGGGAGCCAAACAAACCATCTACCAATTCTGTACAAATTACTTGGCTCAGGAATCCAGAATATTTATATTCCATGAAGGATATTCATAAAATTGAATGTTCCCCAGATTATGTCATGAGGCAGTTCCTCTACGAAGGAAATTCAGGAGGAAGAAGATCCTCCAGTTAAAGAAATGGACCAATTATCGGGTTTAGAGGGAATAACATTCTCTGCAAAGGAGATCCGAGAGTTGAAAGATCCTCCAGTAGGGAAATTATTTACAGGGCAATCAGAATCAATGTCAATAGTCCACACGTCAAAGACCTACAAATTTTGCTAGTCTGTAGACAATGCACTCGAAGAATTGTGAAATTTCCAGACTGCCTGCATTTGTGAAATCAAAGGCGTGGGGAGAAATTGGGTAGTGGTAAATGTAAATGTAGTTTTATATCCATGTGTACAAGAATTAACTAGGGAGAAAAACATCAAGATTGTTGGGGAGAGGGAAGGAGTTGCATAACAGTTCTGAAAGTGTTAATGTTGGAGATCACATTAATCTCCACCCAATCAAATGATGTCATGCAGGCTTGGGTGGAGAAAGGAGGAGATTAACTTGGAATTCTGCTGGAGACAGACATGTCATCAGTGTCTGCTGATCATGTTTGTTATAACGTCTAACTAGCCAATGTAACTTGTTATCGTGCCAGAAAGTATTGTTCAGAAAAGTGCCTCATCTTGTAAAACCCATAAGTAGCTCACCCTCTGCCATGGTTAAACAACTCTTAGACACAACATAGTAAAGCAGATTGCTTTCATAGCACATTCAACAGAAAATATGAAAATAATGTGTAAGAAATAGCCACAAGCACCATACTCAGGTATTCCATACTCCTCCAACATCTAAGACTGTTCCAGGTGACATCATCATATTGGGTGATGCTACATGCATTCCTCAGCATTAACCCTTTCAGATGCTTACACAACATTCTCTATCCCTATAGCCAATTCAATCTCTTAAGGCAGGCAAACAGAGGGAAACCACAGGGGCAGTAAGTAAAGCGAAGCCTTGGAAAATTCCCTTCTGATCCCCTCCGGCAATCAAAATCAGTTGAGGAGGCTTAAATGAGAAGAAACAACTGTAAAACACAGCTGAACAGGATGGTAATGCTGCACTAGAGCCATTAGTAAGGATCATGCCAAGACAGACATTGTGCAAAAAATGTGTAATAGCCAATTAATTTAGAGGTGCAAAAACAGTGAGATTAATGCTGGCAAGATGCACATGAAACATCTTGTTAGTTGCTCGATTTGCCTTCTATCTGTGTCTTAAGTGCTTTTGTGAATTTACTTAGCATTTGGGAGCCTTGAAAGTCCACATTGCGCTCAATAAATGCATTAACTAGACAAAAGAAATGGCAAACAGTGAAAATTCATTTGGCATCCGTGCACTTGTCATTTTGTACATAGTCCCTCAGTATCGGGTAATCATTAGTGCATCAAAATGACAGAAAGGAGGGTGTTCTTTTTCAGACAACATTTATCAATCAAAAGCATGAAGCAATAAGCATGTAAGTGATGGTACTCAAGTTTAATCTGAGGGGGATTGGCTGATTTTATTTCCCAAATATGAATTGGCCCTTTACAAAATGAGGTGGCTCTGATTCTCTTTGGACAAAGTCTGGAACTAGCTCATGATGTATCAGTTCCCTTGCCACATTGGAGATTCATAATTTCATAATGGCATTCTCATCCTCATAGGCTCATTGACATTTTTATGTGAGTGGACTGACCATGGGAAATTATTTATCCTCACTTATATTCCATCTTTTTTATTCACTTGTGGGACATGGATGTTGCTGGTTGGTCAGCATTTATTAAACTTGTCTAGTTGTCCTTGAGAAGGTGGTAGTGAGCTATCTTCTTGAACAACTGCAGTCTATTTGGTTTGAGTCGACCCACAGTGCCATAAGGAAGAGTTCCAGGATTTTGACACAGTGACAGTGAAGGAATGGCAATATATTTCCATGTCATGATGGTGAGTGGCTTGGAGGGGAACTTGCTGATGGTGGTGTCCCATGTATTTGCTGCTCGTACCCTTCTACGTGGAAGTGGTCATGCTGTCTAAGGATCTTTGGTGAATTTCTGCAGTGCATCTTATTGATAATAGACACTGCTGCAACTGAGCCTATATGATGGAGGGAGTAGATTTTTGTGGCTATGAAGCCAATCAAGTGGGCTGCTTTGTCTTGGATGGTGTCAAATTTCTTGAATATTATTGGAGCTGTGCCCATCTGACAAGTGGGGAGTATCCCATCACACTCCTGACTTGTGCCTTTTAGATGGTGGGCAGGGTTTAGGAAATCAGAATCTACCAGCTAAAATTGCCACCATCCTCTGTCTGTCTATCTGTCTGCTTCTATGAGTAAGGTTATGATCACATAAGATTGGGCTTTAGATCCTAGATATTAATTAGATTACCTTGTTGTTCATCTACATTCTGCTAAATTTACTTTATTTATAATAAATTGTTCATTTCTATTTAAGTTATAAATTTGATGTTCAAGATCTGTTATTTGTAAAATCTGGTTAGGAATAATTACACAACTTTAAGAGTCATTGAGTGTTTTAATTTCACTGTGTTGTGAATTCAGTGATAGTGAGGCATTTTTTATTCTCCCATGGGACGTGGGTGTCATTGGCTGGCCAGCATTTATTGTCCATCCCTAGTTACCCTTCAGGAGGTCTTGCTGAGCTGCCTTCATGAACAGCTACAGTCCATGACCTGTAGGTAGATCAGAAATCCAGAATTTCAACTCAGCAACAGTGATATATTTCCAAGTCAGGATGGTGAGTGGCTTGGAGAGAACTTGTTGATAGTAGTGTTCCCATGTATCTGCTGCCTTTGTCCTTCTAGGTTAGGAAAGTGCTGATTTGGTTTGGCTTGCTACTATAACATGCTGCAATATTGTTACTACTTATTGTTTTGTAAACTGAAGCCCCTGTTTCAGATATGGATGGGAAATCTAAATCTTGACAATAGGAGTCCATTCTAATGCAAGAATGGTTAGCTGACAAAGTAGAAATTATAACTGAATCTTTAGAGCTTAATGTATAATTTCATACATAATTCACCTGAAATTGTTCCAGATCAAACCAACTCAAATATTAATGAAGAAAATGTTCAGCCAGCAGCAAAGGTACAGACCAGTTATGGATGAAGGTTGTTCAACTCCTCATTTACTTGAGATATCAAGGACTGAGCACCAGCTCAGTGTCATATTCCTAGAATGACTTCAACTCACTTTTTGTGCACAATTATTAAAGTGACGTGACAACTGGTAAAATCAATTGCTTATTTTTTAAGATTTACAACAGCACAACATGAGCTAGGCTCAGTCAGATTTGAGATTACTTTGATCAACGATAAAGCCCTGCCTGGTGTTTGAAACAACACAATATGATGTACACATGTATGTGTATTTGGACCATCACACAGGATACTTTTCACCTTGCCTCTCTTTCTGATTGCCGCTATGTCTTCTTCCTCTGATCCACCCTCATCCCATCACTATTGGCACCCTTCTTCTCAGTGCTCCCTTTCTTGTCACTGCCACTTCCCAGCTCCCTTTAGGGATATACTGAGGGCTGGTGTTGGTAAAGCAGAGACCTGATCTTCAAACCTTCTATCTCCAGGGAGATGGTTAATGACACTCAGAAAGAGCTTGCTACTTGCAAGCATGAACTCTGATATTAGGGTTGTCCCTTTGTTTTAGTGGCAGGTCCATGTTATTGAGTGGCTGTCACTGTATCTATTTTATTAAAAATATTTATGGAATGTGTACATCACTGGCAGAGTCAGTAATTATTGCCATCACTAGTTTCCCTCAATTAGATGGTGATGAGATGCCTTCTTTAACCGCAGTGGTATCCATGCCTAAGTCCTTCCGGTTTAGATAAATCCATGGAGCTTTTAGGGGGAGATTCAGGGCTTTTGAACCAACAACAGTGACAGAACAGCTATATGGTTCCACATCTGGCTTGTGTGTGGTTTGGAATGCCTGTACCTGCTGCCGTTTCTATTCCAGAAAATAAAATCTGCATGTTTGAATGATTTTGAAGGAGCTTTGGTGAGTTACTGCAATACATTGTCTGCTGCTGCAACTGTGCACTGATAGTGGAGGAAATGAATGATGAAGATGGTGAATGGGATGCCAATCAAACAGAATGTTTTGCCCTGAATGGTGTTGAACTTCGAATGTTGTTGGAGCTGCATCAGATCCAGGCAAGTGGAGAGTATTCTATCACACTCGTGACATGTGCCTTGTAGATGGTAGACAGGCTATGTAAGTCAGGAATTAAGTTAATCACCACAGAATTTACGAGGCTCTGACTTGCTCTTGTAGCTGTAGTATTTCCAAGGCTGTTCCACTTCAGTTTCTGGTCAAAGGTAACCCTTGATGTTAGTAGTGGGGGGAATTCATAAATCTAACCAAATGACAAAAGGAAAGGGTTTCACTCCCTTATGGGAAATGGCCATTGATTGGCACTTGTGTAGTATGAATGTTACTTGTAACCAATTGTATCAAGCTGGAAAGTTATCCAGATGTTATGGGCTGTTCCGTTATCAGAGGAGTTGTGAATGGTAATGAAAGCTATGTGCTTATTAGTGAACATCCTCACTTCTGACCTTACAAAGTAGGCACGTTACTGATTAAACTGAAAATAGCTGACCTTGGACACTACCCTGAAGAAACTCCTGCAGTGAGAACTGAGATAACTGGCCTCCAACAACCACAATCATCTTCCCTTGTGTGAAGTACAAATCCAACAAGTGGAAAGCTTTCCCTGGTTCCCACTGACAGATATTATCTGTTTTCTTTCTTTTTCATACAGTTTTGGATATAAACATTTTCTTCTAAATGACCTCATTCTGTGCAATGGTGAGCATTTCATTTACTTGTGTCAACGCTTGAAGGAAGAAGCCTGGAGAATTGATCTGTAAGTTCCTACAAACACATCTGAGCAATTCGAATGGTGTGTGTTTCAATGTGATAAGATATTAATATCATCCAGGCTGAGTGTCAGGAATCATCGAGTTTTGCAGCTCAGAAACCAGCCATTCACCATTAAGTCAGTGTAGGTCTTCATTGGGTGTAATTGGAGGGGGCTTCTGATCATTCGCCTTGAAATATGTACTGAAAGCAGCCTAGCAATGACTTAGTCACCATTCTGTCTTCTGTGTTTCTTTATTAAACAGTGAATTCCAAACATTCAGTAAACACTTCACAAAGACTGAGGCATAACTAAAAGATCCTGGAATCCTCCCAACTTCAATGATTGTCCAAATGATCGTTGCACTCATTTCCTAATCATGCCCCAACCATGTCTTTTATTTTGGGCAATGACCATTATCACAGAGTACATCTTGGTCACAGTCTGTTTCTTGGTCAACCTACAGCTCATGGAATATTGTTCAGAAACAGTAGGCAACACTACTTTGTGACAATTGATAGCATTGACGGCACCACGTCAAAAGGACTGCTTCACTTGCTGTTGTTGACTAAGCATTTTCCCTTATTTGTCTGGCAGTGTGTAGTTAGAAACACAAAATAACTGAGTCGATCGTGGTGGCTTTGTTGGATCACTGCCCAGGAACAATTGAGCTTCCTGTCTCTCCTGTCCTCGTCTATATATGTGACCTTCTGTTATCTCCTCAAATCCACAATACCTTTAATACCTCAGAAGTCTCTGCCTGTTACTGAGTGTCTGCTTCTAGGGCAGAGATGAATGGTGATGATTTGAGAGAAGTGTACTTCACTCTGTGAACTTTCTATGAAAAGAAAATGTAGCACTTAATGATCACAGACGAGCACTGATGGTGTTGATTCTATTTTATACCAGAGAATTTCTTTTAAGCTGGTGAATCTCAAAATCTATCACTGCATTCACTGCATAAAATTAGCAATAGCAATGTTCCTTTGATGACATGCTATTACACCAATTAGTGACTATCTACTTTCATAGTGGGAGTTAAGTGGGATCCTTTAGGGTTTGAGATAGCTCCAAGGTAACAATGCCTTATGATAAGTGTTTTGATCCAAGTCAGCTTATAGTGGATTTCTTTTCTAATAGCTGATCCAAATCATGTCTCCCATTAATTTTTCTTTCAATGCATGTAGGCTTACAGTTTGACACATCTTACATCAGGGTTTGATGGAAATAATCTGAAGAAACTGGCAGAAGTGTGGAAGCTTAGAGGATAGGTTAGGTGGATTAGTCATGGGAAATGCAGGGTTAGCGGAATAGGGTACAGTGGGTGGGTGCTTTTCAGGAGATCAGTGAATGGCCTGCGTCCGCATTGTAGGAATTCTATGATTCTATGGTACAAGTAATTTAAAGTCATTGGAAAATTGCCTTCATGGAAGAAGATTCAATAGTTTCGAAAACAATTAGATAAATACTTGAAGGGCTATGAGGAAAGGGCATTGTCATCAGATATTCCTCAATTCGAAAATGCCATCTAACCAGAGCTGAGAATTTCTGCCTTGAGATTTCACGTTGTGGAACAATCTAATTCTCTGCTGTTGAAGTTTGGACACATGGGACAGATGTCCCTCAAGTTAGTGGGATCCAGAGTTGTTTCCTTTTCTTTCCTTCTTTAAGCAGAATCTTACCATATTTTGCAGAAGTGTAAGTCGTGTTGGGTTTGATGGAGTGTTTCCCACTGTGAGGTGGAGCGAGGTTTCTCGCCGTATATTACTAAATGTGTCGCTTCAATTGCAGTTTGAGTACTCGCACTCACACAATCGTGTCCTGTTTGTACCACACCTTATCATGCACCATTCCCAGAGAAACTCACCACTTGCCACAAGTGCCAGAATTCACCTGCATGCTGTGTGCCTGCTCCATCATTAAAAGGCCGTTGTGCACTCAGACAAGCCCTGTCAATCCGGAGCTGCCCCGAATCGTTCCTAATATTTGTCCCAAACATGACAGACAGGGGGAAATCGCCACCCACTTGTTGGGCAGTGACCTGGAGCTCCTGCTGGATGGGGTGGTGCACAGGCTGGTCATCGTCATCCCTTGGGACCAGTAGTGAAGGCCGTGACACCAGACCATGCCAGCCTTGCCTGAGTTTGGCATCTGGATCAGTGCAGTCTCAGCCATCTGGAGGATTGTCCATACTTTAGGAAAAAGGCCAATGACCTTCTTCACTGCACCAACACCACCATATGGCACACTCACATTCCTGCTGCATCAGCCTCCCACAAAAGCCCATGCTCTGCCTCTCTCACTAATGCTTGCAATTTCTGCCCCACTCACCCTCACCCACTCCAACTCCAAACCCCACTCACCCTGCACGCCCTCTGCATGGCCTACTCACTCACTTGGAAAGGCTCCCACCTGCACAAACAGTGATAACTGTGCTGCCTACTTTCATTTTCAGTAATACCTGCCTGTCTCTTATTCTAGGAGCAAAACAGCCCACAATAAGGCAAGAGGGCAAGATGGTGGTGTGCTGCTCATCATTCAGTTTCTCAGCCTTTAGGAGCAGTGAATCCTGCCTCTGACCACCCTGAGCAGATGGTATAGGAGGCTGCCCTTTACCTACAGTGCCAGGGCCCTTTGAGTGAATTTTTATCCCCCTTACAACTATAACAAGCTTGCTGGCTTTGTGTTTGCACTAAATGACACATTGAGACAGTAATAATATGAGCCAATTATCTCTGGTCTGGCAAGCAAAGCATTAAAAACCAAGGCGAGGTGAGGCAACCTTACAGGTAGCTCAGAGAGAGTGAACACTATGACAGTGAGTGAAAAGCACATGGACTGCAGTGGTTCAAGAAGGCAGCTCACCCCCACCTTCTCAAGGGCAATTAGGGATGGGTAACAAATGCTGGCCAGCCAGCGATGTCAACGTCCCACAAGCAAATGAAAAAAAAGCACAGCCTGGCTTAGCTTGCAAGCTGGGTCATATCCATAGACACAAAGTGTTCTCGCAGCAGCATTACAATGATTAATGCCGGTGCAGCCGAGAGAAGCACCCTTTAAGAGGGTGGGTGATATGCCACAAGGGTTCTTTAAAACTGGCACACGTCGGATATCAATCTCTCTTGACATGGGGTGAGTATGCATGCTCCAGGACATGTCCGAACTGTTGGTACCTCATGTCCAACTTGGAATTCTTCTCAAGCAAGTGGTGAGTTGAACCTGCCAAGATCCAGCTCTGCTTTCCATGTCAGGTTTTCCTGACAGCTAGTTTTAGTGGCAAGTTTGGTAAGACCCGTGGTGGGTTAGGCTATTAACAGGGTGTTTAATGAACAATAATAAGCATCAATGTGGAACTCGCCACATGAGCAAAGGAGGGAAATTGCGGAGAGATGAACCCAACATCAAGATGACCATCTCAACCAATTCTACTACTCATCCTGCCATAGCCCACATCGCTCAGAGCATGGTAAGATTCCACGCCCCCTTGACCTGTCCGTCCTCCCTGGACTGACCTATCCCCTCCCTAACTCTCCACCTTAAAGTGAACAGGGTGTAGAATCAAAAATAAAACAAAGAACTGTGGAAACTGGAAATCTGAGGTTCTGAAGAAGAGTCAGTGGACTCAAACTATTAATTCTGCTTTCTCTCTGCAGTTTCTCCAGCAATTTCTGTTTTTTCTTAAATTTATTCACAGGATGAGGTTGCTGCTGGCCAGACCAACATTCATTGCACATCCTAATTGCTCAGAATGCAGTTAAGAGCCAACTACGTTGCTGTTGGTCTGGAGTCACATGTAAGCCAGATCAGGTAAGGATGGCAGTTTCCTTCCCAAAAGGACATTAGCGAGGCAGATGGGTTTTTCCCAACAACGTCCCGATTGATAGTCATCATTGCATTCTTTAATACCAGATAGTCATTGAATTCAAATTCCACCATCTGTCATGTTATGATTCAAACCCAGGTCCCCAGAACATTACTTGGGTCTCTGGATAACAGTCCAGCGAAAATATCACTAGGCCAATGTCTCCTTATTTTAGGGAGCAAAGTCAATATGGTGAACAAATCCAGTTTGTTCCCCATTAGCTTGGTTAGGTTAAAATTGCTCCAGTGTTTTATTTCATTAATGATATAGATAATTTCTGCAACTCTTCTAAATTTTCCTTCACATTTAATGCACTAGAAGTCACAACACTGAGCAATGAGATGGAACTAAAAGCAAAAGTCAGTTGTCCAGGCTCCAGTGCTTTCTCAGACTGTATATACTGCTACTTCATTGCAAACAGTTAATTTTATGTTGTTATGATCCCAACTGAGGCTATTGATGCACAATTCAGTTCCCAGATTAAAACCTGTTTTGATAGATCATGATATAACAAGGTGTAGAGCTGGAGGAACACAGCAGGCCAAGCAGCATCAGAGGAGCAGGAAAGCTGACGTTTCGGGTCTGGACCCTTCTTCAGACATGGGGGAGGGGAAAGGGATTCTGAAATAAATAGGGAGAGAGGGGGAGGCGGATAGAAGATGGATAAAGGAGAAGATGGGTGGAGAGGAGACAGACAGGTCAAACAGGCGGGGTTGGAGCCAGTAAAGGTGATTGTAGATGGGGAGGTAGGGAGGAGATAGGTCAGTCCAGGGAGAACGGACAGGTCAAGGGGGCGGGATGGGGTTAGTAGGCAGGAGATGGGGGTGGGGCTTGAGGTGGGAGGAGGGGATAGGTGGGAGGAAGGACAGGTTATGGAAGCAGTGATGAGCTGGCTGGTTTTGGGATGCGGTCGGGGGAGGGGAGATTTTGAAGCTTGTGAAGTCCACATTGATACCATTGGGTTGCAGGGTTCCCATGCGAAATATGAAATGCTGTTCCTGCAACCTTCGGGTGGCATCGTTGTGGCGCTGGAAGAGGCCCAACCTCTCCCCCACAGAAAGTGCAGCCCTCCGCTTCAATCCCAACCTTACCATAAAACCTGCGGATAAGGGATGCGCTGTTGTAGTATGGCACACTGACTTCTACATCGCCGAGGCCAGACGCCAACTCTCTGACACCTCCTCCTACCGCCCCCTTAATCATGACCCCACCCCCAAGCACCAAAACATCATCTCCCAGACCATCCATAACCTCATCACTTCAGGTGACCTCCCACCCACAACCTCCAACCTCATCGTTCCCCAACCCCGCACCGCCCGCTTCTATCTCCTTCCCAAAATCCACAAACCTGACTGCCTTGGTCGACTCATTGTCTCCGCCTGCTCCTGCCCCACCGAACTTTTCTCCACTTGTATTGACTCCATTTTCTCCCCATGGTTCAAGAACTCCCCACCTACGTCCATGACACCACCCACTCCCTCCACCTCCTCCAAAACTTCCGATTCCCCGGTCCCCAACACCTCATCTTTACCATGGACGTCCAGTCCCTATACACCTGCATTCCCCATGCAGATGGCCTAAAGACCCTCCACTTCTTCCTGTCCCACAGGCCCAACCAGTCCCCCTCCACTGACACCCTTATCCGCTTAGCTGAACTCGTCCTCACTCTTAACAACTTCTCCTTCAATTCCTCCCACTTCCTACAGGCAAAGGGGGTGGCCATGGCTATCCGCATGGGCCCAAGCTATGCCTGCCTCTTTGTAGGATAGATGGAACAATCCCTCTTCCGAAGCTACACTGGCCCTATTCCCCACCTTTTCCTCCATTACATCGATGACTGTATCGGTGCCGCTTCGTGCTCCCACAAGGAGCTCAAACAGTTCATCCTCTTCATGAACACCTTCCACCCCAACCTTAAGTTCACCTGGACCATCTCCGATACCTCTCTCTCCTTCCTGGACCTCTCTGTTTCAATCTCTGTTAACCACCTGGAAACCGATATCCATTTCAAGCCTACCAGCTCCCACAGCTACATAGAATACACCTCCTCCCACCCACCTTCCTGCAAAAATGCCATCCCCTATTCCCAATTCCTTCGCCTCCGCCGCATCTGCTCCCGAGATGAGGCATTCCACTACCGGACATCCCAGATGTCCTCGTTTTTCAAGGACCACAACTTCCACTCCACTGTGGTTGAAAACACCCTCGACCGTGCCTCTCACATTTCCCACAACTCATCCCTCACACCCTCTCCCTGCAATAACAACCAAAACAGAATCCCCCACATCCTCACATACCACCCCACCAACCTCCGGATCCAACGCATCATCCTCCGGCACTTCCGCCACCTGCAATCCGACCCCACCACCAAAGACATCTTTCCCTCACCACCCTTATCTGCTTTCCAGAGGGACCACTCTCTCTGTGACTCCCTTGTCCGCTCCACACTCCCCACCAGCCCCACCAGACCCGGCACTTTTCCCTGCAACCGCAGGAAATGCTACACCTGCCCCAACACCTCCCCCCTCACCCCCATCCCAGCTCCCAAGAAAACCTTCCACATTAAACAGATGTTCACCTGCACATCTGCTAATGTGGTATACTGTATCTGCTGTTCCCGATGTGGCCTCCTCTTGGGGACCGCTTTGTGGAACACCTATGCTCGGTTCGCGACAAATGTCTGCACCTCCCAGTCGCGAACCATTTCAACTCCCCTCCCACTCCTTGGACGACATGTTCATCCTGGGCCTCCTGCAGTGCCACAATGATGCCACCCGAAGGTTGCAGGAACAGCACCTCATACTTCGCTTGGGAACCCTGCAGCCCAATGGTATCAATGTGGACTTCACAAGCTTCAAAATCTCCCCTCCCCTGACCGCATCCCAAAACCAGCCCAGCTCGTCCCTGCCTCCCTAACCTGTCCTTCCTCCCACCTATCCCTCCTCCCACCTCAAGCCCCACCCCCATCTCCTACCTACTAACCTCATCCCGCCTCCTTGACCTGTCCGTCCTCCCTGGACCGACCTATCTCCTCCCTAACTCCCCACCTACACTCACCTTTACTGGCTGCAACCCCGCTTCTTTGACCTGTCTGTCTCCTCTCCACCTGTCTTCTCCTTTATCCATCTTCTATCCGCCTCCCCCTCTCTCCCTATTTATTTCAGAATCCCCTTCCCCTCCCCCATTTCTGAAGAAGGGTCTAGACCCGAAACGTCAGCCTTCCTGCTCCTCTGATGCTGCTTGGCCTGCTGTATTCATCCAGCTCTACACCTTGTTATATCAGATTCTCCAGCATCGGCAATTCCTACTATCTTTGATAGATCATATTGGTTTTTCTTTAATATGGTAGTCTTTCACTGAAACATAAGCTCATAATGCTGCAAGCCTTGTTTTAACAATAAAAGCTTGTTACACAAAAGAAAATAGAATAAACCAATCTACTTATGTATAGTGTTAGTTGGAAGATTTCAAGAAACATGGTAAACTACAATGTTCCAGTTATCTCAACAGCATTCCATTCCAACATAAATACAAGACAGCATACCATTTTCTATGATACCTGTAGGTTTGAATTAACAGTTGTTTTCAATTTCAATTGTTGAGAGTCTGATATCCTCTTCCATAAGTATTCACACTACTGAGTTTACACATTCTCAGCTTCAAATAACCTCTTCACTGTCCCAACCAAACACTTCTGGTCTGGAATTTTTAAACTATAATCCTTGCACTGAAGTAATCTATTTTCTACACTTTTAGAACTAACAACCTTCTTCAGAAGAAACTGTTTCATATATTCAACTTCAAACCGGGCTTCAACAACCTGAAACCACAAATTTTTCAAAACATGAGTGCTTCCCCTAAGCAAAATAAAATCAACTCCTGACCTTCCAAACAAAAAATATACTAATGGTCTTCAAAGCTTAACTCTGTCTGCTTATAAACCCATCCCAATGCAAACAAATTTATATTAAGACTCCAGTAACTCTCTCTCTCTCTCTCATGCTGGTTTCAAAAAACAAGGCTCCAGAATTTCAGTTAAGTTAACAATTCAATCTCTTCATACAAAACCCACATGTCACAAGTTCAAAATCAAAACTCTAAAGTAAATGATATTTATAAATCTCACATCTCACATCACAGTGTTCCATAAAATCAGGTTAAAAACACTGAAATCTTCAACACAGTCTTCTCCAAGCTGATTATCTTTCCTGCCCAATATCACTCTAGCCCGACTGGCACATATTCATGCAATGTTCAGAACAATGAAGGATTTTGGCATGCAGCAAACCCAGGAATGACAGTTGAAAAATGTATGAATGTAATTTAGCAGTCTGATTGCAAGCAAGGGTAACATTTAAATATTACAGGAAGTGCTCTGTTGCTTGCATTCCTCTTAATCAAAAATTTATTCCATTAAAACTTTTTCATTAATCCGTGACTTCTGCCTTCAGCATGAATCTGTTTTTCACACTAAATTATGATGCCTTTGTCACATATTTGCCTGTAATATTATGCATTAAATGTAGGAGAGATAATTAGGCAGCTGGAAGGCTGGGAGTCAGAGCTAGGGGATGTGGATGATTGATTGGTCTGACATGCAGTGGGAGGCAATGAAAGGCAGACAGTATGTAATGGAATAGGGCTTCACATTTTAAATTGGACTGGGCTGGTGGAAAAGAATGCTTTTAATATTTTAAAGTCAAAAGCTTCTCTGTCACCAACAATAAAGGTTATGTCGACTGGGACTATCCTGACATCCAGAGACTGCTCATTAAACAACCTGACATAGTTAAACATCCATCTACATGGGTATACAGTTGACGTTGAGATGTGTCACTGGTTTTCATGAAGTATAAGTCGCTTTCGGAATCAATTGCTTCATGAAGTGCAAACATCCCTCTTCTGTTTTACTTCCTCCCTCTACTTCTCTTTCCCCTCTCCTGAAGTATGACTGGCACCAGAGAAAATTGCAGTTGTGGAGTAAATGCGTAACTATATCTTTACTCTAGGAATAGCAACTGAGAATGTGCTTAGGGAGCTATCACATCGGATCACAGAGAACTGGAGCCTGAGTCTGTAGGGATGTTCTCTCTAACCATCCCTCGGGTATGGTCAATGTTTAATAAAACTTGAGTGTAGGCCTGATCTCACTACATGGTGGCAGTGATGACCAGAGGCATGGAGTTAGATGCAAGTTACCAAGGAGTGCCTGAAGTGAGGTCTAGCAACATTACAGTGTTCTGGGCAAAGGTCAAGGCAGCTGAGAATTCCAACCCCAGAAAAAGGAGCCTGTAGAAGAGACCAGCAGTGACAGGGAGCAGTCAATGGACTTCAAGGTGCAGCTAGATCCTGGACAACAGAGAGGGAAAGCTGAAGCAAAGGTGACAAAACACCAGAAGAAAAGGTCACTTCAAAGAATTGGGTAAAGAAAAATCCAGTTAGTCACAAGACTAAAATGTTACATTGAATCAGAGGCTTCTATTGGTGCGTAAGAAAAAAATACTCAAAGTGCTCCAGCAATGGCTAGCAAGGTAACAGCATGGTCAACACCAATAAGAAATCCCACCAGCAGGAGCTAGGCCATCCTACAGGGGGTTCCAAGGGAGAGAAGATTCAGGAATTGAGTTGGCAGCACAAAAAAGTGAAAAGAGACCACTGTAATTTGTGTCTACACATTAAAGTACACAAGAATAAAGCTGAATTCTTCTTGGTGATGTGTATTAGGCCCACAGGAGGATTTCAATTCCTTCAGTTTCACACACACCTACAAGATAAATTCTGGCATGGGAAACCATGGTTAACAACAGGAAAATTAATTTGAAATTGAATACAGGATCAGATGTACCTATTCCTACATTTGCTATGACATGGCCGAGGCAAAACATTCTCAAACTAGCTTCTATTCAATCTGAGGCACAGAAGGCATTAGAATTAGAATGAGAGGCCAGATGTATATTCTACTACAATGGAAGAGAAATTACAGACACCTTGAACCATTATTTTTCCCAATTCCCAATCATTATTCTTCTTTATTAAGAGGAGATATTTGTATAGGTTTGAATATTTTCATCTGACAGACACTGGAGTTGTCTCAATATACCAGGAATCAGTCTCCACTCTGGCTCCAAGGCAACAAGAAAATAATGCAGACCTTCCATCTATCTCAATACAGAGGCTGCAAACAGTGGGGGAGGGGGTGCCAATGTTGAAGGTGACAGCAAGAGTGCACTGTGGACATTTGTTTGCACTTTCAATACAGAGAGACAGTGAAGGAATCCACCACACGTATTGTTCATATTCAGGAGACAGACCTCCTGGACCTTCCTGCTCTCTGCGATTCGATCAGCACTGTTTTTGAAGCCTCTCTTGTTCTTCTGAGAGGAGCCAATCCCTTTGCTGAAGAAGTAACAAAGATTTAAAGCTGCCCACTTACTTCACTGAAGCCAACAATAAAATGTAACAACCAGCAAGAGCAACGACAGACCACAGTTACAGGAAGGAGTTTCTTCCTGTGAAAAGGGCTGGGACACGACAGGAAAGCAGCGAGAGACCAAACTCCTGAAGTCTCAGCTGCTATTAGTTACATCTCCAACCCATCAGACATGAATGAGACCTTGGCAAATTTGTAGACAACTCAGCTAAATGTAAAGGGCCTGTCAGTTTGGCAGGATAATTGTAACAAATAGGCATGAATGGTAGAAGCCATGATACCAGCAGATCAAATTTTCTTCTTGGACAGTACTTCGGGATTAAGAATGACTTTCTTCCCCTCCAGTACTGGGGATCCTGAGATGGCTTATACTGGATCCACACATTGTACAGCAGATGGGCAGGAGGTGCTTGCTGAACTGGGTGGCTGAGATGCTTGGGTTTCCTCAGGCTCCTTCTACTGTTTGTGCTTGGCCCTTCAGAGTCACTCAAAACTGTTGGCACATTCGTGGATGCTTTATCTCCAGCTCAGGTGGTCTTGGGGCTAGAGACACACGCAAGTAGGTGGGGATTTGATATTAATTCCTTCTTTAGATACGGGGCCCAAAACTGCTTCCAAATGCAGCTTGGCCATAGCCTTGCACAGCATCAGTAGTACATTTCTGCCCTTGTATTCTAATCCTCTTGAAATGTTAACATTGTATTTGCCTTCCTAACTGCTAACTGAACCTGTATGTTTAACCTTAAGCGAATCCTGAACTAGGAATCTCAAGTCCCCTTGTGCTTCAGATTTCTGAAATCTTTCAGCATTTAGAAAATAGTCTACACCTCTATTCTTCTACCAAAGTGCATAAATTCACATACTGCCACGTTGTATTCCTTCTGTCACTTCTCTGCCCATTCTCTTACCCTGTGCAAGTCCTTCTGCAGCCTTCCTGCTTCCTCAACACTACCTGCTCTGCCAGTTCCCTTTGTGTCATCTGCAAACTTAACAACAAAGCCCTCAGTTCCTTCGTCCAGATCGCTAATGCATAATATGAATAGTTGTGGTCCCAACACTGGCCCCTGCAGAGCTCCACTAGCCACCGGCTGCTATCCTGAAAAAGATTCCTTTGTCCCCACTCTTTGCCTTCTGCCAGTCAGCCAATCTTCTATCCATGTCAGTACTTTTGTCCCTAACACCATGAGCTCTTATCTTATTTAGCAGGGTCTTGTGCAGCACCTTGTCAAAGACCTTCTGAAAATCCAATTAGATCATACCCACTGTGTCTCCTTTGTTTAACTTGCTTGTTACCTCCTGAAAAAATTCTAACAATTTGTCAGGCATAACCTCCCCTTGACGAAGCCGTGCTGAGCTGGCCCTATTTTACCATGAACTTCCAAGTACTCCAAAATCTCATCATTAATAATGGACTCTAAAATCTTCAGACATCAGACTAACCAGTCTATAGCTTCCTGTCTTCTGCCTCCCTCCCTTCTTATACATGGGTGTTACATTAGCCATTTTCCTCTCCTCTGGGAACCTCCCTGACTCCAATGATTCCTGAAAGATCACCACCAATGCCTCAATAACATCCTCAGCTATCTCCTTCAGAACCCTGAGGTGTGCTCCATGTGGTCCGGGTGATTTATCCACCTTCAGACCTTTCAACTTCCCCTGCACCCTCTCCTTAGTGATGGCCACTTAACTCACCTCAGTTCCTGACTCTCTTGACGTTCTGATACGCAGCTGGTGTCTTCCACTGTGAAAACTGATGCAAAGTACCTATTCAGTTCCTCCACAATTTCCTTGTTCTCCATTACTACTCATATTCCAGTGGTCCAACTCTTGCCTCACTCTTACCCTTTAGATATCAAAAAAATAACTCTTGCAACCTACTTTTATATAACTAGTTGGTTTACTTTAATATTTCATCTTCTCCCTCACTTATTGCTTTTTTAGTTATCCTCTGTTGTTTTCTAAACACTTCCCAGTCCTCTGGCTTCCCACTAATCCTGAGATATTGTATGCTTTTTCTTTTGCTTTTATGCTGTCCTTGACTTCCTTTATCAGCCATAATTACTTTGTCCTCCACTTAGTATGTTTCTTCTTCCTAGGGATGAATTTCTGCTGTGCCTCCTGAATTACCCCAGAAACTCCTGCTATTGCTGTTCACACAATTTTCCCTTCTAGGTTCGCCTGGCCTATCTGGCCAGCCGTTCCCTCATGCCTTTGTAGTTACTTTTAATCAATTGTAATCCTGTTACATCTGATTCCAGCTTCTCCCTCTCAAACTGTAGGCTGAATTCTATCATATTACGGTCACTGCCCCTTGAGGGTTCTTTCACCTTAAACTCCCTAATCAAGTCTGCCCCATCACACATCACCAAACCCAGAATTGCCTGTTCCCTAATGGGCTCTACCACATGCTGCTCCAAAAAGCCATCTCGTAGACATTCCACAAATTCCTTTACTTGAGATTCGCTGCTAACCTGATTTTCCCAGTTGACCTGCATATTGAAGTCCCCCATGATTATTGTAATAGTGCCTTTCTTATATGCCTTTTCTATCCCCCAATTTATTTCCTTCCCCATATTCTGACTATTGCTGGGAGACCTGCGCGTACTCCCATCAGGGTATTTTTCTTTTGCATTTCCTCATCTCTACTCTCACAGGTTCTATGCCTTCTAACTCTATATCACTTCTTGCTATTGATTTATCTTAATTTCTTACTAACAAGATAACCCTACCCCCTTTGCCCATCTGCTGCTCTTTCAATTGGAAGCATATCCTTGGATATTTAGCTCCCAGCCCTGATTCCATTGCAGTCACAGCAATACACACATCGTACCTGCCAATTTCAACTTGTGCTACAAACTTATTTACCTTGTTTTACACTACATGCATTTAAGTACAACACACTCAGTCCTATGTTGACTGCCCACACCCCCTTCTCACAGTTGTCCCCTTATCTGCTGGGCCTGAAGTTAGATTCCTGACCCGTTCCACACTCCAGGTCCTATTACTCATTCTGGAAACTTTAATAACCTCTCCTGAGCCCTACTCCCCCATTTAAATTTTCCATAATTTTCCATGCAACTGAACCTGGCTGCTATTTAGTTCAAAGCCCTGTCCAAAGCGCTAGATATAAAACTTGCCAGGACCCCAGTCCCCGCAATGATTCAGGTGGAGCCTGTTCCATGGGAACCGCTTCCTCCTTCCCCAGTTATGACATTGATGTCCCATAAATTTGAACCTGTTTCACCCACACCCATCTCTGAGCCACACATTTACCTCTTTAATCTTATTGACCCCGTGCCAATTTGCTCATGGCTCAGTTAGTGATCAGAGATTATTACTTTCCTTGTTCTGCTTTTCAATTTAGCCCCTAGCTGCTTATATTCCCTCAGCAGAACCTCTTTCCTCTTTCTACCAATAACGTTCATACCTACATGGACAACAATCGAATCTTTGCCATCCTGCTCCAAGTTCCTCTGGAGCCCAAATGAGATATCCTGAACACAGGCACCAGGCAGGCAACACAGCCTTTGGGACTATTGATCCTGGCTACAAATAACAGTGTCTATTCCCCTGAATATATTATCCCTGATTACAACCCCATGTCTATTCTCTCCCCCATCTTGAATGGCTTCATGTACCATGTCACACAACACCAGGACATAGTGCAACAGGTTTATTTAAAATTACAAGTTTGAGGAGCACTACTCCTTCGTCAGGTGAACTGGAGAGAAGCGCACAGACACAAAATATATAGGCGGAGAGATAATGGTAAGATAATTCCAGGTAATTAAGACTGTCAACAGGTAAGTATAACTAAAGTGAGTAAAGTGTCAACAGCTGAATAACAAGTGAAGGGATGACTTACGAACCAATTTATTAAGGCAGAGAGATATTTACAAATAATCGAAAGTAAGATGGTGCTAGAGACAAACCAAATGGCTGGAATAACACAAATAGGTATCCGAGTCTCATGGCGAGCATCAAACCAAAGTAACAAATAATCAAAAACTGTACAAACTAATTAAGGCAGAGAGATCATCGCAAGTTATTAAGATAATGGTGTCAAAACAGAACTGTAAGGAAGATTTTGCAAACACAGAACAGTATGATAGGGTTATTTATAATGTGACATGAACCGAAGATCACGGCTGAGGCCGTCCTCATGGGTACGGAACTTTGCTATCAGTTTCTGCTCGTAGATTCTGCATTGTCGTGTATCTCAAAGGTCGTCTTGGAGGACACTTACCTTTAGATCGGAGGCTGAATGTCTCTGACTGCTAAAGTTCTCCCCCACTGGCAGGGAACATCCCTGCCTGGTGATTGTTGCATGGTGTCCGTTCATCCATTGTCATAGCGTCTGCATGGTCTTGCCAATACACCATGAATCGGGGCATCCTTGCCTGCAGTGTATGAGATAGACAACATTGGCTGAGTCGCTTGAGGATGTATGGGCACAAGATTTCCACAAATCCTGTGCAGAGGCAGCCAGCGTTCTCACACAATTAACACAACTAAGAGGTGCCTTGAAAAAGTTGTTCTTTTATGAAAATATTTAGAGCTCCAAGATCACCGTAAATAAATAGCTCAGGAAAATGTTCTGCTACAATCAATGAATGATGATCTTACATTTGAAAAAGAATCTCTTGAGAGAGGGAACATTAATCTTCGTTTAAGTTTGTAGAACATGATCATGGAAAAACAATCTCTTATTAATCATGAACATCATTTGCAGAATGATGATGACCTTCTGAAAAAAATAGCTTAGAAACATATGGGAAAATAAAGCAGATCTTAAACCCTTGGCATACAGTCAGTGTAAATGCTTTAGGAGATTGGTAGGCAGGTGACATACTCTGTATATACACTCCATCCAATTCACTGTCAGTCTGCAGACCACAGTGTTACACATAAACCTCTTATAGGTCTTGGTTCAGCAGTCCATCTCCTTATCAAAGATAATTATTCATAATTATTATAAGAATAATGACAATATAATTAGAACCTATCATTTTGGAACAGTTCCAGAAATGGTCTGCAGAGGAAGGAAGAGGCTCACTCTAATGTCACTGTGGAACTGATACAATGACCCAGAGGAAGTGTCATTCCTATCTGAGGAGCAGGAGGGAAGCTTTCATTCACTCACTTCCAAAATGTAGACAACCCCAATTGGAGATTACTGCCTTACAAATAGAGTGTTGGTAGTGGGGGTGTGGTGGCAGAAATGGGGAGAAGGTAGAGGTAAGTAGTCAGATGATCATGGTTAAATGTTAGTGATTAAATGAAGCACTGTGAAAGGACTTAGGGGGAATGTGGGGTAAAGGGTCAAATATGTGCCTAAACAGCTATGTCATAGCGAGGTCAGGTCACATGGAAATGCAGGCTGAATCTGTAGATTCTGAGAATGTCCTGTTAGCATCGCAGGTAAATAGCCATGTCTAATAAAGCCTAATTATGTACACTTACCTTGAGACTAGACCTGATCTTATTATAGCTATCTGCAATACTTGCCCATATTGGACATCGATGTGGAACTCTGGATCATGGCAGAATTGATTATTGTGGGAAAAATCAAATGTAAACTCTTGTTTTTCCTTACCTCGTGTTCTCATCCCTCTGTCTCACATAAACGCACACACTCAAACATATTGAAGACAGACACACAGATTCACATAGTCACTCACAATCACATACATACATACACATAGTCTCACAGACATACTCTCACACTCATATACTTTCACACTCACATACTCTCACACACGCACACAGTCTCACACTATAATACGTACACACACATACACTTGTTTTCTCTCTCACACACACACACACACACACACACACACACTTACTTGTGTACACTCTCACACTCTCACACATACACATTCACTCACATGTCTGCAGACAATCTCACAATGGCCAGGATTTTATGACTTCAAATCAAGTGCACCACCCAACTAATCCTTTCAACCTGCTCCACCACCACCACAACATGTAAAATAGGATGAAGCCAGATCTGATTTCACCTGCACTTATCATTTAATTGTATCCCGTGTGGAATATGGCTTTCACAATCGCATGCACTGGAATAATGCTGAGCCTGGATGTGTTTGTTGAAGAACAGTAATCTCCAGTACAGGGTCCTCAGCAAGTACAAGTCTCATTAGGAAATAGTTCTGCTGTTAGTAATGACCGTCAGTTTCACAACAATAGGAAGGAGAACTTTGGTATTATTCCCAAGATCGAAAGCAAACATTGACAATTGTCATAATAACTCTGTGGTTAATCAAGTATCTTTAAACAGTGAATATGTTAAAAGCAGTCTAACAGACTACATTATCTGTCTTGACACAGTACCTATGCCACCCTTCATTCCCATGCAGTGTTCGATAGCTGACACTTTACATTCCGAAACAATTCAGCACCAGATCATGTAACAAGGTACACTGAGGAAAGTCAGCGAATATAAACCAAATAAGCAGAACAAATTCATTTTGCTCCCCCCACCCCTTGATATAATATTTAAGTCATTTAGTCTCTGTGAGAATGCTCCATTTTATTGCTCTTTCCCATTGCTACAGCATTTTACTTTTGGTAAAGATGCAATTAATTTTCTTATTCCACCACTCAATTTGTACATTTAATTTCATTGTATTTCTGCTGTATTAAATTTTAATGTATTGTATGTGCAATAGACTGTATTTGTATCAAATTCCGTACAAAGGGTGAGTTAATCAAGAGTTACTTCCATGACATTCTAGTAAAATTACACGCACATACAAGTATCAAATTATAATAGCATATACCATTGCATGAGATTATCTAATTTACTGCAAGCATGTGAGATTTGCAAGTATCCATGAAGGAGCCTTCCACTGTCCGGGGTCCTTCATGTTATTGGCATTTCACGTTGAAGTGACAGAGGTGGAGTTAGACGTGAATATTGCATTAGTTTTGAACAGTCATGGTACACAATTAACAGCACCCACTCCTTCCAGTGCACAGAATGAGTAAATATGCTTAAAGCCTTGCCGAATGGCTGCACATTTGGCAGAAACATTCATTGACACACCTTCCTCTTTCTTACTGGACAACGTGGCTTACAACCAATGGCAATGAGAGCTACCTGACAGGAGGACAGGCAATGCTACATTGCTGCATTATTATGGAGGAAATAATTGATGGGCATTTTGCCTCTGACAAGTTACCTTTGCCAAAGCTGGCAATGCAATGTCTCACTGCAGAATCTAAGAAACTAGGAAGTAGGTAACTTGGTATTGAAAGATCCAACATATGCTTATTACTGCTCAGTAATAGATGCAAATATTACATTCACAGGCACATCAGTGTCTGGGCTAACACCAAGATTTTGCATTACAAAGAGTAGCTGGTTTTCTTCAGCATGACATGCCTCAAGTGGCTTGAGTTAAGATGGAATCTGAGACCTTTATACCTTGAGGCCACACACATCATATCATGAGCATGACTCATAAAGATACACCTACACATTGACTGATACATAACACAACCGTGATGCTCAACAACATTGGACTGAAGCTGTTACTATTGGTGGAACTACACTGATAGAATGTGATAGTATTTTCCTATCTAATCTACCATTGTACATCCCATTTACCCTGCATCTCAGAACCTGTTCTGATTTACAAGCTGCGGACAGCATAAACATACATCTCTAGCATTCCCGTCCCCCTCATCCCATGCATCACTGTAACCCTCTCTGCCTTCAGACTTCCAGGAACTGTAATGCCACCACTCAATCACACACAAAGCTATGAATTCAGATACTGGCATTGCACATCCCTCAGCAAGAAGGAGATAAACGCATGGTGAGTCACAGAGCCTGACTGATGTGTAGCCAGGGGCAGGAGGAAAGGGTAGTGCACACACCAGCTCCAAAGAGAGTTATATCTGACATGGATTCTGTTACTGAAGACTCAAGTGGCGAATTTGATGGAGCCACAGAGAGAAAAAGCCGACTGGTTATGCACCTCACGACAATGCTCGGGGTATTGGCAGAGCTGGCAGAAAGCTTGATGTCAATGTCAAAGAAAATGAAGGACTCTGTCTCTTTGAGCAGAGCATAGAGACCATCCTTTTCAGCATGGAGGTGATGGTCGGCTCCAACATTTATGGACTAGCTGTGTTGCAATGCCTGATGGGCAATATCTCAGCTTCAATGCTGTACAAATAGAAGCTACACAATTCTGGAAGCTGCTGCAGGAGATCAGACTGAAGGCATGCAAGCTGAGCTTGTTGGCAAGTAGATGTAGACTCGGAGGATATTGGGTCTCCAAGGGGTTTGCAAGACCTCACAGCAGCCCAGAATCTGAGTTCCAGCAAGTTACTAAGATTGTTGAGTTTCTGTCTCTTGCAGTGGTACCATGCAGAAGGAATATGATGTGTCTCCTCAAGAAGGGAGTGTAGCATCTCCAACCATTGCCATCCTGCCATTGCACCCTGTAGTTGCCTGCCAGCTCAGATTGCTGGTGTCCATACCAATGTGGAACTGTCCAAAGCCAGGTCTTTAAGGTCAGAGATGCTTGAGATATTCTGTAATATCATCTGCAATCTCCGCCACTGCAAGGCTACAGCCTTCCACCGTACATTCAGCACTGGGGTAGCACTGTGTATGAGCACTAGGGTAAAATCATGAGGGGCATAGATTAGGTAAATAGTCATTGCCTTTTTCCTAGGATAGGGGAGTCCAAACCTTGAAGGCATAGGTTTAGGGTGAGAGGAGGAAGATTTAAAAGAGACTTGAGGGGCAACTTTTTCACACATTGGGTACGCATGTGGAATGAACTTCCAGAGGAAGTGGTAGAGGTGAGTACAATTACAACATTTAAAAGACATTTGGACAAGTACACAGATAGAAAAGGTGTAGAGGGATATAGACCAAATGTAGGCAATTAGGACTAGTTTAGTTTGGGAAACCTGGTCAGCATGGATGAGTTGCACCAACTCATGTTTCTATGCCATATGACTGTATGACTCAATAACAGAGAGAAGGCAGGCACTGAAGGATAGCATAAGGATAATTAGTTGACTTCTGAGTGGAGTTCAGCAGGGGATCTGGAGCTTATTGTAGATCAACCTTTACTGTAAGAAAACTGACTGAAAATGCATGAAAAATCATAGAGTAATACAGCATGGAAATAGGCCCTTTGGCCCAAACTGGTCCATGCTGACCATGGTGCCCACTCAGCTAGTTCCAATTGCCCACTTCCCATCCATGTACTTATCCAAATATATTTTAAATGCTGCTCTTGTACCTGCCTCAACCACTTTTGCTGGCAGCCCATTCCATATACACACCACTCTCTGCGTGAAGAAGTTGCCCCACAGGTCCTTAGAATCCTAAAATCAATGCAGTGTGGAAACAAGTCGTTCGGCCAAAAAAGTCCACAACAACTCCCCCACCCCCCAACCCTACATTCCTCTTGGCTATGCCAACTAACTCACACATTCCTGGACACTATGGGCAATTTATTATGGCCAATCCACCTAACCTGCACATCTTTGGACTGTGGGAGGAAATCAGAGCCCCTGGAGGAAACCCATGCAGACAAGGGGAGAACGTGCAAACTCCACACAGACAGTTGCCCAAGGCTGGAATTGAACCCGGGTCCCTGGTGCTGTGAGGCAGCAATGCTATCCACCAAGCCACCATGCTGCCCTCAAATCTTAAACCTATGCCCTCTAGTTTTCAAATTCCCCCTGGAAAAAATACTATATGCATTCATCCTATCTATGCCCCTCATGATTTTATACACCTCAATAAGATCATCCCTCACTCCAAAGTTCTAAGGCAACATCCTTCGCAACATCCTTGTAAATCTTCTTTGCACACTTCCCAGTTTAACAATGTCTTTCTTATAACAGGGTGACCAAAACTGTACGCAATATTTCAGTGCGGCCTCACAAACGACTTATACAACTGTAACATAACACCCCAACTCCTATACTCAATGCCTCGACCGATGAAGGCCAGCATGCTGAACACCTTCTTCACCGCCCTATCCACATGTGATGCTGCTTTCAATGAACGATGTACTTGTATTCCCATATTCCGCTGTTCCACAACACTCCTCAGGACCTTACCATTTACTGTTTAAGTCCTACCTTGGTTTGACTTTCCAAAGTGCAACACCTCACATTTATCTGTATTGAATTGCATTTGCTGATCCTCAGTCAACTTTCCTATCTGATCAACATCCCACCGTAATTTTTAATCACCTTCCTAGCTATCAACGATACCTCCTAAATTTGTACCATTTGCAAACTTACTAATCATGCCTTGTACATTCACATCCAGATCATTTATGTAAATAACAAACAACGAAGGTCCCAGCACTGATCCCTGTGGCACACCACTAGTCACAGGCCTCCATTCCAAGAAACAAACTTCAACCATTACCCTCTGCTTCCTAGCATCAAGCCAATTTTGAATCCAATTAGCTAACATTCCCCGAATCCTATCCAACCTAACCTTCATGGGTAGCCTGCCGTGGGAGACCTGGTCAAAAGCCTTACGAAGGTCCATATAGACAACATCCACTGTTTTACCCTCATCTATCCTCTTGGTTACCTCTTTGAAGAACTCTAAAAGATTTGTCAGATATGACTTCCTGCACACAAATCCATGCCGATTATCCCTAATCAGAACTTGACTATCCAAATGATGGTTGATCCTGTCCCTCAGTATGCTCTCCAATAACTTGCCTACCACTGATGCCAGGTTCGCTGGCCTGTAGTTCTCTGGTAACACTGTGTGGAGCTGGAGGAACACAGCAGGCCAGGCAGCACCAGAGGCGCAGGAAAGCTGACGTTTCAGGTCAGGACCCTTCTTCAGAAATGGGGCATCCCTAGAAGAGTCTTCACAGCGGGGTTATAACTCACTCAGAGATAGTAAGGACTGCCGATGGAATTAGAATCTGGGTCTGTAGGGGTCTAACTGTCTGCTCTTATTATCTCTTGTATATAGTTCTACCCTATAAAGCCTGTAAATGTTCACTAACCTGAGCGTAGATCTAATCCTACATGATCCACTCAGCTTCCAGCAGAAATCTTCTTGTGGTCCACCAAATGAAAGGCTTGAGCAGCTAAAACAAAAACAGAAATTGCTGGAGAAACTCAGCAGGTCTGGCAGCATCTGTGGAAAGAAAACAGAGTTAATTTTTCAAGTCCAGTGACACTTCCTCAGAACTGATAGCATCTGAGAAAAAGTGCCTTTATCTTGATGACAGGGGTAATGAAGAAAGGAGTGAGAGAATAGGTGGAGAGTCCAGAAGGATACAGAGGGAATAAAGGATGAATAATGGTAGCCAGGGAAAGAGAAAAGCTGACATTAGGGACTATGAGTGAGTGAGAATGGGTTGGCTGTGTTGAAAGCAGCCAAAGTGATGATCGGACCTAAGATATGGGGGTGTGGGTAAAAAACACGGAAGGAGGTGTTTGAGCTCTAAAATGATTGTACTCGATATTGAGTCCTGAAGGCTGCAAGGTCCCCAGTGGAAAATGAGATGCTGTTCTTCCAGCTTGCCCTAGCCTCACTGCAGCACTGCAGAAGGCCTGTGACAGAAATGTTGTCCAGGGAACACAGTGGCGTGTTGAAGTGGCAGGCACTGGAAGATGGGGTCATTTTTTACAGACAGAATGTTCTATGAAGTGGTCATCCAGTCTGCATTTTGTCTTCAGCCTTGAACTAAAGTTGGTGCTTATTACTTGATCAAATTCAGAATGGTGATGACACCATATGGCACCCCCAGGAACTGCATGTGTCACGGAGAGTGAAGTTACACTGTCAGATTTAACAAAGTCAGTCTGAACTCTAGCAGATATATTATCTGCCTGTACATTGGCAGCCTATCTGGTTGGGACTGATGAACCAGGAGAAGTGATTAAACACTTGCTCAGATTCTTCCATTGACATTGATTCACAGACACTAGTCGCAGGGGGCGGGTGGAGGGGGGTTGCTTTTGTGGTGTAGTGATAGTGTCGCTCTCCCTCTAGACCGCATGGCCTCAGTTCAAGTCCCACCTGCTCCAGAGGTGCTTCATCACATTGATACTTTCTGCACTAACTATAAAATGTCTAGAACTGAACACTGTGGTTTCTGGTCAGAAACTGATGAAAACTCCTTTCAATCTCCTGAAAATAAAGAAAAGCAAAACAGGAATCTTCAATCCAAGAGGGCCCTCAAGTTAGTTTGAAATGTAAATGTGATACTTTGGACAACTCTACACAACAAAAAATAAGAAGCATATTGAGGAAAAGCACCGAAATATGGATTCCATCCCTAACAGCACAATGTCCACTGACCTGACTGTAGATAGATGGGTACATGTTAACAGGATCAAGAGTTGCAGGTCTCCAAATGTTCCCCTATGTTCTACAGGGTACACTTCTCACTGACTTGGTCTACAAATATTGCTTCTGGTGACTTTCTTCCTGAGTCCCAGAGTTAACATTTGAACCATCAGCTGGGACAACGTGTTTAGTCCTGTGAATGGGGCTACACAGGGATAATAACAATGTGCCAGCCACCCTTGATGTCCTCATTGTTTAAACCCAATGTATTGGCCAGCCACTTCCACCACCAACTGCTACATGTGAAATACACAGGCATCAGGGGCTTTAGCAGAGAGAAACTTATCCTGGGATCGGTTCTCCCTTCACCCAATCACAATCTTCCTTTCTCCATAGTCTTTCCCCATGAAATGACTTCTTCCTTTTGCCTGAAATCTGGCTTATAACTTGATCATAGTTCTGGGAAATGGAGCAGAGGGAGTCTTTCTTTGTATATCCCAGAGTTCAATCTTCATTTCTTGAAAGAATTATTCTTAGCGGCAGTAGCTAAACAGAACATAATGTTTCAAAATGCCCTAAAATGTATAACGGCATCTGAGGTCAAAGGCAGTGTCTAGCTGAGGGACGGAAATTCTTCACCCTTGGAAACATACCGTAGTCAGTACTGTCATGCTCCTCCAAAGATTCAAGCCATGGAGCTTGAGTGCCCCAGTGATCTGGCTGAAGCTGTTTCATGGGGCAATATGACTCTCGTCATATACACATATACTGTCCACAAGATACTGGGCTGTCCACCAGATTTACGGGGCAGGTGCACCCAACAACCACCCTCTACTATTGACTGGGCACAGGAGCCAGTGTCTGGTTCAGAATGATTGAGAAATTTTGATGTACAAAGGGACCCAGTCATACCAGTCATTGAAAGCAAGTTAGGTAGGCAAATGGTATATCGGCCTTCATTGCAAGACAGTTTGAGTACAGAAGCAAGGAAATCTTACTGCAGCTATATCAGGCCTTGGTGAGACTACATCAGGAGTATTGTGTGCAGTTTTATTCTCCCTGACTAAGGAAAGATGTGCTTGCCATACAGGGAGTGAACTAAAGGTTCACTGGCCTGACTCCTGGGATGGCAGCTTTGTCAGGTTTGAGGAGAGAACGCCTTGACTGAGCCTGTACTCACTGTAAGGGGAGAATGAGAATGATCTCATTGAAATATATAAAGACCTGACAGGGTTGGACAGACAGGATGCAGGGATGATGCTCCCCCTTGGCTGGGATGGACAGGGTCTAGAACAAGTGTCACAGTCTCCTGATACAAGATAGACCATTTGGGTCCAAGATGAGGAAAAATTTCTTACTCGGGGGTAGTGAACTTGTGGAATTCTCTACTATAGAAGGCTATGGAGGTCACATCATGGAATATGTTTAGGAAAGGTGTAGATAGATTTCTGGACACTAATGGCACTATGGGACATGAGGTGTTGAGGAAGGGCAATAGGACATGGAGCGTTATAACGTCACAGAGCTCCTCTTCACTGATACTTACAGGGTGGAGTTAGAACATTCTGGAAAAACTCTAGAAGAAGACCACCAATAGACTGCAACTCCTGTGCTGGAAGATTCACATGAGCAAATGAACATGAACAGATGAAGAAGCTACATTAGTCCTTCCTTCAAGTAACTATAAATCAGAGCCCAGTTTATCTATGATCCGTGTAGAGCAGTATTTAGTAATAACGAATAGTTTTATTTTGAAATCTAAACCTGAAAACTGTTCTTGACTTTTCCTTCCCCTTGACCAGTCTGCCTTGAACTCAAGCTCATAGTTTGGCATCAAAGCACTCAATAAAAAATGGGGAGTACGTGAGAATATGATATTGAGATAAAAGATCATCTATGATCATATTGAAAGGCCAAACAGGTTCATTGAGATAAATAGCCTACTCCTGTTCCTACTTTTTATGTTTCTTTGACCCCCAACCAAAAAAATGCCAATTTTACCTTTCCCTTATTTATCTCCTAATTTCTCCATGATTCTGGGATTCCAGCCATGCTTTTCCGACAGTAGGCCTAGCCTGGTCCCTGGTGCTGCTGAGCTGTCAGCCTCTGATTGGCTAGCAGCTCTTAGTCGGCCAGCCCCGGGGGCTTGATTTCAGGGATGGGCCCAATGAACGAGCATCCAAAACCTTCTGGAGTGGAGAATTCCAAAGCGCCACGACCCACTGGAGTGAATTTATTCCTTGTCTGCTCATTCCTAAACAACGAGTTCTTAACCTGAAACTGTGCCTCCACATTTTATATTCCATGACCAGCGGGAACAATCTCTCAGCAATGACCCTGTTAAGCTCCCACAGAATGTGGTATGTTTAATCATCTCAGAGGCAGCTAGATCTTCCAGTTTAACTGCTCTCAGTTAGTGCAGCTCTCAATAACAGAGCCTCTAATAAAGGATCAGAAATATCAGACCGTTCTCGTACTTTGACTAGATAGAGATAAGCATAACTTGCAGTGTAAATCTGACTGCACGCTGCGTTGCTGCAGACTGCAAGGTTTACAGTGTGTGTGCTGGTACATATAGAGTACGTATAGATGAGGTCGTCTTGTGGCACCCAGTTTTGAGAGCTGCTGGAGCTGGACTTCAGCAAAATTGGCACCTTTGGAAGAGGAAGGAAAATGATAAAGAGTCGAAAATTATTGGAAGTACCATTATGATGGATACAGGGAATTCCTTTGTGTGAAACTGACTGCATAACTGATATATCCTGTCCATATTAAGCGTCCCACATTTACAAGTTGCTATCACACATTTCCTATATGACTTTAGAGCAACCATTTTACCATTTTAAAGTGCGACACTTAATGCAAAACTTCAAAGTCATTCTACAAATTTATTCTACATCACCGATCAGCTCACACTTTGCGTGTAATAGACTTACTGAGTTGAATTCCACTTACTCAAGAAAACCACTCGGAAATAAATTAAATATAAATATCTCCAAGCCTTCATGTAATATACAAATGATTATACTTTTTGAACAGTTGTTAGAACTAGGTTAGTTATATGCATCGATCTGAGACAGACTTCTCAAAGTGATATTAGCATGCTGCATGCTTCAGCACCCTCTCTCTAACAGAATGTGGGATCTGCACTATCACCTGCTTCTTAATTGATCTGTCAATCATACAAGTGTAGCATTCTAATCTGCAACCCAACCTAGGAGTGAGTCCTCCCTTCAACTTGAACACAGAAACCAACAACACCTTTGAGTTTTAACAATGCCTAAGTTTCCATTTTAGTTTGCACGGTTTAATGATCTAGGCCTTATAATCTGATTGCCCAAGATTCAATGCAACACACGTAAAAGTCAGACTTTGCAAAATTTGTTTTTAAACTCTAAATAATTGGCTAAAATGCTGCATTTTATTCCTTTCTTTCTCACCTAAATATTTTAAACTTGAGTGAGGAAACTGAAAATAAAGAGGGTGGCATTCTGACCCACTCCTGGTTGGTCTCCTACATCCCTTCCTCCACAAACTACAGGTTTTCCAAATCATACCCGCCTTTGTGCTAACACACATCGGATCCCCTCACCCTCCTCCCCTATGCTCACAGATCCATACCAGCTCTGGTCAAGCCACAATCGATTTTAAAATTCTCATCCTTGTATTCAAACCCCTCCTTCCCTCTCTCTAATTCTTAAATTTCCTGCAACGCCTGTAGCCATCTATGCTGTCTCAATTCTGGTCTCTTGAGCATCACCAATTTAAATTGCTTTGCAGTCAGGGGCTATATATATTCAGCAGCATATGCCCTTAGCTTTAAAATTACCTGTCCATAACTCTCCAACACTTTGACTCCCTTACCTCCTTTAATTTGCTTCTTAAAACCTCTTCGATTACATTTTTGGTTGGCTGGTCTACTATCTCCTCACATGGAATGCTGTAAGCTTTTGTTCCATAACACTGTTGTAAAGTGCCATCAGATGTTTGATTTGCCGGTGCCATAGAAATGCAAGTTGTTGTTGCTGTTGAGATCTTTGATTTCCTCCAACCCATACCTCTTGCACATGTTTGATATTAATTGTCCACCTTTGGTCATAGATTTTTTCTACTCCTTTTGCCCTAAGCCCTCCAATTCCTTCCCTAAACCTTTCTCTCTCTCTCTCTCCCTCTCTCTCCTCCTTCAAGCTTGTCCTTAAAACCTGCCTCTTTGACTGATTTGTCTCAGACTCTCCTTTCATGGCTTGGTGTTGACATTTTTATCGACAATGATTTTATTGTACACCATAAGACATTTTGCTGCAGCAAAAGTGCTATATAAATGTACATCGTTGATGTTGTTAATCCTGCTCTTAACTTGGTTTAACATGAAAGATCAACATCACTAACAACATCAGTGCTGGAAAGTTAAGCCTGGATTTGGATCTCCAATCTTAAAACAGATATTGCAGAATATATTCCCAGCAACACAACATGAGAGTCAATGATTTATTTATTCTTTATATATCCTGGAAACGGTAGAGAGCACTTGTGAATATTTTGGTGAAGGGAATAAATCTGGAGTGAGAACATGAATAAACTTCCAATTTTGTACTGATATACGTTTTCCATTGTCCTTAATTGGATGCCATCTATTCCCAGGCTGGCTTGTTCCCTCTAAAGTATCATCAGCAAACTGTCCCCAAACAGGAAACATGTGGGGTGGTATGGTGTCTCAGTGATTAGCACCACTGTCTCACAGCGCTAAGGGACCTTGGTTTGATTCCACCCTCGGGTAACTGTCTGTGCAGAGTTTGCATGTTCTCCCTGTGTCTGTGTGGGTTTCCTCTAGATGCTCTGGTTTCCTCCCACACTCCAAAGATGTGTGGGTTAGGTGGATTGGCCATGCTAAATTACTCAGTGTCCAAGGATGTGCAGGCTAGCTGATTGGCCATGGGAAATGCAGGGATACGGTGGTGATGTGGGATGCTCTTTAGAGGTTAGGTGTGAACTCAATTGTCTGAGTGGCCTGCTTCCACACTGTAGGGATTCTATGATCTCTTTAACTTAGCAGCAATATTACAATTTGGATTTCTTCAATTATCTCTGACAAAAAATATGGTTCCTTAAAGGCTAACTCACGCTTCCTATGGCCAATAGCAAGATTTCCAGTGCAAAGTAATCGAGGACAGCAGGGAAATGGGCCAATTCTTGATAAACTAAATAACATTTGGGTTTGCATGACATTTCTTCATCCTTTCAGAAGACAATTAATATCAGCCACGCCAGAAGGTCTCACAGGGAGTACCCTACCTAAGACAGACCTCTGCCTCAAAGGGTAACTTCCCTGCACCTGTTGAAATGAACGCCCCAGACAGTCCTGGCAAATGTGAAATTATGATAACAACCAAACAGATCTATTCACAAATAAAATCATGCACAGAAGCAAACAAGTGTTAAGATAAGTTCCAATATCACAGCAGCTTTGAACCAATTCAGGAAAGGTTTAAATAGATCATCAAATCAATCGTGTTCCTCTGCACATCATTCTTATCAAATTTCTCCAAACAGAGGTTACAGAAAAATTGGTGTTATCCAGCACCTAATGAAACAAAATAGTCTACAGACAGGCATCTCTGACTATACCCGTCCCAGAATGAAACCAAATACCCTTGTCACTATTCAGAGAAGTTTCTGATGCAAACCGCTGCACCCGAGCCTTGTCAGGTAACATCACAAAATATTGGAGCAGCGTGGTGGCTCAATGGTTAGCACTGCTGCCTCACATTGCCAGGGATCCAGGGTTGATTCCACCCTTGGGTGACTGTCTGTGTGGAGATTGCACATTCTTCCCGATTCTGCGTGGGCTTCCTCTGGGTGCTCCTGTTTCTTCCCACAGTCCAAAGACATGCTGGCCAGGCTAAATTGCATGCAGTAAATAAAAACCAAAAGAACTGCTGATGCTGTAAATTGGGAACAAAAACAAAGTTGCTGGAAAAGCTCAGCAGGTCTGGCAGCATCTGTGAAGGAGAAAAAAACAGAGTTAACATTTTGGGTCCGATGACCCTTCCTCCCTTCAGGGATTGTAGATTAGGTGGATTATAAGAGGATGGGTCTGTGTTAAATGCTCTAAGGGTTGGTATGGACTTGTTGGGCCAAAGGGGCTCTTTCCACACTGTAGGGATTCTATGAAATCATTGAGGTGCTGAAACAGCTGTTACCCAAGGCACTGTTTGAAGCACTGGGATTGTCACTGTTTGATATTGTGAATGGGAGATTCAGCATCTATTGAACATTTACATTCCTCTTCACTAAGCAGCATTTTTGATTCACTGACATGAGCCACTCCCATGCAGGCTGCGTATTATGATTTTTTTTCTCTGTTTTAATTGCAACTAAATTAAATGCTGCAAAAGATTATGCTTTTATTGGACTTGAGTAATCATCTTCAACTTTAAACATCAATTCTGTTTGTGTACTAATAAATTAGGAACAGGAGAAGGCTACCCAGCCTCTCAAAACTGCTCCATCATTCAGTAAGATCATAGTTGATCTCAATACTCCACATTCTACCTAAACCCAATTATCTTTCATTCACTTGCAGATCAAAAGTCTATCTATCTCTGCTTTAAAAGTATTCAAAGATTCTTCTGGCCATGCATTTTTAAGAAGAGTGTTCAAAGATTTGATTTGATTTGATTTACTATTGTCACAAATACAGAGGTACAGTGTGAAGTATTGCTTTGTGTGCTAACCAGAACCTTACATAAGTACATCATAGAACAGAATGCAGAATATAGTTTTATAACTACAGAGGAAACGCAGCGAAAGATCAACTCCAATATATGAAGAGTCCATTCATAAGTCTGATAATAGCGGGAAAGAAGCTGTTCTCTCTATCGGCTCTCAATCTTCTGTAAGTAAAAAAGTAATTTTCTCATCTCTGAAAAAGAGGATATCCTCCTATTTTTAATGCGACCCCCTCGTTCTAGATTGTCCCACCAGAGAAAACATCCATTCTCTGCTACCACAATCCATCAAAATCTTAAACACTCCAATCACATTGCCTCTTACTTTTAAACTCTCACATCCAATCTCCACCCTACCTTTCCATGCACGATTCCCAAAACAACTCACTCAGCAGATATCCCAGAATTCGTCGGCATCCCTTCTGCCCACTTCATGTTTAAAAATCTGCCATCCACTCAGACAAGCACCATCAGTACTGAGCTGCCCGAACAGTTCCTCACAATTGCCCAGGATGTGGCAGACAGGGGGTTAATCAGTGCCCCACTGTGGGGGCAGAGACCTGGAGTTCCTGTCGGATAGGGTGGTGCAAAGGCAGAACTTCCTACAGCCTCAGGACTAGCAATGGAAGCCGTGTCACTAGACCACACCAGGGTGGTGGGGCTTCCCCCAAGTCAATGCTGTCTCCGCTACCTGGAGGAATGCCCAATAATTCCATGTAGAAAGAACTGCGGACACTGAAAATCTGAAACCAAAACAGAAATTGCTGAAAAGCTTCAGCAGGTCTGGCAGCATCAGTGGAGAGAAAGCAGAGTTAATGTTTCAGGTCCAGTGACCCTTCCTCAGAACTGAAGAAGTGAAGACCTGCTGAGTTTTCTATCCAATAAATGAGTTAGAGCGAACGAAAAACGTAGCTCCTGATAATTTAAAAATTAGTTCTCAACAAAACCCCCAAGAGGAGCTCTCAAAAAAAATTATTTTGATCCTTGCAACTTACACTACAAAAGATTATATTCTCGGGTGCAAGAAACATACACATGCCATAAATAATTGTATGGTTACTAAAGCCTGAAATATAATGCAGTGCTGTACACACTTTATGCATCACAGAATGTAGGATATAGACAACAGAGAGTGTGAGCTGTACACCAAATGTTCTGGCAGACTCCACCAAGTGTGGAATATCAAGTGGGTGATACACATAGCAGAAACATGCTATGCTTTGTAAAGTTGAGGAATACTCCAGGAGGTTTTATTAATAGTACTTGTGAAAATGTCTATCAAAATGAGCATTATATCTTACAAACAGTGTTATCAACATAACCTGTTTTTTTCAGCATTGTTGAAATTATAGTCTGATGTTATTTGAACATATTTTTTCGTAGTAATGTCCCTTAATACCAATTGTTGCTATTTTCTAGTTTGCATAATTAATTGTCCCTTGGTGTCTTTTGCTCCCAGCTCAAACAACTGGAGTTGTATCTTTTCAACTCGATAAGGTGTTTGCAAACCCAGCCCCACCAAATAAAGATACCACAGCAGGGCAGAGAATAAACGTGTGAACAAGAGAACAGATTTTCTACTGGATTGTGGCCATTGAGTATATATTGGAGCCGCTTATTCTATAAACCAGAAATCCCATCATTGTCAAGTTTCTCTCCCAATTCATTAGGAGTATACTTAGCAACTTCCATGTTAATGAATAGTTGCATATTTTTATTGAAGATATCAGAGCTTAAGTTCTGCTCATTTTGTCCTAATGGCCCTCAAGTTAAATACAGACTATTTTTAGAAATGACATGTGCAAATCAATGAAAGGGTAATTTCATAAAAACTAGTCTAATGTTGCTTCAACTTTCCCATACTGCCCAATTAAAGCATGATGGGAGCTCTCCATTTTCCTCAGGACATTGTTGCTCAGTTACATCTGTTTAAAGTCACAGTTCAGTCTTTTGACGTTTAAGTTGTAATTCATTAAGCTGTGACATTCAGCTTTGTGCTCTCAACCCATATCGCAGCTTGCAGTGTTGGCAGTTCCATTGACATCGTCTTGGTAGCTTGAAGTCAAGCACATCACAAAACCAGAACCCTTTTGATGTAATGGAATCATTGAAATGTACAGCAAGGAAGGAGACCATTCAATCCATCATGACTGTGCTAGTATATCATTCAGCTTAATACTACATTCCAGCTCTTAGTCCATAGCTTTGTAGGTTATGGCATTTCAAGGACATCTCCAACTACTTTTTAAACTACTATTATTAAGGTTTCTGCCCCTATCACCCTTCCAGGCTGTAAGTTCCATATTTCCATTTGACCCCTATTTAAAAGAAAACTCTCCTCACATCCCTGGGGTGGAGTGGGGGGAGAGTAGGTTTTTAATATTACCATCTGGATCCCTATTATGTTAAACGGTTCATTTAGATTTCACCTCAGACCCCTCCATACCAGAGAAAAGAACCCCACACTATCCAATCATCCCTCTTAAATAAAATTCTCCTGTCTAGGTAACATTCTCTTAAATATCCTTCCTAACTTCTCCAGTACATATCTTTCCTATAGTCATTACCAGTGGTGATTAGAACTGCACACTGTGTTCCAGCTACGGGCTATGTCATGATCCCAGATGAGGCACCAAACCAGACTATTAACCTTATGACCTCAGATGAGGTCATTAAATTATGTAACGATCTGGTTAGGATCCAGTCAGCATACTGTAACAAGTAGGCAAAAGGTGAGGTCCAGTGGCCTTACCAAGAGCATAAAGCCACAAGATTCCATGGTTTTCATCAAACAATAAACTGTACAACACAAGTTAGAACACTAGTACAATCAACAATATGTGTACAACTTATTTTGCAATAATTGAACACCCCACAGTGCACATCAAATAGCAAATGTGATTTCTTGGTGACTGCCCCCAGATGTTACTGACACTACGGGTTATCAAATCTCATTTAACTTCACAATTCTTTACTTTTGCTGATTCGGCTTTAAAACAGCCTCACAAGACATGCTCCACCATTAATCACTTCTTTTCAATCACCCTCCTTTCCTGGATCTATTGTCCCCTTAACTCTGAAAACAGCCCTCCAGCTTGCCACTACCTCACCGAGTCGTCAACATAGAATTTCTGTATTTCAGTTGCTTTTTCAACAATACAACTCATTCCTGAACAGAGTTTGCTTCCCTGAGACCCAGCTACACTCTGCTCTTGGAGATAGTAGGAACTGCAGATGCTGGAGAATCCGAGACAACAAGGTGCAGAGCTGGATGAACACTCCGCGCTTGACTTCTCACTCTATCCACCAACCCACAGTCTCAGTGTGGTTCAGTTGCCTTCGCTGCACTATAGCCAAAAATCAGCAATTCTAACATGGAGGGTACATCTGTCCCTGTCTTCCAGTTCCCCATCTTTTAAACTGCTCTTCCATGACCTCTAATTGACCTGAGTGAACTATTAAAAACTTTGCAATAATCTCCATGCTTATTGCATGGCAGAATTGCACAATGCAAATCTGCAACTGTGTGTCCTCTGAATGTTACTTATCTCAGGGAATACTGGCTTCTCAGTACAAAAGAATGGATTATAACTAGAAGGTTTCATCACACTTAACTAATCATTTATAAATGGTCAACATAACATAACAATTCCTATTTTCATTTCCTTGCCTAATAAAGTTTAGTGTCCCATATGCCTTCTTGACCAGTATATCCAACTGTCCAGCAATAATGGAGGCAGACAGTCATTGAAATGTACAGCACGAAAACAGACCTTTCGGTCCAACTCATCCATGCTAACCATATATCCTGAATAAATCTAGTCCCATTTGCCAGCATTTGGCCCATATCCCTCTAAACCCTTCCTATTCAAATACCCATCCAGATGCCTTTTAAATGTTATAATTGTACCAACCTCCACCACTTCCTCTGGCAGTTCATTCCATACACGCACCAGGTGTAGGCCATTCAGCCCCTCGAGACTGTTCCACCATTTAATGAGATCACGGCTACTCTGTGGTCTAACTCCATATACCCTCCCTTGGCCCATATCCCTTAATACCTTACCTTGGTCACAACACTGAAGTCAATGCCTCTGAAGTCCACTCATTCTTAGGAAGGATGTATTGCCCTTGAAGGGAGGACCATGTAGGTTTACAAGAATTATACCTGGTTTTCAGAGGTTGGGTTATGACGAGGGATTATACAAATTAGGTCTGTTTGCTCAAGAATTTAGAAGGTTAAGGGGTGATCTGTTCAAAATCTTCAAGATATTAACCGGAAATGACCAAACCTCTACAACACCTTGTGTGCAAAAGGGCTTCCTAACATCTTCCCTGAACTGTCTAACCCTCAATCTTAGGTGAGGCAATGGTCTAGAGGTATTATCACCGGACTGTTAATCCAGAGACCCGGACAATGTTTTGGGGACCTGGGTTTGAATCCCACCATGGCAGATGGTGGAATTTGAATTCAATAAATATCTGGAATTAAGAATCTAATGATGACCATGAATCCAAAAACCCATCTGGCTCATTAATGCCCTTTAGGGAAGGAAACTGCCATCCTCACCTGGTCTGGCCTACATGTGACTCCAGACCCACAACAATGTGGTTGACTCTTAACTGGGCAATGAGGGATGGGCAATAAATGCTGCCTGGCCAGTGATGCCCATATCCTGTGAATGAATAAAGAAAACAAAACCACCCTGTGCATGGAAAAGTTGCCCCTTAGGTCCCTTCTTTTTCTTTCCCCTCTCACCTTAAACCCATGCCCTCTAGTTTTGGACTCCCCCACCCCAAGGAAAAGACCTTGCCTTTTTACCTTATCCATGACCAGATGGACAGATCTGATAAAGTGGCTGTAGAGGTGGTGCTTGAGGAAGAGCTTTAGGTTCCTAAGGTATTGGGACCATTTCTAAGGGAGGTGGGACCTGCACAAGCCAATGAGTTGCAACTCAATAAGTCCAGGATAATGCCATCACAAGGGGTATGCTGGCTCTATCATGATGAGTTAATCTCTTTGTTTGAATTACTTAATAGACAACTAAATAAAAGAAAAGGTACTTTTACATTAACTAACACAACCAAGTTACATTTTATATATTGTCCCATACAGGATGATGATATTACAAATTTTACAGCTTTAATTTTAAAATGGGCATGAGAACTTTGAGGAGAGCTGGCAACACAACATGTGATTTTGACAAAATCAGTTCCACACAGACCTGAAACCCAATCAAATACCTCATGACCATACGGACAATCACACCACTTGTAAAATTCACATATCTCGTTGTTTATGGATGGACCAAAGCCTGCAGGCAATGCCTTTTGCAAACATTTCATCTCGATGTTACATGAAGGACAAAGGGGAAAATTGAATCTTAATTTGTGACAAATCAAAGTGAACAACACCAGTCACCTGCTATTATATTACAATGGTTTCTCTATTCCAGCCATAGGAACTTAGGAACAGGAGTAGGCCATTCAGCCCCTCAAAACTGTTCCACCATTTAATGAGATCATGGCTACTCTGTGGTCTAACTCCATATACCCTCCCTTGGCCCATATCCCTTAATACCTTACCTTGGTCACAACACTGAAGTCAATGCCTCTGAAGTCCATTCATTCTTAGGAAGGATGTATTGCCCTTGAAGGGAGTACTATGTAGGTTTACAAGAATTATACCTGGTTTTCAGAGGTTAGGTTATGATGAGGGATTATACAAATTAGGTCTGTTTGCTCAAGAATTTAGAAGGTTAAGGGGTGATCTGTTCAAAATCTTCAAGATATTAACAGGAAACAACCAAACCTCTACCACACCTTGTGTGCAAAAGGGCTTCCTAACATCTTCCCTGAACTACCTAACCCTCAATCTTAGGTGATTCCCCCTACCCTAAAATCTTCAAACAGTGGAAATAGTTTGTCTTTATTTATTGTGTCTTCTCCTGTTAATATCTTGAAGAATTTGATCATTGAGTCCATTCTTGGAAACATCAGGCCTGGATCCCAAGAAACCAACTACTGTAATATTAATTTTGTTTTAAGTACAATCCAATAAATTGGAAAATTACCTCTAACCATTGTGTGTAGGTCTGTTTGTCTGTGTAGGTGTGTTTGTGTGTACATCTGTGTGTGTGTGTGTGTGTGTGTGTGTGTGAGTGTACGTGTGTGTGTGAGAGAGTGAGGGGGGGAGAGAGTGTGTGTGTATGTGTGTGTGCGTGTGTGTGGGGGGGGGGCAGGTATATGAGGTCATGCATCTGTGACATTATGATAATTCGAGATGAGTGAATGAGAATAAATAAGCTTACTTATGTTACTTTATGAAAGATTGCTGCTGCAATTTTTAAATTGGAACAGGTACCATACACACATCCTGATTAGGTATTTGAAGGTGAGATATCCATTCGGTCTGTAACACTTACGAGTCCTCCCGCTATGTGTCGGTAGATGCACAGACCACAACACCAAAAGATATAAGAGTAGAATTAGGCTATTTGGCCCATCAAGTCTGCTTTGCATTCAATCATGGCTGATATGTTTTTCAAACCCAATCTCCTGCTTTCTCCCTGTAAACTCCAATCTTCCTACAATCAAGAACTTATCTACCTCTCTCGTAAATACACTCAATGACTTGGCCTTCACAATCTTCTGTGGCAATGAGTTCCTCAGATTCACCACCCTCTGACTGAAGAAATTCCTCCTCATCTTGGTTCTAATGGTGGTAATAGCATTTCAGGAACAAGTTCAGCTCTCAAGCAGATGTTCACATCTCCTCGCCAAGCCATACTGAAACTTCCATTCATTAATCCTTTCACTACTCCCAAGATTTCTAGGATATGAAAGGTACATCTCAATGAATCTCCTCTCCTTAAGGTCACAACAGTTCAGACAACCCAGAATTATTTAGATTCTTGTTTCCAACCCTTTTAAAATGTTTAGTTAGATCTGGTAGAAGTGACTTCCCTATAGAAAGCTTTACATCTGCTTCCCATGATTTCTTACAGAGCAGCTAAGACTTGTTTGCAGGAGTGTTTTAATCCTCTTCTGCATTGCAGCATCTGCCTTGTCTCTCTCTCTTTCCCTATTGTTCAGAAAGCAGCTGTTATATACAAGAAGGTACTGCATGTAGGTATGAACTCTGTCACTTGCTCTTTTGCCAGAGGAAGTGGTGGAGGTTGGTACAAATACAACATTTAAAAGGCATCTGGATGGGTATATGAATAGGAAGGGTTTAGAGAGATATGGGCCAAATGCTGGAAATGGGACCAGGTCAGATTGGGATGTCTGGTTGGCGCAGACAAGTTGGACCAAAGGATCTGTTTCCGTACTGTACAACTCAATGACAATATAACTTTGTCAGAAGTCACACGACATCAGGTTATTGCCCAACAGGTTTATTTAAAATCACAAGCTTTCTGAGCACTGCTCCTTCGTCAGGTGGGCAACACTCCAAAAGTTTGTGATTTCAAATAAACCTGTTGGACTATAAACTGGAGTCATGTGATTTCAGATTGTGCCCACCCCAGTCCAACACTGACACCCCTACATCTATGACTCTGTGGCAGGTTTGAGTTTCTCTCTGATGGACACAGACTCTATGGACCTGTCTCCAAGCAAAGGGGCTTAGTATGACCACCAACCCCTTTCTAGACTATTCTGTTTCATCTTAAGTTAATGGAGATATTTTAAAATATTGGAAAGTCCAGCATTTGTTACAACAAGAGACAGAGCTTGAAACATACATCACACGGTAACTTAACCCATGGTAGAAGGTATGATGATAAAGTGCACTGGAGAGTATTGCAGATAGTACGTTATCACTCTCAATGTGTTAGTTTTCCAAATATTTGACAGCTTTCTGTTGATAGAGTACCGAGCTACGCACAGTGAAAGCACAGTAAAGAAAACATATTAAAGGCTTTTGAGCTGCTGACAAGTATCAATTTTCATATTGAAATCATTTGCAGCAGCAAAGTTTGGAACTACTTTAATGTAATGCTTCATTGCAGGGCACCTCAGGAGCAGTCACACTAACACAATTTGACACTGAGCCAGATTAGGAGGGATTACAGTACTTGGCCAGAAGCTTGATGAAAGAAGGTTTGATGCAGTGCCGTAAAGGAGAGAGAAAGAGGTGGATTGTACAGGGACAAAATTCCAGAACACAGGACCCAGGCAGCTAGAGGTGTGGGCACTGCTGTTAGAATCACTACAGTGTAGAAGCAGGCCATTTGTCCTATCAAGTGTACATCAACCCTTTGAAGAGCATCCCACCAAGACCCATTCCCATCCATGTAATCCTGCATTTCCCATTGGCTAATCCAATCTTTGGACTGTGGGAGAAAACCCACACAGACAGGGGGAGAGTGTGCAAACTCCACACAGATAGCTGCCTGAGGCTGGAATCAAACCGGGGTCCCTGGCGTTGTGAGGCAGCAGGGCTAACCACTGAGCCACCATGCCACTAATGGAGTGACTAAAACTGGAGATGCTGAAGTGGCTGGAATTGGAGGGCTGCACAGGATCCAAGGGTTGTAGGGCTGGAAAAGTTACAGAGCTAGCGAGGCAGTCAGGCCACAAAGCACTTTGAAAACAAGGATGAAGATTTCAAGTTGAGGTGTTGCAGAACTGGGAGCAGAAGTAGGTCAGCGAGCATTGGGGTTTGCAGGTCAAAGTGTCACACACCATCAGAAGCATGAAGCAGGTGTACCTTCTTGAAATATTCACTCTGTCTGTCTCTCTGCAGCTGCTGCAGAACCTGTGAATATTTCCAGCCAATTGTTGGCGAAAGAGCCAAAGGTGAGAGAAGTACAATGTTGTTGAAGCGGTGATTATCACTGTTGATATCTAAACATGCCCATCACCATTCATTCACTTTAACATAGCCTTTTCCTTTGGTACAGCTAGAGAAAATATATTTCATCAAGGACCTTCCTTCTAATGTAAGGTCAGAGGTAAGCATGTTCACTGATGATTGCACAGTGTTATAGCTCCATTCACACTTCCTTCAATATTGATGCAGCTAGTGTGCAGCAAAACCTGGACAACATTCAGGGTTGATCTGCTAATTGGCAAGTTATGGTCAAATCACCTAGGCACCAGGCAATGAACACTTCCAGTAAAAGAGAATCTAAGCATCGCCCCTTGATGTTCAATGGCATTACTAAATAGCCCCCAAGGTGTTACGATTGACCAGGAACTGAACTGGATCAGCAATATAATCACTGTGGTTGCAACAACATTTCAGAGCCTGGAAATTATGCAGGGAGTAACTTAGCTCCTGGCTGCCCAAAGCCAATTCACCATCTACAAGACACATGTCAGGAGTGTGATGGATTACTGTTCACTTACCCAAATGAAAACAGTTTCAACAGCGCACAATAGCTTGATGCCATCCAGGTCAAAACAGCCTGCATGATTCAAAACCCATCCATTCCCTTAAACAGTCACTGCCTCCACCATTCCACTAGTGTGTAATGTGTACATTCATGTGTAGCAATGTGTATCATATGCAAAATGCACTACACCAGCTCACAAAACCTGTTTCAACAGGATCTCACAAACCCACGACTTCTATTACCTAAAATAGGGATCTGAAGCTTTAATGACAAGGTGGGCCATTTCCTTATATTTAGGCAAAAACAAAATATATCAATAATAACAATAAACAAGGCATAGTAACAAATTTACGGATTTTTATGCAACCTCCTTTTTACGGATGCACCTAGCCAGGGGTTAATATCAAAGTAAACCAAACAGAAATTGCTGGAAAAGCTCAGCAGGTCTGGCAGCATCTGTGAAGAAAAAAACAAGAGTTAACGTTTCAGGTCCGGTGACCCTTCCTCAGACCCTCAAAATAACAAAGTATGTTTAGTCCATTAATAGTGATCAATTAGATTTCAAATACAGGGACCAATCAGAGTACACAATTATGGGGAGACCTTTTCAAACAGCCAGTTCAAGGCCAGAGAGAATGCAATTGTTTATGGATAAATATGCCTTGCCTGTGTGTGACCTACATGAGTGAGTAGCTGGCAATGCTCAGGAATCTATTACTTTCCCAGTGAAGCATTCACTGATAAAAATCATGTTTTTTTTTATTTCTGCATTGGGAGCACAATTGTGTAAAAACTCATTCAATCAATGTTTCAAAAGTGCCTTCATTTAGGAATTAATTCTGGAGCTGCATAGCCGATCACAAGGAGCTACATACAACACCAGAGATGCACATTGTTGACTCCTGATCTAGAAAGACAAAGCTAGTAAATACATGAGAACGCTACCCACACCCTAGCACCCCCAGCCAATTTACACATTCCCCTCCACACGTCATCCTGATTTGGGATGATATCACCATTCCTTCACTGACGCTGGGTTAAATTGTTGTAACTCCCTTCCCATCAGCAAAATGACATACCCACAGTGCATGGCTTACAGCAGTTCAAGAAGGTAGTATTGCCATAATCTTCTCATGAAGAGTTAGGGATGGGCAATCAATGCTGTCTTTGGCAGTAACCTTCACAAATTAAAAAAGGCTTTTTACCCAAGTGAAGAAAAGGCATCATAATCTTGCATGGCCTAAACAGGTAAAGAAAATAATTACAAATATAAAAGAAAGAATCTTCACAAATGTTTGACTTACTGATTAAAGCATTGGCATTTCGAATTCTCTGTCTCGGTGGTAACAGAATGAATATCCTGTCATTACTTGGGTCGATGTTATGGTGATGGTTCCCTGCAAGGAAATATCAATTGTATAAGAGCAGTAGCAACCTGCAAATTATCTAATCAGCATAAGGCATTTCCAAACCAGAAGCTGATGAATGATGCTTTGTCGTGTGCTTTAAGCTTATACTGACCAGCACATCTAGATATTTGGTCTTATTATTCCAGGCTGTGAGTGTTCTCTCTGAAAGGCACAACGTTGAGGAATGCATTAAGCACAGTCCAATGTAATGTCTTAACATAGATCTGAACAGGGAAACAGCTTTAGATCTTGAAGGAGCAAAACTCAATATTAAGTCTCCTCATAATCTTAGCAACAATGTCAGTAAGTTGTACTTAGTTGCTAAAATGCAATAAATTGTATTTTTCCTAAGATGGCCATTAGACCACCAGGTGACTTTCCTCTTTCACACTAGATCAAGCAACTCCTGTGAATCCCTCTCAGGAAAGAGGATGGTTCTTATACCATGATGAGCTGTGGTGAAGACCATTTTAAAACATTGGGTATCTATACATACACTACTCCTGAGCTGTTTGTTCTTTATCCTCCTGATGTGATGTAACATGCTTTCAGTTACATCTATGCATTGTTATTAAGTATAGTTCTCTAGTGCAGTGTCTAAGATTTCACCTTTTACAGACTTCTTCAAGTGTAATGTCCTCTCTTGATCTCACTTCTTGCTGTCAGGGTCACATCATCACTTGAACATATTGTTATCCTACTGCTCATACCCAGTTTCATTCTCCATGGTCTATATTATTCCAGTAATTTACTTTTACTTATTTACGTAGTCCTGGCAATTAACTAATGCATTATTAACATCATTATCACCAACCCCCGATCCCCAACTGCCCAAATCTCACTGGTTGACATGATCAGGAATTGTAACTAGACATTCCAATTTAGTTGGTTTGATTCCAACATTGTAGTGATGGTGCTGTACAGTCTCTGGAATTGTCATACTACTCTGTATGCTGTCTTATGCAGAATGGGACTGGTCTCTTCCACATCCTACGACAATCATAGTCTCACTTCTTGAGTTGAGTAAGATTCTCCTGAATGTCTCTTCAGTCATTCTGATGGTTCAAGATCTCGGTTGGCCGGTTTCTCTGATGACTGTGGTTTCTGACTTCCTGTCCATTAGCCGGGGGTGTGGGCTGATAGAGTTTTCATCTTTTATCAAGAGTTATTTCACCTCTATTGTTCTGTTGTGTGGCATTTCTCCATTTGTTTTACCTTCTCATGGTCTTGAGAAGTTATACTTGGCCGGATGTTGCTTTTTGAAACTGACATATTTGTTTCATGCTGCTTCCCACGAACAATCCATCTCATAAGCATTCAGTATTCAACAGTGTTGCTCCATAGCTGATTTTGCATTCTAAAACTTTTAAGGTTTTGAGCGCTCTCTCTGCCTCTCCATCCAGCTGAGGATTGAGCAGAGAATTTGTCACCTGGTTAATGCCTGCCTCTAACGAAAATGTCCTGAAATCTTTGCTCATGAATTAACGCCCATTGTCCTGTATTAATTCTTCAGGGAAACCACATATTGCAGAGATCATTTTCAGAGCTGTGGTTGATGTTTTTGCACTTCAATCCATCTTCAATAAAAGTATAATAGGACGCCCTTTGAAATCAAAGAAATCAATTCCTAGTCTTTCCCGTGACTTTTCTGGAAATCTTGAGGATATTCATCGCTCTATGGGTCACTGATTGTGCCTGACACATTTTGACATGATGAAAGTAGTCTTGCATTTCCTTTAAAAATATCTGCCCACTACACTGATTGTTGTCTTCTTGCTCTGCATTTTGTCCCCCATGGGGTCTGTAGAGTTTCATTTCTCATCAAGTTTGATATAATCACATAATGGTCTACATCAGTGCATTTTCCACTTGTGTCAAGTGTTGTTTCTGTCCATGGCACCTTTTCAGCTCTTGGTCTGCTGATCGATATTTTAACCACCCCTGCAAATTGGATTGTCTGACCTTTGTTCACTCTCAGGCTTTTGAGCTCCATTATTTTCTCTGAGTTTTCCCTCGGGTGCTGATAAAATGTTAGTTATTTCTGTGGAATAATACTCCACTTCTTTGACAGTAACAAGACCCTCATTCTCTGTCTGATCCACTATTGCCTTTGAGAGGGTATTCGCCATTACTTACACCTTGTCTGCATCAGAATCTTTGACATAAGTATATCTCACAGGATCATTGTATGTGCAGAGGCATTTTTGAGATTTCTTTTGATCCCAATAACAATGTTGTAATTGTACAAGCCTCCACATCTTCCTCTGGCAGATCATTCCATACATGTACCACCCTCTGCATGAAAAAGTTGTCCCTCAGGATCCTTTTAAATCTTTCCCCTCTCACCTTAAACCTATGGCCTCTAGTTTTGGATTTCCCTACCCTGCGACAAAGACCTTGGCAATTCACCCTATACATGCCCCTCATGATTTTATAAACCTGTTAAGTCACCCCTCCGCCTCCGATGTTCCAGGGAAAATAGCACAGCAAAGGCTTGTGCACATCTCAAGATGGGTTTTCAGTGCCACTGGGTGGTCTGTGAACTTTTCATTTCCCTAACCTCTAAAACTTCATTCTCTGTGCTTGTGTGCCTCTGTTCCATCTCTATCAAAGCTCTCAACTTAAAATAAGCAGGTTTTCTTGAATGTAAGGAAAGTGGTGCAGATGCTAGAAATCTGAAACAAACACAGAGAATGTTGGAAAAACTCAGCAGTTCCGGCAGCATCTGTGGAGAGACAGAAATAGAGTTAATGTTTTGAGTTGGCCAAAGAGATAATGGACCTAGGAGGGAGGTGATGGCCGGGTGGTATTATCGCTGAACTGATGATGGTCCTGGCACCTGGGTCCAAATCCCTTCATGGCAGATGGTGGAATTTGAATTTGATTTAAAAAGGAAATTTGGAATTAAGAGTCTAATGATGATCATGAAACCATTGGCGATTGTTGGATCTGGATCACTAATGTCCTTCAGGAAAGGAAATCACTGTCCTTAGGTGCTACATTTTGGAAAGGCAAATCAGGGCAGGTAAGGTCGTGGGGAGTGTTGTTGAACAAAGAGACCTTAAAGTGCAGGTTCATAGTTCCTTGAAAGTGGAGTCTCAGGTAACCAGGGGAGAGAGGTTAATCTTGAATTTACCCACTCTTACACTTTCATATTCAGACCTCTCTTTGTTAATTTCACAATCTTCCAATCTGATAGGTTGCAGAGACATGGTCACTTGAGATCTTTGAAACACCAAATGTTTGTCACAACGTAACTGGGTAACAGTGAACTGGTCACAATGTCCTACACTTCCACAAATTGTCACAAAACGTATAAATGTATAAACGTCCCAAAGAGCCAAATTTGGCCGACTGACTGTTACCCAGCACAAAAGCAAATCACACCAGGTTCTTCTGTAACAGTAAAGATAATTCTATTTATTGTAGCACACCTTAGCTTTAACAAGAATAACAAAAATAAATTATTTCTTTTCATGCAACTTGAACTATACTCCTTCAAATTCCCAAACGAGATCCATTCAATCACAATTAAGACAAACAAAAAGCAAATAGTTTAACACATCTACTACGGGAGGAAAAGAATGTAGACAGGGTAAACAAAATTCTGAAACTCAAACATCCAGAGCACAAGGTGGAAAGTCCTTTTCCCTTCACAGTTACTTTTGCTTTTTGCAATGATGAAATACTGTTGTCTCAAATGGTGATGGTTTGTCTTATGATTCAATATTGATCAAGTGGACTTGGGTATTTTTCTTGTATGAATTTTTTCTTTTAAGCTTGCTGGGGTTTCTTTTGTCTTTTTTCTACACAGAGAGGAATGGAGAGAGAGAGATGACTGCGGGCTGAATGTGTTCACCCTCTCTTACACTTGGTGCTCACAGCTTTTCAAACACTCAACCAGAGAGCTGTTGCCGGGCAGAATTTCCTTAGCTTGAAAAAGACTCTTAGCACCGTTCAGTCACCATACCCCATCTCTTCTGGCTTCCAAAAAGCAATAAATCAATGATATGCAAGGAGATAGTAAGAACTGCCGATGCTTGAGTCAGAGATAACACAGTGTGGAGCTGGAGGAGCACAGCAGGCCAGGCAGCAATCAGAGGAGCAGGAAAGTTGACATTTCAGGTCAGGGACCATTTCTGTAGAAGGGTCCCAACCTGAAACATCAACAATATGCAACACTTGTTTCTTTTCTTCAAATTGCAGAACCTTCCTGTTTCAGTCCAACTTCCATTTTATTGTCAAAAATATGCAGTGTCTTACATTGTCTAGTTTCTCAGAAGAGTACTGCTACCCCAAGTTTGACGTCTGGGACATTCCAAGCAGTGTTAGTGTTGGGTCCCACTGCACACTTATGCATTTATACAGCAACGATACGTACGATGTGCTTATTAAGCCACATGACCTCCCTTTTCTGATTTTTGTCCCAGTTCTGCTGTGTTAAACATAGAGTAAATGAGGCATTTGTGGTTTGGAAATTAGGACTTCACCATGGTGCAAGTTTGCATTCCATCCCAAGGAGGCAGGCAATGAATTTCCATCATTAAAAGCCCAAACAGGGCCTGTTTGGTAACACTGATAGTATTTTTCTGATGGTGTGACATTCCCCTTCCCACCACTGCATGTGAAGACCACAACCAAACCACACTCTCACAGAGAAGACAAGACTTTGTGGCCCTGAGAAGGGGCTACAAGGAGGGAAGGCAATGCCTGCAGTTCCAGTAATCTCCACACAGGAGTTTGCCCTCTGGCCCTCCGTCTAATGGATCTTTATGATCCTCAAATGTACCTCTAGTAGGCTCCAGGCCTCCTGCATTCCTCAGCAGTGGCCACCTCTCCTGATGAGGTCACTATGGTTACCGAGCTGCCAGGCCTCTGATTGGGCCAGAAGCCTGTCCACCTTCCCCTGTTTATACAGCGGGCTCCCAGGCAGGCATTTCGGAGCCATCCCTTTTGTAAAATCACAGGAACATGAGGACTCAGGAATGGGGGTCCAACTTTTAACCTAATGAGAATGTCTTGATGCCCCTCATAAAATCCAAACCAATTGTTTTGGCTTGTCCCAGAGTCAGCCAGCTCTCTGAATTGACACAATAAACGTATATTATCACAATTGTGGTCACCTTTTCAACTTCTGCCATCTGATTCAAATATTCAAGACTTTCACAAAGTAAAATGGTTTAAAAAGGAAGAAAGATGGTCCAAAATGGCTGCAATGATTAGCTGACCATAGCCCTCTTTCTCTCTCCTCCAAAGGATCCAATACCCTCTTCCTCACCTGGTCATAACAATGTTAAATGGGAGTTGAATGGTGACATTTAGATGACTTCATCACATCTTGTGTGTCCGGAATCTTAAAAGGTCATGAGTCATCGAATCATAGAATTTTAATGTACAAGAGGAGGCTATTAAACCCATCATATCTGTACCGGCTCCCAAAAGAGCTACCCAGCTGGTCCTACTCTGCAGCCCTGTCTCTGTAGCTCTCTGACTTCTTCAATTCCAAATATATATCCAGCCCTCTTTTGAAAACTCATATGGAATCCGCCTTCATCACCCTCCCAGGCAGCATGTTCCAATCCTAACAACTCTCTGAGTAAAGACGTTTCTCTGTATCTCACTCCTCACTCTCTTGCTGATAATCTTGAAATTATAACCTCTAGTTACTGACATACCAACTAGTGGAAACAGAATATCCTTCTTTACCTTATCAAAATTGTTCATAATTTTTCACATCTCAGTAAGGTCACCCTTAATCTTCTCTGCTCCAAGGAGAATAAGCACAATCTCTCCAATCTTTCCTTGTCTCTAAACTCCTTCATTCCTGGAATCATTCTAGTAAATCTCCTTTGCACTCTCTCCAGGGCTTTAACATCTTTCTTTAAATAAGGTGCCCTTAACTGAACGCAATACTCCAAATGTGGTCTGACCAATGATTTGTAGAGGTATGGCATCACTTCCTTGCTTTTATACCTTATGCCTCTACTTATAAATCCAAGGATCCTATAAGACACTTGACAACTCTTTCATCTTGCCTGGCCACCTTCAGAGAATTATGCATGTGAACCCTGAGGTCCCTCCGCTCCTGTACTCCCTTCAAAGTTTTACCATTGAGCCTGTACTGTTTTTCCATGTTTCTTCTGTCAAAATGCATTACCTCACATTTCTCTGCATTGAAATTCATTTACCAAGTGTCTGCCCATTTGGCCAACTTGCCAATGTCCCTCTGAATTCACTCAGTGTCATCCTCACAATATGCTATTCTCCCAAAGTCGGTATCATCTGCAAATTTAGAGATTTTGCCCTCAACACTGATCTCCAAATTGTTTATATAAATCAGTAAAAGCAAGGGTCCCAGCACAATCCCTTAGGGGCATCACTTTCAACTCATCCCGAATCTGAGAAATGCCCATCTATACCTACCCTCTGTTTCCTATCTTTTAACCAACTTCTAATTCATGCTGCCAAGAGCCCATCAATCCCAAACATTTCTAATTTGCAAACCAACCTGCAACGTGGCACCATAGCAAATGCTTTCCAAAAATCCAAATATAAAACATCCACAGCAATATTCTCATCCACTGCCTGTGTCACCTTGTCAAATCCCTCAACTAAATTAGTCAGACATGACCTGCCCTTGACGAAGCCATGTTGACTGTCTAGTATTAGCTTTTTTTTTCTAAGTGTATATTTACCTTATCCCATATTGTGACCTCCATTGGTTTTCACAGTATTGATGTCAAGAGTCATGTCAAGAGTCTTAAATTATTTCATCTCTTTGTTGCTGTGGCTCCCACAGCAACTTACCTGTTACTCTCCCTTCAGCACTGCACCCTTCCCCTTTCAGGTGCTACAGCTGTCTTATTGTAAATGAGGGGCTAGATCTAGCAGAGCAGTTGAACACCAAGCTGCCTATAAGTAGCGTGATTACTGCTATCATCTCCACATAAATAAGATCTAAACGGCTCTGCCATTCTAAACTGGTTGGTGTCATCCAGCCAACCATCATCCAACCCCTGATCTGAGATATCAACCACAAAGAGTTAAATATTTCTCCAGCTCAGAGATTTCTGAACAAAGGTAGGCCAATTGGCCACTCAGGACAGTCATTTAGCTAGATCATAACTATTATTTATCTTAAGTCCAATTACCAAGTTTGGTTTCCTCATCATTAATATCTTCGCATAACAAATATCTTATCAGCCTAAGATTTGAAATTTTCAATTAACCTAGCATCAGCGATTTTTAGGGTAAGTAGAAAGCTGCAGGTTTCCATGACTTTTCTCAGCCAGTGAGTTTTACAGGCATTAATGAAACAAACATCCATTTGCAGATAGCCCATTATTATTGATCTCAAATTTTCATCGAAAGGATTTCAATTTCACAGCCAGGAAGCTGCCTGCTGGAGAGAAGGGGAGGGGAAGGGGGTTTAAAACAGACAGGATTATAAGATTGCTCTGGGACCAGAGAACTGCGTTACAAGATATTAAAGCTTGTGCATGAGCCATCAACTACGTAAACTTTGGCAGTAGCTGGAACGCAGGTAACACATTTGACAAATGTAATACGGGAAAGGGAGACTAATAATGACTCATTATTTTCATGGGCACATAAAAAAAATTGACACAACGTAATTTAAACTGAATTTCCAAGGAAATTATATTAATATCTTCATGGTTGCAGTGATTTGTGGTAGTTTATTGGCCACGGTATACAAATCCTCCCCTCGTCCCTGTCTTTGCGTTCATCACCAATTGCTGCTGTTATGAACTAAAGCTTTTTATGGTGATAAGCACAGAAGTTGTTGGAAGAGCTCAGCAGGTCTGGCAACATCTGTGAAGAGTGATCGGAGTTAACATTTCGAGTCCGGTGACCCTTCCTCATAACAGTAGTAACAATGCATTTAAAATAACATACAGTTAACTATTCTCTTCCCTTTCTCTTTTAACCTGATTGCTTGTCAAAAGGGCTAACCAGCTGGTTTCAAGGTTTAGGTTGAGGAGCAGGGACCAAGCATGACTCAGCAAATTCAGAGTGCATCTGCACGACGTCCAGGATTGGGGCTGGAGATCCCAGGCTCTCATGCAAATCCCAGAGTGTTACCAGCTGAGCCAGTAAACAACAAGTGTACAAAATCAGACCTTTTAAACCAACAGGTCTCTGAGACAGCAATCACGATCTCAAATTGTTTCTTTTCTTCCCTTCTTTAATCCCATTGTACCACTCCTTTTGCTACTTGGACCAAGATGTTCCCCCAACTGGAATTCCAACATCGGACATTTCAGTCACTGTCACTCACGTTTCTGTTGCTAACAGCAGAACCATCCAGGAGGCAGTTTTCCACTGAGTAACTTTAATGTCTCCCCCTGCATTCATATTTCAAGTGAGGAAATCAATGATCAAACCAAATGTGTAGATGCGACCTTGCACAATCCTTATTCTCATCTCCACCTATCCAACACCTAGGCATGGTGGATTTCTTAACTTCTCTCACTCAGGCCTGCTTGCTGAAATCTTGCTTTCACCACCATTATCTTCTCTTCCCTGCTTCAGTTTCGAAAAGCTTGGATTCATGACATAGAATTACATGAACTGGCGTAGTCTTTTCTTCATGGAAACAGGCTGTTCTCCTCAATGGGTCTATGCAAGTATTCGTACAAGTCTCCTCCTCCTTACTCCACCCAACCTATCCTTTCCAAACTATCTCCCGCCCATCCTTATCCTGCTTTCTTAAGTACAGGTATGTTATTTGCCTCAATCACTCTATGTACTAGAAATTTCCTGACCTTGTTAGAATAGTCATGTTCTACTCCAAACCGCACATCTTGACTATGACCGTTCCTTTGCAGTCGCTTGGTCACAGACCTGGAAGTCGCTTTCTGACAGCATTGTGGGTTTCTCTAAACCCCTGGGACTGTAGCAGTTCCAGAATACAGCTCATGACCATATCCATTATGATAATGGTAAGTATGGCCTACCAAATGCTAACTTCCATCATTTGATTGTCATACCTGAGACCTTTTAAGGACTAAAGCCTTTCAAAAATGGACAAACCCAGATAAAAAAATGGTCGCCATCATGACCTAACTACAGATTGTGGCACAGTTAAGGAATCCATGTGGATTAAATGAAAATGTCTACACTAAAACTACCATTTCATCTAAAGGCATCCAAACTAAGCAAACTGAGTTATTATCAAGAAATTTGCATCTCCTGTTTTAAATCAGATATTTGATAATTTCACATATTGGGAAATGAAAAGTCTCACTTGTCACTAAGCCAGTCTACAAAGATAATGAAGCCACTTTTGGGAATGCACAAATAAACCATATTTCAGTTGCTGTTTTGAGCAGCAAACAAGGGAGAAGAAAATATTAATTTATAACAACAAAGGCTGAAAGCCTCTCTACCTGGTTCCTATCATCATCCTAGAAGATAGCAAATTGAAAAACAACCATTCAACAAGAACTCAAAGATATCCACAGATTCAGCTACAGCTGAGGTTACAAGTCAACATTTAGTCAATTGTAGTCTCTGGATAATGACGTAACACCTCAAGGACACTAAGAACTTTTAAACTACGTGGCTTCCATTTCCACAGTAGTCACTCTTCTCTTATTTTAAAAAAAACTTATTAGCTGTGATTGTGTGTGTATTTGAAATCACACTTTAATTTTTTTTTCTGGGGTTTGCAAAATTCCTCTTTCTTTCCCTCAAGAAAACTTTGTAATTGGTTCATTCATTTTGATCTAGCTAACTGCATTTTTTTATTGCATTGTGATGGCCGTGCGCTAAAAAAGGAACTGACATATTTGTTGCCAGCAAGTGACCATGAAAAGGGGAGAGCTGAATGACCCTTCCTTACGCAGTCATTACATAGCCCTACTTAAGGTTCCTGTGCAAGATGAATCTGATAATCTCAGCCAGATCTGCATCTTCCAGTTTGAGAATGACGAAAGTTACGTGGTAATCAGCCAGCATTTCAGTACATGTGGGATTTGGCCTCAGCTATGATCCTCCACACAGTTAATCATCAAATATGCAGCTCGTGCAGAGAGAATAGCTTCAGCACAGACTGGGGACTCAACATGGGACATTTCTGTTCCTTGTGATTCATCTTCTAAATGAATAAACTCCAGAAAAACACCAGGGAGATGTGACTCAGGCCTATTTTGGAGAAGGTGTTTAACTTGGTGAATGTCTTTTTTATTTAAGATATCATAGTTTCAACCAAGTTTAAAAGTGAATCAATTAATATAAATTCTAGTTACATCTAACATCAATTTTACTTTCTTATCAATATCTTCCGATTTTCTTTGAATAATTTCACTTAAATTAAGATTCAGATTACGTTGCTGTTGCTTGGTGACCTCACTAATTATGCAGAGCCAACATCAATTAATTAACTGGACCATTCTCAGAATGTCACGCTTAAATTGGATAAATTAAATCTGCTTGTATCCATTTGTCATTTCTTTTATGGTCTATCCAACGAGCATAATTTTTGGATGGATTTAATATTCTTGTAACTGGATTCTCCTAAAAGTTAGGTTTCAGCTAAATTAGTGTTTTGTTTTTCATGATTGTATGGGGAAATGACCTTCTAATGATTTTGACTTTAAAATGACTTCTGAAACAGTCAACAAAGAATAGGATTTTTGAAGGAAACCGGAGTGTTTTTATTTGTTCTCCTAATTGTTGCACTGTTAAAGAGTCAAAAGGTTTGCATAATTTGAAACAATATTCAGCAATCTCACATATGTTATCTCAGTACTATCTCTCAGCAAATTCTGTGAATTAATATTGTGAAGAAGAGTCACACTAGATTTGAAACATGACTTTGCTTCACTCTCCATGAGCACTGCCAGACCGTGCTGGAAAACCTCAAGCACCAGTGAAGGTTAACCCTCCCACTGAGTTAGTCAACAGGCTATGTTCTGGGATTGTTCAACTCGAGCTCCCAATTACTGCTTCAATAGGTTTAAGGCCATTACAAAACATTCATTTGGTATCGTGTGTGAGTAATGGCTTCCTAAAGGCCCACTGGGAAACTAAATGGTGAATATGTGTGTTCACTAATTTCAGGCAGTTTTACTTCAACTGACTTCAAGGGATGGGGACAGTAGGGTAGAATCTCTGTGGAATGAGAGGGTAGGGTGGGATTTCTGTGGAATTGGGAGAGTAGGGAAAGATATCTGTGGGACTGTGAGAGTGGGGTGTGGTAACTGTGGGATTGAGAGAGTAGGGTGGGATCTCTGTGAGATTGTGAGAGTAGGGTGGGATCTCTGTGGGATTGAGAAAATAGGCTGGGATCTCTGTGGGATTGGGAGAATGGGGTGGGATCTCTGTGGGATTGGGAGAGTGCTATGAGTTCCTTGTGGAATGGCAAGAACTGGGCATGATTCTTTGGGAATTGGGAGAGTACAGTGTGATCCCTGTCAAGTGGGGAGAGTAGGGTGAGATTCCAGTGAGATTGGGGGAATAAGATGAGATCACAATGGAATGGAGAGAGTAGAGTGGGATCCCAGTGGGATAACAAGAGAATAATCCCTACAGGATTGAAAGAATACTTTGGGATCTTTTTTGGCTTTGGATAACAGGGCAGGAACACTGTCCAACTTGGAGAAAATGGTGGATTTTCTAAGGAATTCAGAAAATAGGATTGGATCCTTTTTGGCATTGGAGTGTAGGGTGTGATCCCTATGGAATTGGGAGAGAAGGGTGGATCTCTGTGGAATTAAGAGTAAGATCGCATCCCTTTGTGTTTGGGAGAATAGTGTGGAATCCGTATGGGATTGGAGAGTAGGGTGGGATATCCGTGGGATTGGGAGAATTGCATGGCATTCTTATGGGATTGGAGAGTAGGGTGGGATATCCGTGGGATTGGGAGAATAGCATGGATCCCTATGGGATTGGAGAGTAGGGTATGAATCCTGTTGTTGTCGGGAGTCTTGGAGGAAGTTCGTGTTCTACATCACTTCAGAGATAGGTGGAGTCCATCAACTTTTAAAAGTAATCCTTTACTCACAATTCTATGATCTACTTGAACTCTCCGATGCAATGAAGTCAACATTGTTAAACCTCTCTTCAGAGTCTCCATCATCACTTACATTACTATTATAAGGTAAACTATGTAAAAAGATCCCAAAGTATTCTTTCAATCCCATAGGGTTTCTTCTCTTGTTATCCCACTGGGATAATGGCATAGCTTACTACATAAAACAAGTATTAACTCTTTCCTCTTTAGGAACTGCTCAAGAAAATTAAACCACAAACTAAGCTTTAAAAACGTCTGTTTACAACTCATACAAAGTTATTGTAAATCCATTGCTGACCTACAGCAATATGTGATTTTACCCTTTTGGAACTTATGTTTTTGAGACCTGGAACATGATTTATTGTTGGTATTTGAAAAGGACTGAAACTCTCCCTCCCAGTGCTCCATTTCTAAAAAAAAACATTGCTTACATGCAGAAGTTGACCTGTGTGGTGTTGAGGTACATGAAAACTTTCCCCAGGGCATGTATGGTAGCAGCTTCTCCTGGCATTAGTGTGCCAAGGTGAGGAGCACGTTGGTAGTCCAGGAAATAGCTGTGCTATGTCTATCAATCTGTTATCAGCATCTTCCCTAACACTGACCCACGATCATATGGATTATGGGCGTAGGGAAGTGCATTATATCTCAGAATGTATATTAATGCCAGTGAGGAGACAATCCCATTAAAATTCTGCCCTCCACATTATACATCGATTTGATGAGTGACACAGCGGCCTGAATTGAACGCCCTCCCACAGTGAGAATGTTGCAGAGGAGGGGTTAATGTAGGGATAGGGTTAAATAAATACACCGATAAACTCTGTGGTGTACTGTGGCCTCAGTAGCCAGGTGATCCAGACTCTACAGGGAGGTTAGAACTACAGAAGTTTATGGGCAAAGATATTTGCTTCTAAGATCCTCTCATACATAGTGTAAGTCAATATTGTTTGAAAAAATCACCTCGAGGTCTGACCTGAGCCAAACTGATCCCATATTAAAACAGATAAGATTAAGAGGAGACCAATTCCTAGTTTCAGGCCACACTATTTCTTCATGGTGCCATTTTATCTCCTGCTACTGGTACCAGAGAGCAGGGTCAGCCTTGGTGGCAAATGTCCCAGCACATTGAAGACGTGCGACATTGGATGTATGAGGATAATATAAGGCAGACAGGTATGAGGTACCACCACAGCAGATCTCCTGATTGAAGCTACATGCAGGACAGGACAGGACTATAGCCTGGTGACATCTTCAGTGCTGCCAGGCAAGATTACTATCAGGGGCAGGTTTGCACAATATATAGCCCACTGGTCAATTGCACAAGGAGACAATGACTGAAGACTCAAAGAAGCCAAGGTGAGTTTTTGGAAGATTACTCCTGTAAGAAATCCTTGTGGGACTGGGAAGCAGGAGTGTTCCACATCTCCTGGGTCCCACCAGAAGCACTTTCCCCTCTCCATCCTCTCCTTCTGTTTCCATAGCTCTCCCTAACTACTGACTGAAATGGCACGGTCTTCTGAAGCCAGGGTTAAGGCCCACTTGGGCAACAATTCCAAATATTTGGGAACGCACGTTATGAGACAGGTACCTCAACCGTGGTTTCCCCTCCTGTTAACATACACAGGCATAAAAGTCACAGCCTGTGATCTGCAATTTTGGGATATATGCTCGATGCTGGGATGGCCCAGAACTGAGAATTGTACAGGGAATTTCACTACTGCCAGCTCTGACGTGCCAGTCAAAGACATCAACAGTGAGTGGTACAGTCTCTACATTTGTTTCCGGTGTACCGTGCAAACTTCCCAGGTGCAGAAATCCAACCACATCAAACGGACTCCAAAAACACAGGGTTAGATATTATTAAAACCAAAGGAAATGAGAAGGCAGAAGAGATCCAGAGCAACAGGACCATACTGATGTGACCTAAAAATGAAACAGGCTAATGACTCTGTGCAGTAATTGCTTATTCAGTCCGACATTAGCTTTTATAGCCTGCAGGGTCTTGACTGTGCTTTTTCTCATAAAGCAACATTTTCAAATGTACTAAGGCAAACTTTTCAAACTCTACAGTTGAACAGTTTTTATCGAAGAACAATTATATCATCCACAATAACGGAATGTTTAAACAACTCATTGGAATAGAAAAATGCTAAGGAAGTTGTTCATTGTATTGTTGCCCATGGACGTCAGTAATAGTTCAGGAAGCTGTGATAGTCTCGTCACCCCCTTCAATGGTGCCTCCAACTACCTGCACATGTTTTCTGTAAGAGTCAGCTTATTATCACACACCAAGCCATCACACGGGTGCTCCGGGGAGAAATAATGCATGAAATTGCACTGCAAAAGGCAAGAGCTGAATAAAGACAGAATCTGACAAGTGAGGTTGGCGAGAGTTAATGGAATAATGAATGGCACTGAAAGTGAAGGCAATAAAACATATGATAACAACTGCTTGCCGCAGCTCAGTGAACAAGCAGCAAAGTAATCCCAGCCAACCGTGCTGTCCACTTGGAGGGATCTTTAAAGAACACCAACATCCTGCTGGGTGTCCAGTGACATGAGTGTGGGGGAACATGCTGAGCTGTGATGCCCTCACAGGTTCACCAGCTCAAGAGACTCACAGGTAAAGGATGGTCACATCAGGATAAAGGCTTTCTGGTCTCTGAGTATCCTCTGCCTAGCTCAACTCAAAAAAGACAATTCAAGTCAGAGCCATGGCTCAGTGCTAACTCAACTGAGTCACGAAGGCATAGGTTCATGTCCAATGTAGAGACTTGCTCACATGATCTGGACTAACACTCAATGCAATACTGATTGCTGCAAAGCTGCAACACAGTTGGATTGCTGTATAGTCAGAGGCAGAGTCCTCTAGAGAAGATATTAAAACCAAACATGCCTGCCCTTTCAAGTGCATGGCAATAATCCTGACATTTGAAAAGGAGCATAGGAGGTTTCACCTCTCCCTACCCCTCAACCCTACCACCATGCCCACCCGCCCAAATGCATCCTATCCAATATTTATCCCTCAACCATCACCTGAACAGAAAATGACAACAGTTTTGCTTGTGGGATCTTGCTGTGCACAAATCAGCCACAGTGTTGAGGACAACACTTCAACAAAGTATTCAATTGGCTGCAAAATGCTTTGAGGCACCTTTAAGTTGTAGCAGGCACTAAATGAATGTAAGCCACACTTTATCTATCATGGGGAACCCAAGAGAGCATTTGATGGCGCTTCATGTCAAAAACCAACAGGAGGAGGCACAAGAGCAGCCAACCCCAGGTGATGTTGAACAATAGTTTATCCTGTCATTGACAGTTACTGCGTCTGCCTCATATATGCATGGTCACTGTTAAGGAATCTAATTTCCTTATTCCTTACAGCTCCCAAACGTTGGTGCTGTTAGTGGAAGGATAAAAACCTAATGAATGAAGCTGGTATTTCTCTATCCATTAATCTAACGAGGCCTTCAATCATTCTGCATAAAGCAATTCTAAGCTTGGTTAGTCTAAGGGATGTCAATAACAACCACCAACGGTAGACTCTTGGATTGTGGGGAAGAAACACTTTCAGCCAATGGCCTGAAGACAGACTCATACAAACAAATGGATCTAATGGAGGTTGTTAAAGTCCTGCCAAAAAAAAGTAATAAGCTTTTGAAAAAGAGTGAGCTTTTAAAGTAAAATGGATGCTGGCAACCTGCCATACTGTCAGCCACAGTTAATGATTGAGAAAAGGACTCAGCTACTTCCACCCATTAAAATGTCAAATGGACAATGGGAGCTAACAAGCAGCACTCCACATATGCACTTCAGAGCTGGAAACAAGAGCGTGACAACAAATGCTTTCTTCAGTGGCAAATGCAACTTCAGTGATGTTTATGGTTACATTTATGACTTGTTTTCCCTTCGGCTACTCTACACAAGGTAAACAGGAGTTTTGGAAATACACAGCAGGTCATCAGTCAGCTGTAAAGAGATGGGTTAACAGGCTCAGAGTGCACACTTTACGGGAACTCAATCAGCTTGAATGAGCAATCACAGTTGTAACATGAATCTGCCTTTCTTTTCACAATGTTGACTGATGCGCTGTGTGTTTCAAGCATCATGTGACTTTATTTCAGCCTCCCAGAGATTCGTATTCTTCCCTCAGTGTGTCTAGGATGAGTCCTAATACAAAGAGAGAGAATCCCACTGTGGTATATTTTAATTCTGAGCTCAGCCACATTCAATGGATTAGAGTTTGTTTTCTACTGTTGAGGAATGAAATCCAGGTAAATTTCTACCGCTGTCTCTGAATAGTGTGGTTCTTAATATCTTTACCTTGCACTGAGATTGAAAGCCATGTAAAGAAATAACATTTAATTCTTAACCTCTGCCTCCGCCTGTACTATTTCTTTAAATAGAAGTCATTAAAGAGCTTCTGTTGTTCTATTATTAGTGATCACAGAAGAGTTTCTGCTCCATTTGATATCATCCATCAAAATTTTGTCAGATTACACAACGGATAACTCCCTCTTCAATATGTAGCAATATGTTGAATTGAAATAGAGAAAGTGGTGTACAAGGATAGTACTTTCAAAAAGCTAGCAGTGGTTCTCCAATTGCATAGCCATTGTAAAAGGTTCGGATCCCAACCAGAGTCCTACATCTCTCTAAAACAATGTCAGTGTTGATGGTGCCATTTGGATACAGAAAACAATCAGTATCTAACAGTTCACATAAATCATAGGAATCTCCTCACAAACCAGAGCACAGCCCATGGTGCTCTAAGTAAACCAGAGCCTCCCTGGGGTCTCATTTTCAGTTCCCAAAGATCTAAAAGTTGTCAGTAATGAAAAGAAACTCCCCTCTCCATGATCTTGTGCACCCTGGGCCAGTCAACAGTGGATTAAACCCATCTTCTATCTTTTCAACATGCTAGAATGTAGGTGGAATGGTGGCCTTGTATGGTGGTAAATAACAGCACACAGCAGTTGGGCCAAATGGCCTGTTATGCTACTGTCGACTCTGTGGCCGAATGTTTGTGCTTTCTGTCCTGGAGTGGCTTGGCGAGGGTGCTTGGATGGGGAGGGGGAAGTTATCTTGGTGAGGGACGGAGTTGGGGGAACTCATGAATCTACCCACTCCTCTGGTATTTTACTAGTCAATAAGTTGGTGTTTATACATCCCACCAAGCCTTGGGCCCAATTAATGGCCACTTAATGGCTTCCTCCTGTTGCCAGTGTTGTTTTACCAGCAGGGAGGGTGCCCATGCCACATGGCAAGGTTGCCAGGTAAACACCGTCCAGCAGGGAGGTGGAAGCAGTTCATCCTCCCTCATGGAAGCAGGGGCCATTGCATCAAGTCAGCCTTCTTGTGGGATGTGGGCATCGCTGACTGGCCAGCATTTCTTGCCCATCCCTAATTGCCTTGAGAAGGTGGTGGTGAGCTGCCTTCTTGAACCACTGCAGTCCTCCTGCTGTGGGTTGACCCACCGTGCTGTTAGGGAGGAAATTCCAGGATTTTGACCTAGCAGTGGTGAAGGAACGGCGATATATTTCCAAGTCAGGATAGTGAGTGGCTTGGAGGGGACCTTGGAGGTGGTGGTGTTCCCACGTATCTCATGCCCTTGTCCTTCCAGATGGAAGTGGTCGTGGGTTTGGAAGGTGCTGTCTGAGGATCTTTGGTGAGCCATGCAATACGGTGTTGTGTCTTCCCAGATGGTCTCACCCCAACTTTCCCAGCAGAGGTCAGAACAACTGTTTCCACGCAAAATTCAGCACAAAGTAATTTAATATAGTCCGTTCACCTTTCCCTTAATGAATCAATATAAATAAGCTCGGGAAGAATAGTAATCAAATATTAAAGTGAAACCTCATCTGATGGTGAAGGGCAGAGGGCAGTTTCCTTGCATCGCACACGTACATGGCCAACTCTTCCAGCCTGGACGAAGAATGGACAAGTGGACGAATAGCTTCAGAAAGAAGGTGGAGGGTCCTGCTGGTTAGGTTCACTCATGTCTGATTATAGCAATTATTCTGTAATGCCCAAACACAAGAGGGCCAATAGTGCCTGCTGGGGGCAAAGAGGAAATTTCGGAGACATGGCCTGTAAGGGGAAGCAGATGTTTCAGAGCCTCATTCTACTTTCCAGTCAAGGAATAAATAAGGAGAAATAGAAGTGAAAGGAAGAAACAAACATGACAGGTTGAAAGTGTTCTTCTACAAAACAACGCTGTTCATTGGGGGAATGCATGTTCAGTATCACCACAGTTTTTTTCTGAAGATGTGTTATCCAAAATATTAATTTGTAATATTTCAAATCTGGAGGAATATATATTTCCTGAACTTTTCGGAAAGAAAAGTGCAAAGTAAAGGACACTTGTTACAGTAGCAACAACGTCCCAGCCACAAATAACAAACTGCTTGAATTGAGAAACTACATCTTAACTCTTCAGAGACAGGTTACATAACCCTGCGAGTGGGAGTAAAAGTATATCGGTTTGAACACAGTCTAAGAAGACTTGCTATTGCTTTAGCCCTCTCTTTCCCCTGAAATATTCCCAAATTTGAGAGTGCAGAAGACCTCATCCGCTCAAAAGCGAAGGGTCCGTAAAGAAGACATTAAAATACACACCACAATCTCTAGCAAAGAGAAATCAGCCAGCCGTGCCTGATCCAGAAAAAAAAGACAATGTCAATAACTTTTGTGGAAAGTGTCTTTGACTGTAGGTGAGTATTTGGACAATCTGTAAATAATTTGTTTTTTTCTGAATTTAAGTATTAGTTGGCCAAAGTGATTTTAAGAAAAAATTCTGCAGAGTTTTATATTCTTTTCAGGCTCGGTGGGGCATGTGATAAAAACTGAAAGCACTGCAAATGCTGTAGATCAAGAACAAAAGCAGAAGGTACTGGAAAAGCTCAGCAGTTCTGATGGAATCTGTGGAGAGAAATCTGGTTCTGATAAATTGGTTCTGAGTTCTGGGGAAGGGTCACTGGACCCAAAACGTTAACTCTCTCCACAGATTCCATCAGAACTCCTGAGCTTTTCCAGTACCTTCTGCTTTTGTTGGAAGGACACATGCATGAGTTTGTGTGCAGGTTATTTTTCAAAAAAGGTGTATGGACATGTTTGCATATTTTCCGTCTTTTACTGACAATTTTTGCAACTTTACTCGAGTAAGGTTTTTTACAATGGAACTAAATCCTTATTCGTTTAACTTAAAGAACCCAGTTGGCTTGTTTCTGACACTGACCTATACGCTTGGCAATATATAATTGTCAATATCATCTTTCTCTTAAATTCAAACTCTGTTACAGCCAGTAGAGGACTGGGACAAGGAAAACGATCAGTTCACTCCTATTAAATTGGTCATAACAGAAGCTTTAACTCATGCATAGCTTCAGGACTGAAACATGCCAATTTTAACAAATACAGAAGGAACAGCAAACATATAAAGTAAGAGAATGGCATTGCTAACTAATAATTGCTGCACTAAAAGCCAAGATCTTCTCCCATTTGAGGCTCGCATTGAGAAATAATAAAGAGCCTGCAGCAATTCTGATTGCCTGTGATGATCACTGTGATAGAAATAGATTGAAGGGATGGTAAACATTGTAAGGAGTTTGCAGAAATACTGGGACTGTGATATAATGAGGGGGCTTTAAGGCAGAATGGCAATGAAGCTGGTTAAAGTAAATCGAGGGCTCTTTTCTAAAACAGAACATTATAACTTAAATGGAAAAGCTACAACACTGGACTTAGTTCTGTTTAATATACCGAAAGAAGTATTTGACCTGAAGCTAGGGAAGTATTTAAGGGCCATTGAATGTACAATGATTAGGTTTGCAGTTTGAATAAATAAAGGGGGAATAAAAAATAAAGTTAAACAGGAATATGCAGGACTAATAAAAACTATTGTGCATTGAAGACAGTTCAAAATGTGCCGCATTTGAACTATTTTCTCTCACCAGCAATCACCACAGAATTTCTAAAACAGCCTCAAAAAACAGCTCCCATTTCAGATAACCATGCTCAGTATTTAAACCATAAACTAAAACAATGGGCTGCTGTGTAATACAACTAAGTATCACTGTTCCTAATTGTAACAACTCAATTGGTGTCAAATTGGTTTCATCACACCACAGGGAGTAAGAACATATGTTGTCTAATGGTTTTACCAGACATATACTTCCTTTTCCAATAAGATCTGCCTGGGATGTCATGGCTCAGTACCTGATATGTCTAATCAGTGGCATGTGCAATCAGGAACGAGGGAAGGGCAATGGATATTTGAAAGGCCTGTTATATGGGAGATTCATAATTAAAACCAGAGCATGTGGATTCACAATGCATAACAAACTTGCTGCAAAATAGAGGAAAAACCAAGGGTAACGAGATAAAAGTTTGGAAGTGGAACTCCAAATTGATTCATTTTATGACAACTCTTTTTTATAACTTATATTAATGACCTGGAATTAAGATCCAGATGTACAGTTTCTAAATTTGTCAATGACATCAAATTTGGTTAGGGGGCATGGTAAGTGATGTATTTAATCCTGAGAAATGTTGCAGCAAAATAAAAGGCATTAATAAACTTGCAGAATGTGCATGTAAATGCATTTTAATATACGCAAGGTTGAGCGGGGGGAATAAGGAAACCAGACACTGTTTGGATAATTAAAACCTAAGTGGGGTGGAAGAGCAAAGGCATTCAGTGATTCAGATACATAAACCACCACGAGTAGCAGTACAGGTTAATAAGCTCATAAAAAGAGCCAAGCAAGCACTGGGGTTCATTTCTAGAGGGAGATAATTGAAAAGCAGGCAAGTCATGTACAGAATCTTGATTAGACCACATTTAGAGTTCTGCGTACTCTCTAAGATTCCATAGTATAAAAACAACTGAGGAACTGAAGAAGACAGAAAAGAAATTTACAAAGATGGAACCAGAACTGAGAGTTTGTAACCATCAGGAAAGGTCAAACATGCTGGGATTATTTTGAAGAATTGAAGAGAATGAAGAGTTATCAGACTTAAAATGGACTCTGCTTTCTCCCCACACAAGCTGTCAATTTCAGTTTGTACTTCAGATCTCCAGCATCCACAGTTCTTTATTTTGTTGAAGTCCCCAGTCAGAGTACATTCTTGCTATGCTGTGCCTCTTCCAATTGCTGTTGACCAAAAGGGGAATACTGATTGGTCTATTGATCGGTGATAGGTGGCAAGAGGTTCCCATTCCTGATTTCGATCTGATTCCATAAAAGTGACTGAGGTCCAATAGTTCTTTTAATTTATTTTCAGGATGTGGGCACCACTGAATAGATCAGCTTTTATTGGTCATCCATAATTGCCCAGATGGCAGTTAAGAGTCAACCACTTTGCTGTGGGTCTGGAGTCACATGTAGGCCAGTCCAGGTAAGGATGGTAGTTTCCTTCCCTAGAGGACATTAGTGAACAACATGGGTTTTTCCAACAATTGACAACAATGGTTTTATGGTCATTGTTAGTCTGTTAATTCCAGATTTTTATTGAATTCAAATTCCACCATCTGCCATGTCAGGATTTGAACCCCGGTTATCTGGGACCCTGGATTAATAGGCTAATGAGAATACCACTAGGCTATTGCCTCCCCATTGTATATTTCTAGCATATCTAGTATGAATCATAGAATCCCTACAGTGTGGAAACAGGTCCTTCGGCCCAACTAGTTCACACCGAACCTCAGAGAATCCCACCCAGACACATCCCCTATAACTCACCTAATCTACACACCCCTGAACACATGGGCAATTTAGCATGGCCAATCTACCTAACCTGCACATCTTTGGACTGTGGGAGGAAACCTACACAGACACGGGGAGAATGTGCAAACTCCACACAGACAATCACCCGAGGGTGGAATCGAACCCAGGTCCCTGGCGCTGTGAGGCAGCAGTGCTAACCACTGAGCCACCCGGTTCGAAATTATTCATCTCCCTTCTAGGACATCACTGCAGAAGTTCCTCAAGACAATATCCTGGTCCCAACCACCTTCAGTTACTAAATCAATGCCTTTCCCTCCATTATAAGATCAGAACTAAGGATGTTTGATGATCATCACACACTACCATACATAACTCCTTAAATATTGAAGTTATCCCAAAATATATCCAGACGCTGACTAATAAGTGGGAAGTCACACTCAGGGAACTTGAGCCATCTCAGCAAGAGACAATCTTACCCTTGGTGCATAACAACATCGTTCTTGCTGAATCCCCCACCACCAATAATCCAGAGATTCCAATCAACCAAAAACTTAGCTAGACCAGCCACATCAATACACATGAAAAACAGGGTAGCATTCTGCAGTAAGAGACTCATTTCCTGATTCCCCATCATCCACAAAGCAAGTCATGGGTATGATTGAATACATTTCCACTTGCATGGATGATGAGCCTACAATATTCAAAAAACTCAATATGATCCTTCTTGATTGCTACTTCACCCACCGCCTTAAACAGCAACTCCATCCATTTCTGGCAAACTGAGCCTGCAGTGTGTACCAGACGGACTACAGAAACTTGTCAAAGCTCCTTTGAAAGCACCTTCCAAAATTGCAACCTGTACCATCTATCAGGACAGGTTTAGTAGATTCATGGAAACTTCACCACTTCCTACTCACACTCTAAGTCATGCATCATTTCAACTTGCAAACACAGCACTGTCCTTTCATCATTGCAGGGGCAAAATCCTGAAACTCCCTTCTCAAAAACACCCTGAGTTACTTTCACCACAGTGGTACAAAAAGATCACTGACCACTACCTTCTCATACCGTTGGAATGTGCAATAAATTCTTTTGTTTGCCCACATCCCATGGATGCATAACAAAACAAAACATATTTCCCTGTCTCTGCTTCAAATTGGAATTAACAGCTATCATTTAACATTAGAATACATTTAATTCAACTGCACCTTGCAATCCAATTCTCTATTAAAGCAGAGGTCTTTGTTATTGTGCTTCACAGTGTCAATTTCAAATTTGATGTAAATCTATGTTTTCTTGTCAGTTATGATGCAATTAAACAAACTACCTTAGATTCCAGAACCAATCTATTCCCTTTGGAAATGTCTCATGCCAGATTTAATTTTCTTAAACATATCATATTGTTGAACCCAACCTCTCTGCAAATTGTTTTAATGGTCCAAATTAACTTTCTAAACACTTGCCATTTCAAACATGAGCCCTTGTATTATTTTCCCAATGCATTTTGAAATTGAACTCAGCAGTATTTACCAAAACTCAATCTGTTTCTCCATCCCTTGGTGATACTCCCAAATCCATTTCTCCTCTCCTCGGCCTTTACATTCAACACCACAGTGTAAAATGGATCAGAAAGAATGATTTAGGGTTAATTTGAAGGTGAACATTAGCTGCTCATTTTGAGCCACAATGCTCATTCCCAACTCAACAACATTGTTACTTTTCTCTCTGCATTTTTGCATTCTACTCAAGGCTCAATGCCATTTTATCACTGACTCCCCGAGCATGATAAAAATCTTTCTTGCATTCGGATCACATTATTCCACTGACCGCTCAGTTCCAAAATGTTTTAGTGTCCACATTCACGTTTCAATCAGCGTTTCACTCCTGTTTCAAACTCGTATTTTGAGACTTCTTCTAATTTTGATTTCAAATTCTAATCATCACAGTGGACTGAACACATGATTTTTCTTAACTTGACCTTAGCGATCAATCCATTTCTCCAAATCTATTGCCTGCACTCTGTTCTGATTCAAACCACTATTCAGTGTGATCTCAGTTATATTTAACATCATTTGGCATTCCTCAACACTAACATAGCCCATTTTTATTTTCCATTAAAGCTCATTCTTGCATTGAAATTTCATTTGCCACGGGTAATTATTGTCCAAGTTCACATTGCAGTCAGTTTCCCTTCTCAAACACATCTTTCTATTTCTGCAGTCTCTGTCATTTCCAATTGCAATGAACATCGTTAGATTGTTTTCTTAATCTGTGCCTATATTTCAGTCTGCTTCTTTTTCCATTTTCTAGAAAAGTAACAATACTTTGTTCCAATTCAAATCATAATCTCTATTCACAATTAAACACAACCTACACATTCCCATTACATTCAATGCAGAGGCTTTGTGGGTGGAGCTAAGAAATAAGAAGGGGATGGTGACATTATTGCGATTGTACCTATAGGTCCTCAAATAGTCGACAGGAAATAGAGGAACAAATATGCAGGGAGATTGTGAAGACTTGCAGGAGCAATAGGGTTGTCATAGTGGGGGAGGTTAATTTTACTAACATAGACTGGGGCTGCCGTGGTGTTAAGGGCTTAGATGGGGTGGAATTTGTTAAATGTGTTTAGGAACGTCTCCTCAAGCAGTATGTAGAGGGTCCTACTCGGGAAGGGGCAAAACTCGACCTGCTGTTGGGAAATAGGGCAGGACAGGTGACTGAGGTGACAGTGGGGGAGCACTTTGGGGCCAGTGACCAGAGTTCTATTAATTTTAAAATAGTTATGGAGAGAGACAAAACTGGTCCACAGGTTCAAATCCCAAATTGGGGCAAGGTGAATTTTGATGGAATTACACAGGAACCTGCAGGGGTTGATTGGAGTAGGTCTGTTTTGCAGGCAAAGGGACTTCTGGCAGGTGGGAAGCCTTTAAAAGTGTGATAGCAAGAGTTCAAGCTCTATATGTTCCTGTGAGGGTGAAGGTCAAGGTTGTCAGGAGTAGGGAACCCTGGATGACAAGATATATTGATGCTTTGACCAGAAAAAGGAAGGATTAAGGGAATCCCTGGAGGTATATAGGGGATACAGGAGTTTACCGAAGAAGGAAATCAAGAAGATGAAAAGGGGGCACGAGATAGCTTTGGCTGAGAAGATTAAATTGAACCTAAAGGGTTTCTTTAAGTATATTAAAGGAAAAAAGAATAACTAGAGAGAGAATAGGACCCCTCAAGGACCAAAGTGGACATTATATGTGGAACCACAGGAGATGAGCGAGGTCCTCAATGAATATTTCTGCTTTGCATTTACCATGGAGAAAGACTTGAAAACTTGGGAACTTGGGGAAGTTAGTGGCAATATCTTGGGGACAGTCCATATCATAGTAGAGGAGATATTGGAAGTATTAGAATGTATGAAGGTGGATAAATCGCCTGGTCCTGACCAGATGTATCCAAGATACCTGCAAGAGGCTAGAGAAGAAACTGCGGGGGCCCTGGCTGATATATTTGCATCATTGTTAGCCACGGGTGAGGTCCCAGAAGACTGGAGGGTAATGAATGCTGTTTCCTTATTCAAGAAGGGCTGCAAAGACAAACCTGGGAACTATAGACCAGTAAACCTAACATCTGCGGTAGGTAAGTTATTTGAAAAGATTCTGAAGGATAAGGCATGCATGTATTTGGAAAGACAGGGTTTGATTAGGAGTAGTCAGCATGGCTTCGTGCGTGGGAGATCATGCCTTACAAATTTGTTAGAGTTCTTTGATGAAATGACAAGGAAGGTTGATGAGAGCAGGGCAGTAGACGTAGTCGATATGGATTTCAGTAAGGCCTTTGATAAGGTTCCACATGATAGGCTGCTCTGGAAGATTAGACCACATGGAATCCAGGGAGAGCTGGCAAATTGGAATCACAATTGGCTTGATGGTAGGAAGCAGAGAGTAATAGTGGAAGGATGCTTGTTGGACTAGAGGTCTGTGACTAATGGTATGCCTCAGGGGTCGGTACTGGTCCCATTGCTGTTACCTACATCAATGATTTGGATGAGAATGTACAAGGCATGATTAGTAAGTTTGCAGGTGACACTAAGATAGGCGGTATCGTGGACAGTGAGAAAGGTTAGCAAAATTGCAGCAGGATCTTAATCAGCTGGAGAAGTGAGCTGAGAAATGGCAAATGGAGTTTAATATAGATAAGTGTGAGGTGTTGCATGTTGAAAAGTCAAATCAAGGAAGGAGGCTCATGATGAATGGGAGGGCCTTAAGGAGTGTACTGGAACACAGGGACCTTGGAGTTCAGGTGCACGGTTCTCTGAAAGTAGAGTCACAGATAGACAGGGCAGTGAAGAAGGCTTTTGGCACACTGGCCTTCATCAGTCAGGGCACTGAGTACAGAAGTTGGAAAGTTATGTTACAGTTGTACAGGACTTTGGTGAGGCAGCTCTTGGAGTATTGTGTTCAGTTTTGGTCACCTTGCTATAGGAAGGATGTTATTAAACTGGAAAGAATGCAGAAGAAATTTACAAGGATGTTGCCAGGACTCAAGGGACAGAGTTATAGGGAGAGGTTGGACAAGCTAGGACTTTTTTCTTTAGAGTGTGGGAGACTGAGGGGGGACTCTTATAGAAGTGTATAAGATCATGAGAGGCATGGGCATGGTAAATGCACTCGATCTTTCTCCCAGGTTGGGGAATCGAGGGCTAGAAGGCATCAGTTTAAGGTAAGAGGGGAAAGAATACATGGAACCTGAGGGGCAACTTCTTTACACAGAGGTGGTATGCATATGGAATGAGCTGCCAGTGGAAGTGGTTGAGGCGGGTGCATTAACAACATTTAAAAGACATTTGGACAAATACACGGATAGGAAAGATTTAGAAGGATATGGGCCAAGTGCAGGGAAATGGGGTTAGAGTGGATGGGCATTTTGGTCGGCATGGACCAGTTTGGGCCGAAGGGCCTGTCTCCGTGCTATATGACTCTATGACTCTATAATCCCCAAGATTCTAAGTCAATCCCATCCTCCATCCAGAAACTAGATGTTAACAGCTGTATTAATTGGATTGGATTTGTTATTAGATTAATCTTTGGACTGTGAGGGATGTTTTCTGACATTGCAGATAACATCTTTAACTCTGAGACAGACGTTCGAGGTTCAGGTCCTGTTGGCTACAGAATGTACATTCATAATGTGGCCAAACAGATCAATTGGCAATTGGAATGTCTTCCATTGTGCCTATAGTAGAGAGCAGTTGAGATATTGAGGGAGAAGTTCTAATGTCAGGCTAGTGACTTGTTTCACACAAACAAGATAGAGTAAACATGTCTGTATGTGCTTTGCCTCATTTGTCTCTAGATATGGGAAGTCTTCTAAGTGTTTGGAATGTGGCATAGGAGCTTGGCAGGCAAGGCCAGTATATTGAACTCATTGATGAATTTGCTTTGGTTTATAGAACACCTCTAATGACCCCAGGAGATTCCAAAGCAGTTACAGTCTGTAAGTACTTTTGATGTGTACTTTTTATTACAATGTCGGATATGTGGGAGCTAATTTGCACATAGCAAGCTCCTGCAAATAACAATGTGATACCAACCAGATATTTTGTTTTACTATGTTAATTGATGAATATTAACTAAATAGCCCACCTCCCATGTCTCCCCTGTTCCACTTTAAAAAGCATCCTGGGATTTTTTATGTCTTCTTAGAGACCAGGCAGAGCCTCAGGTGAAACTCTCACCTAAAAGACTGCACCCCTGATTGCCTGGATTTACCTTAGAGCTACACTGGATTTTGAGTTGATCTCTCGAGAGTGAGAATTGAGTCTTCTTTAGCCAGGGCCAGAGGCACAATGATTACAAACGACGGAGTTGGTGATGTCACCTTGTAATTCAATTTTCAACAACGATCCACCTAGTGATTTGGCTTTGGGATCAGGGCCATGAGTGAGTGCACATTGGTGAATTTAGAAAAGTTGAATTGTAAATTGGAATCACAAGTAGGTTTGAGTGATACAACTTGATTGGTACAAGGACTTGAGTTCTCCTTTGTGAGTAGAATTGAGAAATACACCTGAATTGATGGTATCCATCAGATTTACAATAATTGCTAATTGGCTATTCAATTAGGAGTAGGAAGGAGAGAATAAAAGGGTCATTTTAGCCACTCAGTCTCTTAGCTATGGGACTCCCTGACCAGGAGCCCAAATCAGATGCATTTTCCTAACAATTTATTGGTTATTAAAATAAACATTCAGAAAATTGTGGATTGCATGTGTTTGAATTGCTGAGGTACATTTCCAGAGAACTCCTGAGGGAAGCTCCTCTGTTAGAAACGCTGTCTTTCGGGTGAGATGTCATAGCATCACTGTGTGTACAAAAATATTTTACTGGAAAGTGCTTTGAGATGTCCTGTGGTTTGATATTCACAACATAAATTTCTTTAAAACTACCAACAAGAACTTGAGATTATGTAGACAGGGATTCCAAAAAGCCTATTGATTAAAGTGATGCCTATGAGACCACTCAACACTCTCACGTACAAAACCTTTAATACAAGCTCCTACTCAGGTATGAAGAAATATATTTAATCCTAGCTTGCCGCATACATTAGCTTATTTTTTTACACACAGCTAATGGTCTGGCAGACTGGTAGGAAAATGTGGCCAAGGATCTTGGCTTTAATGATTTGTTTGTTCCACACTGCCTCCTGTGAAAGCTCCATCAAATGCAAACATAGGAAATGTTACTAAAGGAGCACTATTAAATCAGCATGACATGCACAGGAATTGCAGCCCTGTCTATAACTCCTCTTAGCCTGTGGTGCGTTACTAGCTGACTAGCCCTCACATTGGATTCTTCACATGGCTTTGGGCTATTGTTACAAAAATGAATTGTTCAGACTGTGCTCTCTCCAGCAAAACATGTAAGCAGTTAGACAGAAATCCTCAGCAGAAATGCTTGACAGGTCAGTCAGCATAGGAGAGAGACAGAGGGCAAGACAAAAGGGAAATGGGTACTCGATTGAGCTCGAGGCACAATACGTGGGATGGGGGGATTTGAAAGGAAGTAAGTCAGGAGAAAGAGTGAGAAAAGAGTCAACTGAATAGATGGAGTGGGGGGTTGCGGAATAGTGGAGGGCATCAATTGGAGAAAGGAAATACCAAATGAACTGGGTAATGGGGTTGGGGCATTAAAAATGACAGTGTTAGGAAGGGGAATGTGTTCCTGTGGTAAAGAAAAGGAAGCTCAAGACCAGGAGTGTCACAAGGCATGAACAGAGTATCTGTAAAGGTAATGGTTAAGAAGAAGGTAATAGTTTGGTTGTCTGTTCAAAATCAAGTCGTCACTTCGTCTTCTATTTTCTTCAAATTAAGAAGTAGATTGGAAACTGAATATTTCTCAGCTTGACGTATTCAACACTGCCCGGTTTCAGCAGATATTAAACCAGGTTCACATCTCCCTCCTGTAATTCAGTAAAGAAACAATCTGTTGCATGTTGTTGGATTGCTACGGCAACTGGGAGAATTGAAAAAGACTTTCATTTATATAGTGCCTTTCACAACCACTGGATATTTCAAAGTTGGATATTTTACAGCCAGTGAGGTACTTTTGCGCAACATGCCCACTAAATTGCGCACATGCACAGCTGCTCCTATATCCCACGTATTGGCATTGCCAGGTTTGTCATAGCATTGACTTCTGGCATGGGTCACAAAGCCCCACACAGGCAGGAGTAACATTACAGGGAATGCTGCTTTGCAGTGTGGTCACTGGTATTGGCATTGGGCAAATACAGCAATCATTCCATCTGGGATACCCGGAATATCATTCTTGTTCCCTTTGAAATGTGTACCATGTAACATTAACCATCAGAGATCTTCTGATTGACACCTCAACTGAAAAATAGCATCTCGACAGTGCAACACTCCCTCAGTACTGACCCCCTGACAGTGCAGCACTCCCTCAGTAC
>NC_063357.1:35449786-35492732 GCF_021869965.1 Rhincodon typus | reverse complement strand
CAGTACTGACCCCCTGACAGTGCAGCACTCCCTCAGTACTGACCCCCCAACAGTGCAGCACTCACTCAGTACTGACCCCCTGACGGCACAGCGCTCCCTCAGTACTGACCCCCTGACAGCACAGCGTTCCCTCAGTACTGACCCCCTGACAGCACAGCACTCCCTCAGTACTGACCCCCTGACAGCACAGCGCTCCCTCAGTACTGACCCCCTGACAGCACAGCGGTCCCTCAGTAATGGCCCCCCAACAGTGCGGCACTCCCTCAGTACTGACCCTCTGACAGTGCAGCACTCCCTCAGCATTGACCCCTGATAGTGCGGCTCTCCCTCAGTAATACACTGGACTATCGGCCTCGCTTTTTGTTCTTACTTGGAACCTGAACCTACACCTTCTACCTCCAAATGCTCAAACTGAGCTGCAGCAAACTTAAAGATCACTAAATAATTTTCAGTTGTCAAATATACAGAAGCTCTTAGTAAAATTGATGACATCTTCTTTCATTTTAGACTTATTTAGAAATGATTTCCCTCTCCAGTGATCCGCATACCTTGCTTGTGTCAACCTTTCGGTTTTCCAACATATTGGTGCAGATTTTGCCCCTAGGGAGGGGATGGTAGTTTAAGCCTTTGCATGGTGAGCCATGGCTCAGGTGTATCTTTGAGGCAGAAAGTTGAAAGTTCAATTCAACTCCAAAAATTTGAGCATATAAATCCAAACTGACATATCTGCGCAGCTTTCCACTTCTACAAAGAGCTCACTAATCTGACTGAGAATCATAAACTAAACTGAGACCTCATTTCCCCCTCTCCCATGCAAAATCACAAGATATTTCCTGAATTTATTGTTAATAAGGAATTAACAAATACTTGAGCGGAGAAATCACGGGATTATTACAGCACAGAATGAGTCCATTCGGCCCATCATGCCTGCACTAGTTCAATGTCCTAGTGCCAGTATGCTGCTGTTTCCCTATTTACCTGCACGCCATTACTATCCAAATAACCATTGAATTCTCTCTTGAATCCCTCAGTTGAACCTGCCTCCACCACATTTCCAGGCAGTGCATTCCATACCCTAACCACTCAGTCTGTGAAGAAGTTTATTTTTCTTAAGTCACACTTGCTTTGCTTGCACATCACTTTAAATCTGCACCCCTCTCAGTCTTTCTTCTTGTACAAGTGAGAACAGTTTCTCTCTATCAACTCCGTCCAGTCTGCTCATGATTTTGAAAGGCAGTATCAAATCTCCTCTTAGCCATCTTCTCTCCAAGAAGCACCGTCCGAACCTCTTCAATCTATCCTCATCACTGAGATCTCCTGTAGTAGGAACACCAGCCAAGGTATATTTCTACCCCGTTTTCTTTGTTCTAATGTGAGATGGAAAGTATATTAGACAGAGAGGAGCCCTCTCTAGGTTCCCATCCCCTTTAACACAAGTTGGAGTATAAATGCAAAATACACCAGAATGTTGGGCAAATTCATCCCGGACACCGTACAAATATACCCCACAAAAAAAAAATCAAAGGCAGGGGCAAAATATTTAAAATATTGAAAGAAAGGTCTTTCGATTAGAGAAGCAGTGATCTTGGGGTGGGACAGAAGCTGTGAGGAACTGTCCCTCCAATTAAAATGAACTGAAATTGCTGCATATTGGTGTTTCATTGATAGAGCAGCCAAGTGAAGTGGCAAGAGTTGTTTAAATTGGACCCAGTAAAGGATGGCATTGTGAACCCCATGGTTACACAACAGGAATCATCAGAAATATAGTAACTGGATCTGAGGTACAATCAAATGGAAATAATGACTTGCATTTAACATAGCACCATTCACAATTCCGGGTGTCCCAGAGTACTTTCCAAATAATGATGGACTAATAACGTAGTCGCTAATGTGACATGGAAATAGTGTCGACCAAATTGCAAACAACAAACTCTCACAATTAGCAATGTGACATTAGACAGATAGTCAGCTTTTGTGATGAATTGAGGAATAAACATTTGCAAGGGCACCAGGAAGAACCTTGCTGCTTTTCTTCAAAGCCATATCCTGGAGGCTTTCATGACTATTTGAAAGGACAGGGCTGGGTTTAATGTCTTATCCAAAAGACATCACCTCTAATATACCACTCCAACAAACTGCCAGTAATGCTAAAAACATAGTAAATAAGCAAAATATCCATTGGTCAATGGGTCAAAGGAAGGACAACAAAATTAGGCTTTGTGATGACCATAGTTTTGGTGTTATGGGCACTCATTTAGAGTTAAAAAAACAGACTTTTTGTTACAGCTATTGAAACTGCTGTTTGGGTGGCAAGGTGGCTCAGTGGTTAGCTCTGCTGCCTCACAGAGCCAGGGACCCAGGTTCAATTCCACCTTTGGGTGTGCTCCAGTTTCCTCCCACAATCCAAAGATGAGCAAGTTATGTGGATTGGCCATGCTAAATTGTCCATAGTGTCCAGGAATATGCAGGCTAGATGAATTAGCCATGGGAAATGCAGGCTTACAGGAATAGGGTAGGAGGATGGAATGCTCATTGGAGAGTTGGTGTGGGTTCAATGGGCCAAATGGCCTTCTTCCAAACTGTAAGGATTCTATGAAATGACACCTGGAATACTGCCTACAGTTTTGTTTCCTTTTGTGAGGGGGTACATCCTTGTAATGAGAGCAGTTCAGAGAAGGTTCAATTGATTGATTCCTGGTTGTCTTATTAGGAAGAGTTGGGCAGATCAGGCCCCTAACTGTTCAGTTGTGTCAAAGAATGCGAGGTGGGTTTATTGAAACATGTTAGTATTCAGTGCAAGGGGCGTGAGAGTGTAAATACCAAAAGGATATTCCTCTTGTGGGTCACCTAGAATTAGGGGGGAGAGTAGTTGTAAAATGAAGGGTGTCACATTTACGATGGAGATAGTGAGGAATGTCTTCTGTCAAAGACTGTTTGCATTTGGAATTTGTACTCCCAAGGAATAGTAAAGTCTGGATCATTGAATATATTCGAGGCAGAGTTAGACAGGCTTTTGATTGACAAGGGAGTTAATGCATTTTGGGGGACTTGCAGGAAATTGAAGCTAAGGCCAGATCAGGTAAAGATTGAATGGCAGAGGAAGCTCAAGGGGCTAAATGACCTACTCTTTCTCCAAATTCTTATTAACTTCAAATAATCCTGTGACATTACAAACTTACCAATTGGTTTTCATTTCTCACCTCTAAATAGGAAAGATGTTGGTAGAACATCATAATAAAATGTTTACTAATTCTGGAAAGTTGCTAAGCTGCTAGAGCCATGAACTTGTTCTAAACAGTTGACCGAGTTTATATGCAGTGTTAGTTTGATATTTAATAGTATGGCATTAGATAGAAGCACATTACTGACTCTGACTGGGCCATCTAATAGATAGCTCCATCAGAGTCAACAGGACAACAGCAGGCAGCTAATGGACCACCAACCAAAATACATTTCTATCCCATTGTCTTTGTGCTAATTTGAGATGGAAGGTATATTAGACAGAAATAAGCACCTCTCTGGGTTCCCATCCCCTTTAAACACAAATAGGAGTACAGATGTAAAATATACATGAGTGTTCAGCAAATGCACAAATATATCCCATGAAAATCAAAGGTGGAGGCAAAACATTTAAAATAATGAAAGAAAAGTTTTTTTGATTGGAGGAGCAGTGATCTTGGCTGAGACGCAAGCTATGAGGAGCTATCGCTCCAATTACAGATTCGGTCTCTCCGATTCTTGCTGTTCTAGATCCCCCAGTAACAGGGGAGATGATTGGATTCTCCGTTCTTGGAGATGGTTATTGCTGACACTTCCGTGGGATGAATGTTACTTGTCTTTTGTCAGTGCAAACCTAAATATCTGCCTGCATTTAAACATAGCCAGTTAATTTCCAAGGAGTTGCTGAACATTGTGCAATCATCCCCAATTCTGACCTTCTGATGGAGGGAAGATCACTGAAGCAGCCAATGATGGTTGGGCTTCAGACAGTACCCTGACAACCTCCTGCAGAGATGTTTTGGAGCTGATCTTTTCTGAACCATTTTCCTTTGTGCCAGGTATGATTCCAACCTGTGGAGAGCTTTCCCCCTCATTCTCATTAACTCCAGTTTGCTTAGGCTTCTTCATGTCCCACTCGGTCAAATGCAGCCATGATATCAAGTATAGTCAGTCTCTGGAGTTCAACTCTCTTATCCATGCGTGGATCAACGCTATAATGAAGTCAACAGCTGAGCGACCCTGGCACAATCCAAACTGAGCATCAGTGAGCAAGTTATGCTAAGTAAGTGCTGCTTGATAGCATTGTCAATGACCCCTTACATCATTTTGTTGTTAACGGGGAGTAGACTGAGAGTAGTAATTGACCAGCTTGGACTTTTCTTGTTTTTAGTGCAGAGGACATGCCTGAGGAACTTTCCATTTTTGTTGAGTAGATGCCAGTCTTGAACTGTATCTGAGTAGCTTGGCCAGGGATACAGCTTATTCTGAACACAAGTCTTCAGCAGCACTGCCTGAATGTCGTCAAGGCCCATAGCCTTTGTAGCACTCAGCACCTTTGGCCGTTTCTTAACATTACATGCAGTGAATGGAATTAGCCGAAGACTGGCTTCTGTGATGCTTGGAACCTGTGGAGAAGGCTATGATGGATCATTCACTCGGCTCTTCTGGCTGAAGATGGATACAAATGCCTCAGCCTTGCCTTATGCACTGATGTGCTGGACTCATCCTTCATTGTCAAGGGTGGGAATATATCCTCCTCCTCCTCTCAGTTATTTAATGGTCCAGCACAATTGACATCTCATTCATGAGCTACAACAGTCACTACAATTCAAAAACATTGCTGTGCTCACAGACCATTTGGGACATCCTTAGGTCAGGACGAGCAGTATATCAATACAAGGTCTTAGCTCAGGATTTGCTTTAGTTTCCTGCTGAAAATGGGTATTTTGAGCAATTCCTGCCTGTGATAATTTTATATGTAGAGACTGGTTAGTATTTATGCTATTGTTTCTATCTGATAAAAGAAAACTGAACAAACAAAACCACAAATATAGGGGACAATGCATCTCTTAATAATGGAGTTACTCAGAATGAAAAATAAGTCACAGAGATCAAAAAATAAGCTTCAAGAAAATAAAGAAACACAATTTCCTCATAAAGGTGTCCCTGAGAAGGAATACATTTGTTAGAAATCTGCTGGAAGGTGAAAAGATTGTTTCAGTTCTTCCAGCCAATTTCAGAGACCCAATCATTGGAGTTAAGCGCACAGCCTAGGATTTGTAAGCATTATTAAGAAAGCAGACAGAGAAGGTGTTTAATTCTTTAGCATATCAGCAACATTTTCGAGCTGTAAGTGTTTGACCTTGCAAGCAAACCGCAGTAAAATGTTGCCCAGTGCAGGCATCTTGCAGAACATCCTTCTCTTTCTAAGATAAGGTGCTTTACCAAGGTTTCTTCTGTAATAAATTGTGCCAAGTGTAAAGTGAATTCAATATGGAAATTCTGAATACATGAAGATTTTGAGCAGGTTTATTTGTAGCTAAGTTTATACATACACTACAGAGTTACCTCCAGTGCTCCAGAGTTAGCTCCAGACAGTCTATGGTTTGTGTTCATGGTATATTTGCATGTCAAGTTCTTAAAGGAGCATCACTCCAATGGTGATTATTTTTTATCCAAACATAGTTTTGTATGCTGCAACTGAAGGCACATTAATTTTGCCCAACAGCAAGCTTATTTAGCTGTAATATCTACAAGTGTAGAAGTCTAAAAGTCCAGATATAAGTTCAACGGTTTGACAACAACTCCACATCTTGTTATGGTGGAGACTTCTGAAAGTGTAGACTTTCCCTTTGCTGCTCTTGTTTGGTAGACATGTTTTTTGTTGTCCCCATGTTCCACGACACTGTTGTTATCTGGGTGTGTTCTTTTGTGCTCATTGTGTAAAACTGACTTATTATACAGTTCCCTGAGTTGCTTTCTGTTCTTTCTCAGTATTGTTCCATTAGGTAGCATAACTTCATAATGACTTCTCAATGCACACTTTCCAAGTGTCTGCAGGTGAACATGTTCCCATTGTCGATTGCACAGCTGCAATAGTTCCATGCCTATACATCAGACATGCACCATCTTCATCTGTCTTTTTTTGTGTCCTGCATCTGAATTTAGTAGGTTGCAAATTGTTCTCATTTACCTTCAGTTCTCATTTGCCTTCTGAATATGATCTCTACTGCTAATGGTAACAACCTATCCAAAGGCGTAGCTCTGAGGTGTAATAAAGCTTGAGGACCTTGATAAGTGATTATGGTCCAGCAGAGTGTGGGACTCTATCAAGGATTTGAAAAGTAGAATGGAAGATATGCTAAATCAAGAAACTGATTTAAAGGTAAATGCCCTGATATATCAGCAAACAGCTTGAGTAACTAGTTCACTTCTCAGATATGTTCCCTTGAGTTTTGATTGCTATTGATTGCACAAATATACTCTAATGTCAGTGTTCCTGCTTTTCAATCTACAGGGTGATGGTGCACTACCTTATTAAACTAAACCAATCAATACTGACATTTGAAATGGTACAATAGCTGGAGTTAGTGGACTGGGAAAATCATTTGGTTCTAATTATAATTCCACACAGATTCTTACGGAGAGAATGTTCAGTCATGCTGGCCCTTACTGTATGTAAGAAAATCAATTATCCGCAGCAACTTCACCATGTGTCATGTGCCAGAAGATTCCAATTTGATGTCCGATTAAAGGAAAGGCTTGCATTGATATAGCACCCTTTACGACCTCAGGACACACCAAAGGGCTTTTTGGCCAAACAATTTTGTTTCTGAAGTGTAGTCACTGCCGTCATGTTGGAAATGGGGAAGGCAGCACATTCAACCAGCCATAACAAATAGTAACAAGAAAATAACCAGCAATTCTGTTTTAGTAATGGTAGTTGAGAGATAAATATCAACCAGAAAACTGGGAGACCTCCCTGATCTTCTTCAAATTAATACCAAACAAACTCTTGCACCAGAACGAGCCTCTATTTAATATCTTTAACAACAACAGCACCATGGACAGCGCTATACACAATCAGCCTCAGCTTTGACTTCGAGCTATTGGGTCTGGGCATAAACTCACAACCCTCAGACTCAAGAGTCGAGAGCATTAACAAGAAGCATGCCTGGCAACTATTTTTCACATAAAGACAGTATAACATAACTGTTAAATGGCTGGGAGTAAGTTAATTAAAAACACATCAAATAACCTGCACAGCAATGTACACAGCATCCAAAACAAAATGAATGCCTGGAAGAAATAATTTTTAACAAGGAGCCAGATGCAGTAAGGGCAGTTGAAACAAAGCTACAAAATAAAGAATAAGACTGGCAGATAGTAGGATTTAAAGGATAGGGAAGGAGCAGGAACATTGATACCTGTATTGATTACAGACAAATCGAACTTTAGCAGAGAAACGGGACATAAGGAAGATTGAGATAGAATCAGAATAAATATGGATTGACAGCCTGAATAAGAACAGATCATGTAAGTCAGACTATTCTACAGATGAACTAAGGAGGAAAAGGAATAGAAATTAAAAGAAATCTATAATAATGAGCAAAACACAGCAGAGATGATTTTCAGGATCATGTTCAGACGCTAGTGATTCTCTGGTGTGTGGGGCCTTGTGCTGAAATGACCATTTAGCTACAGTTAACACCGAACTACATCTCTGTCAAAGAGTTGAAGTCAGCATTCGAAGTCACCCCTTAGACAGGCAATAAATAGCTGGGTGCCATTTAAATTGTCTGGTAGTACTCATTAAGGAAATTGTGTTGCATTCTTTTGGCTAGAAGAGAACTTTTCTAATTTTATGAGCTGTTTTCGGGGGGTCAGTAACAGGGGGCCAAATGGTGATCTTAAACACTGTTTACAGGGATAGTTACCTTTTGCTGCTCATTTGCTGCTGGAGTTGTGAAGAGGATTTCTGGGAAAAAAAATGTCAGGCATCTTTCTGAGATGTTACCAACACACAGACAACATTTATTTTCCAGATTCTCTGAGAATTTCACCTAAAAAGGGTAAGATCTATGTTACCTGCTTTATCAGCCAATTATAGGAACCACACTCGCATAGGGAGTGTATGATCATAGGCAACATACAAGAGGTTGTGCACATTCTGCAGGAGCATTGAGAGGGGGACAGGCACAAGCAACAGTAGCTGTTGCGGGACAGAAAGACAGAAGGTGGTGAAATAGGTTTCTGCACCCTCTCACCACCAACCACCCTCCCCCCAACCCTGTCCATACAGAGCTTACTTAAATATACTACTTCACAAAAATGCTAAACCTAAAGCATTATAATCTAGCATCTCCAAACAAGTCCAAATTATTGTGGTTCACAAACCTCCAAATTAACATGGATTTATGTGAAGAGAATTGTGCTTGATAAATTTGTTTAAAAGTTTTTTCCTTCAAGGATGACACGGCGTGGCAGCAATAAAGCCACTGAACTAATAATCCAGGACCCCAGACTAATGTTTGGAGAGCACAGTGGTCCAGTAGTTAGCACTGCTGCCTCACAGCACCAAGGACATGGGATTGATTCCAGCCTTAGGCAACTGCCTATGTGGAGTTTGCACATTCTTTCTGGGTGCTCTGGTTTCCTTCCACAGTTCAAAGATGTGCAGGCTAAGTGGATTGGCCATGGGAAATATGGGTTTACTTGGATTGGGTGGGGAAGGGTAGCCGAGACTGAGTGGGATGCTCTTCAGAGGGTCGGTGCAGATTGGATGGGCCAAATGGCCTCTCTCCGCACTGTAGGAATTCTATGTTTCTACAAAATGGAGTTCAAATCCTGAAGCAGCAAATGGTGAATGCAATGAGGCCCTGGAATTAAAAGCTACCTTAATAGAGACGTATACCTCTGTTACTAGTCATTTTAAAAATCCATCCATTTCACTAAGGGAAGGAAATCTGCCATCCTTATCTGAACTACATGTGACTCTAGGCCCACAGCAATGTGGTTGACTCTAAACTTCCCTTTGCGCAATTTGGGGTGGGCAATAAATGACCACATCGAACTTTTTTTAAAAAAAACACATTTTATAAGGTATTAAAACTTCCCAAGGTGCTTTCTCAAGCAAAGTACAAGCCAGAATCAGAGGATAGATAACATTACACCTCAGCCTGACATTTTTAAATTGTAAAATGATCTCATGGGTCTGTTGAGAACTGCATGGATATTTTGGATAAGTGGAGGGATACAGTGATAGCTGGTCTGCCGGTGAAATCCACAGTCAGTTCTGGAAGGGGAGAGTTAAACAGCAAAGAAATTAGCAAGAACTGATGTGCTCCTCAGGAAGGGCTGCAACAGAGAGCATAATGGAGCAGCTGGGCGTTATGGCTAGAGGGATAGAATAAAAGCAGAGACATTACATTACACTTGCACCAGTCTATGATCAGTCCACTGCGTATAGTTCTGAACTTTGTTTCACAAAATGAAGATACCAGAACTGGGAGATTCAACCCGTCAGGAAAGATTGGACAGGCTGGAATTCTTTTCCCTAAAAAGGATAAGACTGAGGGGAAAATGGTCTTTCAGATTATCAAAGGAAAACAGGACTAACACTTTAGATCAATTACCTTTCATCTGAACGGTGTCAGCCTGAAGGAATAATTCCATTTCTCATCCATATTTGCTGCCAGACCTGCTGAATATTTTCAGCACTTACTGGGATTTTTTTTTCAATTTCAAACTTTGGCAGGTTCAGTGGTTTGTTTTTGTATCTCACTCACAGCTTCCTTTGTGAAGCGAAGAAACCAAGTGCACAGTGTCGAACTTGCCTGTTGAAGCTGATTGTCATCTGTTAATGTTAATGAGCTGTTCACCATTTACAGCAATGAATTGGAATAGGCACGGCTTGGGATGGGGAGCACATAGGTGCCACATTTCTCTGATCATTGTAGAGTTGAAGGTAGTACGAAACAGGAGGAGATAACCTGCCCACTGTGTTGTCCCATCTTGATCAAATTACTGTCTGCTGTCATTTCTTCAGCTGGGAAATGAGCCGGCAACAGCTCAACATGGTCACCCTCATGGGTTTTTCAGGAAGGAAACCAACTCTCGTCTCTTCCATAACATTGTAGAGAAGCACCAACATAATCCCAGGGCTAGTGTCATGACAATGGATCATACTTACAGACACACTGAATTTTTAAGTGCAAACATGTTTGTGTTTTAAATTTCAGCCAAAATATGCGGGTGAAATAACGTCAGTGGCTGTATGGCAAAGTTTCTGTGGATCACACTTAGTCCTGAGAAGAACACTGGAATATCTCACCTGAGGGTGCCAAAGGAACTTCGAGTAGAAACACTTCAAAAGGAAAGCTGAAATTCAAAGCAAATTAGACTGCAATACAATCTCTATGTAGCTAATAAGGAGCTGACTATCCCTCTCAGAAGAAAGCTTCCTTCTCTGCATTATATTCCAAACTGCAAATGTGCTTGTCTTATCTTCAAGAAATATAGATGTGGTTAAAACTAAAATCAATTGTGGTCTGTGAGTATTAGTAGACTGTTGTGCTCGTATGCTGTGAAGATCACAGCTTCAGGAAAGCCATTCGATACCATTATATTGCAGTAAAGAAAAACTGCCTCTCGGTCTGTGCATTAGTAACCAGGTGAGTCAATGTGATTTACCAGTTGGAAGGAAACTGAACAACAACTTACCTGGTACCATCACAGCCAAGAATCTTGAAGTCAACTGCTTCATTGTCAATGTCAGTGTTACCAGCATCATCCAATTTAACAGCTGCAACATTTCACCATCTAATCTTCACAGAACCCAGAGACTGACCTGTTTATCTATTTAAATGTTACATTTTTGTTCAATTCTCATTTTAAATCTGTGTATTTTTCTCACCTATTATTACCATTTCTCATGTTTAGTAACTAATAAACTCACCCATCAGTCCATAAGACCATTGCAACAGAAGTAGATCATTCAGCCCCTCTAGTCTGATCCACCATTTAATTTGATCACAGCTGATTCCTCAACTCCACTTTCCTGCCTTTTTCCCATAACTTTTGATTCATTTACTGATTAATCGGTAAAATCTTTGATTCCAACGTTCACTTTGGGCTCTTTCTTCCTCTTTCATATACTTAAAAATCTCTGTCCATTTTTTACATTTTTTGCTAGTTTACCCTTAAGGTTTATTTTTGTCCTCTAATATTTTAGGTCATCTTTTGATAGCTTTGAATTTTTTTTTTCCAATTCTGTAGTTTATTATTAATCTTTGTCACAATGTATGACTTTCCTTTCAGTTTGAAACTATTTTTAAATTCCTTGGGTAACATGGTCAGTTTATCTTCTTCCTAGAATCATAGAGTCATAGGGTCATAGAGATATACAGCACAGAAACAGATGCTTCGATCCAACTCATCCATGCCGGCCAGATTTCCTAAATAAATCTAACCCCATTTACCAGCCTTTGGCCCACATCCTGCTGAACCCTTTTTTTTCCAAGACCCATCCAGATGCCTTTTAAATGTTGTAATTATATCCAACTCCATCACTTCTTTTGGCAGCTCATTCCATGCACACACCACCCTCTGTATGAAAAAGTTGCCACTTATGTCCCTTTTACATTTTTCCCCTCTCACCTTAAACCTATGCCCTCTAAAGTTGGAATCCCCCACCACAGGGAAAAGACCTTGTCTATTTACTCTTTCCATGCCCCTCGTAATTTTATAAACCTAAGATCACCCCTCAGCCTCCGACGCTCCAGGGAAAATAGCCGCAGCCTATTCAGCCTCTCCCTATAGCTCAAACCCTCCAACTCTGGCAACATGCTTGTAAATCTTTTCTGAACCCTTTCAAGTTTCACAACATCCTTCCTATAGCAGGGAGACCAGAATTGAATGCTGTATTCCAAAAGTGGCCTAACCAATGTCCTGTACAGCTGCAAAGTGACCCCCAACCTCCTATGCTCAATGCACTGACCAATAACGGCAAATGTAACAAATGCTGCCTTCACTATCCTGTCTACCTGTGATTCCACTTTCAAGTAACTATGAACCTGCACTCCAAGATCTCTTTGTTCAGCAACATTCCCCAGGATCTTCCCATTAAATGTATAAGTCCTGCCCTGATTTGCCTTTCCCAAATGCACCGCACATTTATCTAAATGAAACTCCATCTGCCACTCCTCGGCCCATTGGCTCATCTGATCAAGATCCCATCACACTCCAAGATAACCTTCTTCGCTGTCCACTACACCTCCAATTTTGGTGTCATCTGCAAACTTACTAACCATACCTCCTATATTCGCATCCAAATCATTTATATAAATGACAAAAAGCAGTGGACCCAGCATCAATCCTTGTGGCACACCATAGGCCTCCAGTCTGAAAAGAAACCCTCCACCACTACCCTCAATCTCCTACTTTCAAGCCAGTTCTGTATTCAGATAGCTAGTTTTCCCTGTATTCCATGTGGTCTAACCTCACTAACTAGTCTACCTTGCAGAACCTAGTTAAATGCCTTACTGAAGTCCATATGGATCGTGTCCACCATTCTGCCCTCATCAATCCTCTTTGCTACTTCTTCAAAAAACTCAAGTTAGTGAGACATGATTTCCCCACACACAAAGCCATGTTGACTACCCCTAATCAGTCCTTGTCTTTCCAAATACATGTAAATCTTATCCCTCAGGATTCCCTCTTACAACTTGCCCACCACCGATGTCAGGCTCACTGGTCTACAGTTCCCTGGCTTTTCCTTACCACCTTTCCTAAATAGTGGCACCACGTTAGCCAACCTCCAGTCATCCAGCACCTCACCTGCAGCTATCGATGATACAAATATCTCAGCAAGGGGCCCAGCGATCACTTCCCTTGCTTCCCACAGAGTTCTAGGGTACACCTGATCAGTTCCTGGGGATTTATCCACCTTTATGCATTTTAAGCCATCCAGCACCTTCTCCACTTCAATATGGACATTTTTCAAGATGTCGCGATTTATTTCCCCACATTCTATATCTTCCATATCCTTCTCCACAGTAAACACTGATGCAAAATACTCGTTTAGTATCTCCCCCATCTCCTGTGGTTCCACACATAGGTGACCTTGCTGATCTTTAAGGGGTCCTATTCTCTCTCTAGTTACCCTTTTGTCCTTACCTCCTGTCTCACTGGCATATATCATTGTTGAGAGTCATTGACTGTTTTCTTAAATGACTGCCAAAGTTCCTTAACCATCTTTCCTGCTAGATACCTTTCCCAGTCCACTCCAACCAACCCTGCCCTCATTCCTTTGTACTTAACTTTATTGAAGGCTTGCATAATTGTTTCTGACCCATGTTTCTCACACTGATTGCTAAATTCTACAACGTTGTGGTCACCATTTCTTAGGAAATCTTTTACTCTGAGGTCATTTGGTTATATCCACCACACATTGTTCTAGGAAACTGTCCTGAATATACTCAATGAATTGGTCCTTGCAGCTTTCTCTGCCAGTTTGAGTTTCCAAATTTACGTGAAGATTAAAATCACCCACGATTAATGAACTGCATTTTTTGTTTCATGCATTTTCTTTAACTCTTCATTGCCCTTTGTTTAACCCTTTATCTAACTCAGGAAAGCCTGGTTGTTTATCTCCTTTTAAAACACTCTTGTATTTAGATTGGGAAAAGGTACTCTTGTGGGAAGGGATCCTTTTTGTAATTAACCTTGTTGTCACCAATTGAGAGAGAGATTGAATTAAGAAGGGAATCAGTTTATCCTTCCTCACATGGAACATACTTATTTGGGGTATCCGAATAATAATTGCAATAAACTGGGGACTTTCGCCACATGTAATAATCAAATGGATAGGTGTAATAAGTTTGATTAAATTGGAGGGTTGCAGCAGGTAAGAAGTAACAAGCTTTTCTTTGATCATTCACAGGATGTTTGCATCATTGGCTAGGCTGGTATGTATTACACATCTTTGAGGAGATGCCATTGACTTGTTTCTTGAAACAATGCAGTCCATTTGCTGGGGGTATCCCATTGTTCTATTACAGACAGCTTCCAAGGTTTTGATCCAGAGACACCATAATGAATAATGCTGATCCTAAACACTATACAACAGATTTTCACTTGATTATCTCAGTTCAAGGATCCTTGCAGTGCTTCTCTGCTCCCTTCAGTTTTGGAAAACCATTTACAACTTCAATCGCTTTTTCCAATCTCTTTGAGAAGACTTTTTCTTAGACTGGTGGCCTTCAGAACCCCTGTTCTGTAACAAGAATGTGTAACAACATGGTAGGAGTAGGTAGGGGGGTGGGATTGTGAGTGGATGGATGAATGGGTCCAGAATTAGAAAAAAAACTCTACTCTGACAGAAAATGGCCTTTTGTTCTAAAATCAATCCATCTTGGTCAAAAGTCAGATGCCTGATTAGCACCATCTTTATTGTTGATTCCTGACTACTATAAAGAGGAATTGATTATTTAAACTAAATAGGGTGCATTAACGTGGCCATAAATCACACAATAGTAGGTTCAGGATGCGTTATATTGTTTGGAAGTAAATAGACCACATAAACTTAATGAGCTTTTGCTATCTCTCCAGAGATTAGACAGAGGAAGAGTGATAGTTCCAAAGCAGGAGAGCAACTGCAAATATTGGAAACTGTTAACTGAACTGAAATCAAAGACTAATTATAATCACGATCAGAATAAATAAAGGTTTGATGGTCGCAATGAAAGCTTTCAGACTGATGCAATCAATAACTTAGCAGCATTCTATGACTCCCACTGTGTCAGATCAGAGAACCACAGACTCCATGTCATCTATACCTCTGATCCATTGAGCATGCTCAGTATGGCTGGATGAAGTGGAAGATTAATCATGGTCTATGTTGGAATGAGTTCTTGATATCAAAGTATTTTTAAAAGCATTTTTCTTTTTAATGTATTTCTTCCTTGAGTTGCCTCCATTCTTCTTCCCCAACCTATTGCTCCTTGTGCGTGAATTAAAATACATTCCAGTAATGAGGTTTTGAAGTAAATCACATTTTTATTTACCAATCTAGTCTATAACTTGGGAGCTGAGGAACTCAAACTAAAATGGATCAACCCTGTTTAAAAGAAAATCTGTTTATTCATCGCCAGGATGTTGGTGATTTAAGTGGGAATGTGTATTGCCCATTCATTGTAGTAATAAGGACATCATGCACCAACTATATGGAATTGAGTTAATCCAAAGCATATACGGTGAGAGCAGCAATTTCCTGTCCCTAAATGATATTTGTAAACCAACTGAGATTAGTACAACAGTCAGAAACCTTTTCATTACAAATTATGAGATTTTTTGACTTGAGTTTTCCTAATGGTATTTGACCTTACAACCTCTGGTTTAAAAGTCCATTTCTAGAGTCATGTTACTCATGGACTATACTGCTAACTTTATTTCATTTAACAGGCTAACTTAAACGTTCTTAGCCTATCTCATGTCGGAATGCATCTTAATAATTTCAATCAAGGCCTTCACACACAGGTAAATAAGATTTGTGTAAACTGGCATTTGTTGGCTGGCTTGGATATGGTGGGCCAAAGTGTCTGTTTTTATGTTGTGTAACTGTAGGACTCTAACCTGAAATTTCATCACCAGACCGTTTCCTTTTCTCTCTCTCTCCTCTTTTTCTCACCCTCCCTCTTTTCTCTCTTCTTTCAACCCAATCTCCTCTCATTCCCTACCTCTCTCTGTCCCATCTCCTTTTCTCTCCCTCCTCCTGTTCTCTCCCCATCTTTTACCTCCGGTTCTCTCTATCTCTCCCCTACTTTCTCTCTGTACTGATTGTAATGAGATCAGCCAGGTGAACCTCACAGATTATGAGCTCCCTGATTGGGCCTGTTAATCTGGTCCAATCAGGGAGCCCTGACTGACGGGTAAGAACAGGAGCGTTAGAAATTCTGTTCACTCTGACGGAGCTGGATCAGTCAAGGACTCTGCACATGTAAATAAAGGGTGAGATAACAAGGTGTAAAGCTGGATGAGCACAGCAGGCCAAGCAGCATCAGAGGAGCAGGAAAGCTGACGTTTCTGAGAAAAATTTTCTGAAGAAGGGTCTAGGCCCGAAACGTCAGCTTTCCTGCTCCTCTGCTGCTGCTTGACCTGCTGTGTTCATCCAGCTCTACACCTTGTTATCTCAGATTCTCCAGCATCTGCAGTTCCTACTATCTCTAAATAAAGGGTGATTTCATTATTGGATACCGGCCTCTCTGGAGTTATTTCACTCTCCAACCTTTTTCTCTCTCACCTCTCTTTCTACCTCCACCCCTGATTTGCTCCTCAAACCTCCCACCAAACAATTCTGCCCTGGTAGCTTGATCAAATTTTATTTAATAAGGCTCCTCTGAAAACTGTCAGCTCATTTTATTGGTGAGATTAATCATTGCAGAAGCCAAAGTCTGTCCTCTCCTGATATGAACACAGGTACACTAGTAGGGGAAGTGACTGGACAGTATCCAGGAGCAGGAAACCTGACTGGATTCCATGTTACCTAAGCCAGCATTGCATCTCTCCTACAGCCATGCCATCAAAGTCCAGTTTTATCTGGGACTTTGCTGTTTTACAGTTAAATGAACAAATTCTGAGAATGTGGGGAAAGCCCTAATCTGCTTTCTGATCTAACTGCACCTCCTATTGCCACAGTGACATGTTTTATTTCCTGCATCATTTCCTCACGATTTTCCTAAGCAAAGCTCTCAATAAATACCAATTTAATCACTGAAATTCAGAAACATGAGGGCGGATCTGATAGAAATCTAAAAAAGTCTAACGTGACTAGGGATCATGGGGTGCGGGTCCATAGTTTCTTGGAAGTAGCAACGTGTGGATACAGTGGTAAAGAAGGCATATGGCATGCTTGCCTTCAATGGTCAGGACATTGAGTATAAAAGTCAGCAAGTTATGTTGCAGCTATGTAAAACGTTAATCAGGCCACATTTGGAGTATTGTGTACAGTTCTGGTCACCACACTATACAAAGAATGTGGAGACTTTGGAGAGGGTGCAAAAGAGGTTTACCAGTATGTTGCCTGGATTGGAGTGTATTAGCTATAAGGAGAGGGTGGACAATCTTGGATTGTTTTTACTTAGACCATCAGAGGGTGAGGGGCAATCTGATAGAAATATATAAAATTATGAGCAGCACGGATAGGGTGGATAGTTGGAGTCTTTCTCCCAGTGTAGAAATGTCAAATACATGAATAGGAAAGGTTTGGAGGATCTATGGGCCAGGAGCAGGCAGGTGGGACTTGTTCAGTTTCGGATTAAGTTCAGCATGGCCTGGTTAGTCCGAAGGGTCTGTTTCCGTGCTGTATGACTCGAGGGATAAGGGTAAATGAAGGAAAGAAACTTTCTAGAAAACCATGATTCTGGTCTCAGCATTCGGGGTAGGCCATTTCAGACCAAGATGAGGAGAAATTTCTTCGCTGTCTTTAATCACAGGTTAAACAAAAGCAATGATTGGTCCTTGTTGGTTTTGCGTGGGGTTGGGAGGGGACTGGTGTTTTGTGACCTGTCCATATTTGTTGAAATTGATGTAGACAGCACAATTTACCAGGTTGGAGTTCGGGCTTGAATGGCTTACACTGCTAATTCATTTCTGAGCAGCGTGTGTTAATGTTTCTGGTCTTAAAGGCAGCTTGTCCCTCTTAAAGGGAAGCTAAATTAAATTGCAGGAGGATGCTGAATATTATTATTAAAATTGTAAAGAAGGAAGATGGTACACTGAAGCAAATACAGGGCCCCAGAAAATAGACTCGGTGCCGGTGGCCTTAGTGTTGGAGGTCAACAAGAGTAGAGACACCCTCCACACGAGGCAGGAAACCTTTTGTCAGCAATGTTACTGAAGGGAATGGGAGTTGGTGGTAAGAAAGGACAAACTCCATGAGTCTAGCTCAAGTACCTAGGAATGATACACAAGAAGTGTAATGACCTCAAGGGGTTGGTCAATGTCAGTGATGATGTCTTCATATGACATTTCCCACCCACCACATGATCGAATTCTCATCTTGTTCAATCACTCGCTCACTCACTCAACAGCATTCTCCGGCACTTGGGATTCACACCTAAAATTCAGATAGACAGAAACATAAAAAACAGGGTCAGGAGTAGGCCATTCGGCCCTTTAAGCTTTCTCCACTATTCAATATGTTCAAGGCTGATCATCCAACTCAGAACCCTGTTCTTGCTCTTTCCCCTTATCCTTTGATCCTTTAACCTGAAGGACTGTATCTAACTCATTCTTGAAAATACTCAGTGTCTTGGCCTTATCAACTTTCCATGGCAGGGAATTCCACAGGCTCACCACACTCAAGGTGAAGAAATTTCTCCTCATCTCAGTCCCACCCCAAATCCTGAGACCGTGAACATGGTTTTCTGGAAGGTTTCTTTCCTTTTTTAACCTTTAGTCCTGTTAGAATTTTTTTACATTTCTCAGAGATTGGTCCTCATGCTTCTGAATTCCAATGCATATAGTCCTCCCCGATCCAGTTTCTCCTCATATGTCACTCCTGGCATCCCAAGGATTAGTGCAGCATACCTTCATAACACTCCCTCTACAGCACAAAAATCCTTCCTCAGATAAGGAGACCAAAACTGTACACATTACTCCAGGTGTGGTCTCACTAAGGCCCTATACAACTGCAGCAAGACTCCCTGTCCCTGTACACGAAACACCTTGTTATGGGAGGATTCTCATCATAAACATAGCATTTGCCTTCTTCGCCACCTGTTGCACCTGCATACTTACATTCACTGACTGGTGTACAAAGACACCCAGGTCTCACTGCATCTCCCCCTTTCCCAATCTATCCCATTCAATTAATTATCCACCCTTCTGTTTTTGCTTCCAAACTGGATAACCTCACATTTATCCATATTATACTTCATCTGCCATGCATTTGCCCACCTGCTCAATTTGTCCAGATCACACTGAAGCATCTCTGCATCTTCCTCACAGCTGACCCTTGCACCCAGCTTTCTATTATCTGCAAACTTGTTGATATTATATTTAGTTCCTCATCTAAGTCATTAATATATATTGAGTAGCTGGGGTCCAGCTCCAATCCCAGCGCTACCCAACTAGTCACCCCCTGCCACTCGGAAACAGATCAGTTTATTCTTACTTTTCATTTCCTGTTTGTCAATCCATTCCCTATCCATGCCAGCACATTACATCTAATCCCAATCACTTTAATTTTACATGCTAATTTCTCATGTGGAACCTTATTAGAAGCTAAGTAAACCCTATCCACCGGCTTCCTAATCAACTTTACTAGTTACAGCCTCAAAAAATCATAGTAGGTTTATCAAGCATGTTTTCCCTTGCATAAATCCATGCTGACTCTGTTCAACCTTGCTACTGTTTTCCTAGTATAATGCTATTAAATCTTTTATAATGGACACTACCATTTTCCACACTATCATTGTCAGGCTAACCAGCCCATTATTCCCTACTTTCTCTCTATCTCCTTTCATAAACACTGGGGATACATCCCAATCCATAGAATCTATGCCAGGGTCTATAGAATCTTGAAAGAAGACCATTAATATTTCCCTAAATACTCTGCAATGTAAATTAGCCAACCCTGGAATTTGTCAACATTTGGAGTCATGAGTCATACAGCATAGAAACAGGCCCTAGGCCCACCGTGTCTATGCTGACCAACAGAAACTAAACCACACCCATTCCATTTACTTGTAGTTGGTCCATAACCTACAAGGCCCTGGCATGTTAAGTGCACGTCCAGATGCTTCTTAAATGTAACCTGCGTCCACCATCCTCTCAGGCAGCACATTCCATACTTTTACCACCCTTGGGGTAAAATCGTTTTTCCTCAGACCCCCTCTAAACCATTTACTCTTCACCTTAGACTTGTGGCCTCTGGACTTAGACACATCTGGCTTGGGGAAAAGATTATCACGATCTATCCTATCTATGCCTCTCATGATTATGCATTCCTCTATCAGATCACCCTCAACCTCCTCTGTTCCAAGGAAAACAAACCCATTCTATCCAGTCTCTCCTCATAACTCAAACTTTTCATCCCAGGCAACATCGCAGTGAATCTCCTCCGCACCTTCTCTAGTGCAATCATGTCCTTCCAATTGTGTGGCAAACAAAACTGCACATAGCATTCCATCTGTGGTCTAACTAATGTTTTATAAAGTTATAACATGTATTCCCTGCTCGTATATTCCATGCCCTGGCTCGTGAAGGCAAGTATCCCATATGACTTCTTCACCACCTTGGTCCTTTGTGAAGATAGAATGAAAATATTGATTTAAATATGCATATGGTCTGTCATCTCTTTGTTCATCACAATTACTTCCCCTGTTTCTTACTGTAACAGACCTCCACCTCCAGAAACAGTGCTAGTCCATAAAAGTTGATTTTATGGGAGGTTTACCCCAATATACCGTGAGCTGGCTTTACAAGGAGATTAGTGTATGTTCGATGGTCATCCTATTGAATTCAGAGGGTTTCTCTACAGTTGTTATGTGTCATTGATATAGACCTCAGGTCTAACTGTAATATTGGAGGTTGGTCGTGATCAATGCTGTGAAGACTAGGACTTCTGTTGAGTTGCTGAGCTCTTCACTGTCAAACTCTCATTGCTGCAGTTTGTAGGGGAATAAGCTGGTGCAGTTGATCTGGTACTAGAGCAACAACACAGCACTGACAAACAGAGGCTCTCACTGATTGAATGTTTGCACTCACCAGTTCAGACGATGGCACTGCACATACTTTAACCCGCCAGGATAGAGCTAAAGTCAGAAGGAGTCACCAGGCATGAGTGTACTACAGCCAGGCCATGGGGGATAGGGCCATTCAGCTGCAAAGTTGGTGGAGACTGAGGTGGTAGACAAGCTTCAACACAATATCAGATGAGACCTCAGTGAGGCAGCCAGCAAGTGCTGAAAGGGTTAAGATACCAGCTGGCTGGTCTCCCAGCCAGCCTCTTATCACCATGGATTTGTCCATGGGACTCACATCAAGCTCTCCCCATCTCAAGCTGGTACACCATGTGGGCAGTGCCATACAATTGGCTTCTATAGTGTCCAACCACACAGTCTTTCCAACATCCAATTGAAAGAGGACAGACATTTCCTTAACCAGTTGGTGAAATGTCCCGTTCCAACATTTGTTATTATTACTACACTGAAGGATATCATGAAAATGAAAAGAACACACTTTCACTGCATGCCTGTCTGAATATATGGCTGGGATGTTTACAGCAGCGTATCAAGGGTTAATTTTCAGTCCCGGGAGACTCCTGGGTAGTGCTAGAGAGTTGGCAACCCAAATCAAAACAGAAACCAAAGCTTATGTCCTCAGCCTTGATGGTAACATAGTGTTATCCTCGCAAATATCGCCACACCAATCTGCTGGTTTTCACACAGATATGTACTTAAAAAACCCAGATATTGATGTGGATGATTTTGCTCCTGGACATTTAACACCTCATTAAAAAGAATTAAATCAGTGACAACCCCTGTCCCCCACACGCATGAACATAATAGATGGAGGATCGAGACATGGATGCTATAAACAGGCTCAGTGTCAGTCTTGTGTTCCAGGGATGTAAAATGGAACCAGTCTGTGGCCAATTAATAAAAAGATGGTCTTTGAGAAATTTATCTGAACTATTCCTGGACACCATGAAGTGTCATATCGTCCCTCAAACTGATTTAATTATGTAAATGAGACATATTGAAATATAAAAGTCAATTCTATCATCTGTGCTGTACTCTGGCATGGACATAGTTATTCAGGCCACAATGTCACTATCAAAGAGAGTTTCTCAAGGAGAAATAATTTCACAATCGAGGCACCTCTTCAAGTCAGGGTTCCAAAATCAGATTGGAACACACGACCGAAATGCGGTCTAGCCCAAAGAAACAGAATCAGTTCAGACTGAAATAGATCTGCATTAAATAAATTCAGGAATAAACACGCTCAGACACAATGACCTGATATGAAGGTGGTTTAAACAGTCCGTCAGCAAACTCTAACTGCATCTATACAGCTTGGCGTGTTATCATGCTGCTCTTATTGTTATAATGACAGCCAATTTCAAAATAGGCTGTTCAGAATTTTTCATTACATTTATGGAAATTGAGTATTTTAATAACTGCAAGACAGACTGTAACAATCTGTAACTTCTGGCACCTCATTAGACAGCCTCACCACAGCAATTTGTAATATTGACATTGTGTTTTAATGAAGCAGGAGCTCTTTTCCCCTCCACACTCCCCTCTTTCTCTTGTGTCAGTTGATTGTAATTCTGCTGACAATTTGAGTTACATTTCAGTGGGCCACACTCAACAACACCACCCTTACTCCAGAGCCCAGAACCCAGGCTGGTCACACAAAGAGAGGAACCTTGGGTAAGGTGGGTCTAAATTATTAATGAAGGTCTTTGAGCCTGTTCCCACAAGTTAGTGCCAGCTGAGAAATGAGAAGCATATTAAGAATAACTTTTAATAATAAGAGATTGGAAAGGGACTCGTTCTTTCACTGTGGGCGTCATTCAACAAAATGTTCTTCAAAAAAAATAGATTAGGTACTAAAGAATTTAATACACAGAGTATTATTAATGTTTGGATTTATGTACAGTAAGAGTCATCTATAGCATACAGAGAGACCATTCAGTCCATTGTGTCTATGCTATCTCTCCTTGGACCAATACAGTCAGTTACCTACCTCTGTCTCTCCTATATCCCTGTAAATTTAGTTCACTCATGTCTATTCAGTTTCATTTTGAAATCATGTTTGTCCCTGCTTCTACCATACTCCTGAACAGTGAGTTACATTTAGTACTTAAAAAGTTCTTCGTTAGACCTCTCCTCACATCCCTTGCTCAAAATCTTCAATTTGTGTCTTCCAGAACTTGTATTGTCAACAATGTGAGGTGGTGCATTTTGGAAAGGCAAATCAGGGCAGGACTTACACACCAAATGATAAGGTCCTGGGGAGTGTTGCTGAACAGAGAGACCTTACAGTGCAGGTTCACCATTCCTTGAAAGTGGAGTCCCAGGTAGACAGGGTAGTGAAGGCAGTGTTTGATATGTTTGCCTTTATTGGTCAGTGCATTGAGTGTAGGAGTTGGGAGGTCACTTTGCAACTGTACAGGATATTGGTTAGGCCATTTTTTTGGAATACTGCATGCAATTCACATCTCCCTGCTATAGGAAGGATGTTGTGAAACTTAAAAGGGTTCAGAAAAGATTTACAAGGATGTTGCTAGAGTTGGGAGGGTTTGAGCTACAGGAACAGGCTGAAAAGGCTGGGACCTTATAGAGGTTTATAAAATCATGAATGGCATGGATAGGGTAAGTAGACAAGGTCTTTACCCCGGCGTGGGGGTGTCCAAAACTAGAGGGCATAGGTATAAGGTGAGAGGGGAAAGATTTGAAAGGGACCTCGGGGTAACTTTTTCACACAGAGAGTGGTGCGTGAATGGAATGAACTGCCAGTGGTGGTGGTGGAGGCTGGTACAATTCCAACATTTAAAAGGCATCTGGATGGATATGTGATTGAAAAGGCTTTAGAGGGATATGCACCAGAACACCCACATCCCATGGAAGAATAAAACATGGGAAACGTAGCAACAAGTTAACAGTACTCACAAAGTGCTGCATTAGTTTCAATCTGATAATGATCATATAAGCTGTTCTAATGGTGTTGTTGGGATGTGGAAATATTGGTCAGGACACTAAGGAGAACATTCCTGCTCTTCTTCTAACACTGCCATGGGATCCTTTATATCCAAGATAGAGCTTGAGTTTAACATCTGACCCAAAAGGGGGCACTTCTAGCTGTGCAACACATACTCAGTAGTGCTTTAGAAGATATCATGTGTTCAGTTCTCTATAGTATGATGTGAATACACAGCCAATAGTGGTACAGTGTTTGCAGTCAACGAAAGCTGACACAGCAGTCTACATTATAATGAACAATGGAGAAGGAAGTGGTGTCATTGTATATCCAAGATGAGCATTCCCACATCAGCACTTGAGCGCTGAAGCCCAGTTTGATTACACACTCAGGTCTTCGGGTGGTGCTTCAGTCTCCAAGCTTCTACCTCACATGTGCTGTCACAAGCATAAACCTGACAGGCGGGCATCAGTCAAGAGGAGAATTGTTTGTAGATGTGCTGTGGGAAGTCAGAACTCGCTTCTTAAATAACTCACAGCCAAAATGGCCTATACAATTTCCACCCCCACTTGCTCAAGCTCACAATGGGCAACATTCGTAAAGTTTAGGAGATCGCACCTGGAGCTGAGAAAGTGATTTTGAAGTTAGCTTAGGAGAGGCAGCAAGATGGGTAGCAGTGTGACAGGGGCCATATGATGGTAAGATCTGAGATGACATGGTTCTACAGTTGGCTGCAAATTGGATATTTCTGTCATTGAAAGTTCAGAAATAAACATTTGTGTAGGCCCAAAAACAAAGTTGCTGGAAAAGCCCAGCAGGTCTGGCAGCACCTGTGAAGGAAAAAACAGAGTTAATGTTACGGGGGTCACTAGAACTGAGCTTTTCCAGTGACTTTATTTTGTTCATAATTTACAGCATCCGCAGTTCCTTCGGTTTTTACTTGTGTGGACCCAATGTGCAGAATTCCAGGACACTCGATGATTGCCAAGCCAAGGAGATCCTGGAGTCAAACAGGAAAAGTTCTGATAGGCGGTGCAGTCTTAACTGGGAAACTTTCCCTGTACTTTGTGGCTCTGTAGTTTAATTGTTGAACTCCAGGCCAGCAGTACGTTCCAAAGCCTTGACTCTATATGGCCCTGTGTCAATTTGACTGAACTGAGGGAAATTCCATTGCGGTCTTATGGGGACGGAGTGCACATATAGAAATCGTATCTGGCCAATTTGGTTAATACATTTCTAGACAAATCAAACTCACAGCCGGCTGAAAAACAAAATTGTTTATTAACTCTTCAAACTTCATCCGGTACTTCACATTGAAGTGTATAGCATATTGAATTGCAAACATAAAGAAAACTCCCTCACGTTTCATTTTCCTGTCCACTTTCAATGCTCGCACATCAGCCTCCTTGAGAGACTCGGTGTCAAGCCTGAATTCCCAGTAGTGCTTTCTCTGTTCTACAGGGCATGGCTCGATCCTTCTGAAATGCACTCAATCCTTTCTTACCAGAGATGCCCTACTGTTTAGAGAAGAATTTGATCAACAAACCTCTTGTGGGACCTTTCAATGCAGTGCTATTTTTACATGGTGATTAACCTGTTGACACTAGGGGACACGTGACTGTAGTGTGAGGACATTAAATGCTTCAGTCTAACTGAAACCCCAATAAAGGTTTATGCTTTCTTTTTCTGAAATTGAGCTGTGCTCTAACCAGGAAGCTGAACAGCAGAATCTGCTGAATAGTTTGAATCTTCACTGCTGTTCATCTCTTTCTGTATCATATTAACTCTGGAATCCATATAACAGTAATTATCATGCATTGTCACATAGAGTTTGCTCCAACTACTTTAATATACTGTCCCCTGGCACCTATAGACATATATTTCTACATATCTGCAATGAAATCTAAAACTGATTGCTGTAACACCTCCCTTCCCCAGAACGGATCATCATGTAGCCCTATGGTCTCCTCTCGCTGTTTGCTTTTCAAACTCAAGCATGGTGTTATCCAATCACTGTATTTGATTTCTGAGTGTTCAATACTTTTAGAACTTGCTTGGGATATGATTTCTTAATAAAAATAAACAGTTATGCTGCAACTGAATCTGCCCCATCCCAAGTACTGTATACATCCAGAAACTACAGCGAGAACTAGGAAGGGTTCAGTGGGGCAATGTCCATGTTGGCAATATAACATTAGAACATAAGAATTAGGAACAGCAGTCGAACATATGATTTCTTAAACCTACTTCCCCGTTCACAATGGCCATGTCTGATCCTATAACTCAACTTCACCATTCCACTCATTTCCATATCCCTTGGGTCCCTGGATAGATCGTGAATCTATTGATCTAATCTTATATGTTATAATGATGCAGCATCCACCACCCTACAGGTAATGAATGCCAAATGTTTGAGTGAAATGTCTTTTGAGTGAAAATGTTTCTTCTCATTTCAGTTAGTGGGAGAGGATTGAGACCTCTCATTGTGGATGCTCCATGTCCTGGCAACCAAGCAAAGTCTCACTGGGCTGTGCTGCTCTCCCATTATCACCATTCTCAATGTACTGGAGCATGCCCACATCTCATTTCCTGCCTTCTCTTCTGTCGGCACCTTCCATCTGAAGAGGCCAATCCCACAGGCCATCAGCCTTTCCTCCAGCTCTGAGGAAGAAGCCACAGGTCCTCTCACAGGAAGCAACCAGCAAGGCTGCACTGCCCTGCCATCAGGAACTCTAGGGCTACAACATTGGCATCACCATCCTGAGCAAGACATGACTGGCAGCAGAAGGCCAACTTCAAGAACAAGGCTATGGGCAAAGTGAGACTAGTGTAGGGAGTAGGATATCTTGGCAGTACAGATCTGAAGGACTGAAGGACCTCTTCTGTACTGCATGATTCTAAAGGTGGTGGTTAGGCCGTCTTCTGGAAAACAAGCCAGAAGAACAAAGCCATCCCTATGGCTTCGCCATAAGAAACAGGCTGGTTAAATGACCCAACATGTTCCCTACACCCGCCAGGTGAGTGAGCTCTTCATGAGCCTACAGCTCATCCTAGCCCAGAGGTAGTACATCACAGACACTTGTGTCGATGTATCAACCCTAGACAAGAGAGGCATTCTAAACCAGCCTTAACCGATCAATTTCCCACATCTCCACGGAAGCCAAGTTGATTCACCTCAGTGACTTCATTGTCAGATTTGGAAGGTATGCAATCCTTTGGAAAGACATGTTAGGCCAGGAAGGCATAGGGAAAACAAACCCCAATGGAGGCCATCTGCTGATGAAGCACCCAGAATATGATCTCACCAGAACAAACACTCAGCTCCTCCAGAGAGAGACACGTACAAGATCTCATAGCCAAACCCTTGCTCCAATTCCTGGCATCTAATAGACGATATCATCATTCAAGCGAGGGGCTGCATCACTGGGAACCATAACCAAATCCAAGAACTGCTGACCCAAACACCAACTAATCTGCTCTACAATCTCCATCAACCTGGCCCCCAGCTGGCAGAGGCACTAAATGCTCTGCCACAGATGACGCAATGTTGCTGGACTCAAAGACCCTAGTCAGGTGGCATCTCACAGCCAACTGGGCACTGACCAAGGTGCCAGAGCCACAGAATGCCCACAGTGGCTGGTCTACCCAAAAAGACATTGTGGTCAGCACCCATGATCCTGGACTGCCTCGACCGCAAACACAAGGTATTCCTGACCCAGCAGCTTCACCAAAATCCAAGTGAGGAGAAACAGGCCGACAGGCAACTGAAGGCTGAGGTACAACACACAATTCATGACCCAAAGAATTAATGGTGGGTTGTCGAGTTCAGGAGAGTCAGCAACTCATTAACAAACAGGATGTGTGTGGCTTCTTCAGTGAAGCCAAAACCATCAACAATCTGAGTACCCAGGGACCTGCTCCACTGAGAACCAACAATAGAGAGTCGCTCATCAAAAACTGAGAGGCAGTCGACAGCTGCTACCATTCCTGTAGAGGGCAGAGTCTGTGGCTCTGGGATTGGACTGTTCAGCCTCTGCAGAGTGGAAACACGTCACTCTCGACCGTGAGGGACTATAACAGAAGAAGGCAGATTGGGAGTGGCTTGTAACAGATCCTTACCTGCACTCATGGCCACCTGTGTGGCTGAGGGTATGTGCTCATTCATTACTGCACAGGAGAGTGTGCAATCTGCAAAGATGGGCAGGCTCCAACATCCCATTAACAACCAAACTCTGACTCATAGGACATTGGTCTAGTTGGATTTTAAGCAGCAACTGTGAAAATGTAGATGTTGTGGTGAAGTGTTGCACTAAAGCATTGCATGTTGACGTAGCAGCATACATGGAACATCAGACTCTGAAGGCTGAGCGAGTAATGGTTGTGAAGGGTCTACATCAGGATTCCTCTCAGACTGACAACGGCCACGGCACAAACCATTGTTCAGAAGCCTGAGAGGTTATCTTTACTTTGCACAATATGATGTAGGATCTTGTCTGTATGTGTGTTAATCTTTCCCTGTTGTCCATCAGAACAGAAAGGGCTTGTTGTTCTTGGATGTGGGAGCAGTAGACGCTGAAAAGCAGTTAAACAGTTGATATCAGTAACTTTTATTGTGCAGTCAGAAAAGTGTACAAACAACTAACAAAGAAGGTGCATTTGCTTTTGTGCAGAAATAACAGCTGGTTGTATACGCAACAATGAACTGTTTCCATTCAGTGAATGATATGATCACCCATTTCATGCAACAAGGGAGAGAACAGGGCCCCTTAAAGATCAGCACGGCCACCTATGTGTGGAACTGCAGGAGATGAGAAAGGTACTAAACGAGTATTTTGCATCAGTGTTTACTGTGGAGAAGGATATGGAAGATAGAGAACGTGGGCAATAAATAGTGACATCTTGAAAAAATGTCCATATTACAGAGAAGGAGGTGCTGGATGTCTAAAACGTATAAAGGTGGATAATTCCCCAGGACCTGATCAGGTGTACCCTAGAATTCTGAGGGAAGCTAGGAAGTGATTGCTGGGCCCCTTGTTGAGATATTTATATCATTGATAGCCACAGGTGAGGTGCCAGAAGACTGGAGGTTGGCTAATGCGGTGCCACTATTTAAGAAAGGTGGTAAGGAAAAGCCAAGGAACTATAGATCGATGAGCCTGACATCAGTAGTGGGCAAGTTGTTCAAGGTAATCCTGAGGGACAGGATTTACATGTATTTGGAAAGGCAAGGACTGATTATGATAGTCAACATGGCTTTGTGTGTGGGGAAATCGTGTCTCACCAACTTGAGTTTTTTGAAGAAGTAACAAAGAGGATTGATGAAGGCAGAATGGTGGACACGCTCTACGTGGGCTTCAGTAAGGCATTTGACTAGATTCCTCATGGTACACTGGGTAGCGAGGTTAGATCACATGGAATACGGGGAGAACTAGCTATCTGGATACAGAACTGGCTTGAAAGTAGAAGACATAGGATGGTGGAGGGTTGTTTTTCAGACTGGAGGCCTGTGACCAGCAGTGTGCCACAAGGATCAGTGCTGGGTCCACTGCTTTTCATTATTTATATAAATGATTTGGATGTGAAATAGGAGGTATCGTCAATAACTTTCAGATGATATCAAATTTGGAGGTCTAGTGGACAGCAAAGAAGGTTACCGCAGAGTACAATGGGACTTTGATCAGATGGGCAGGTGGGCAAGGAGTGGCAGAAGGATTTTAATTTAGATAAATTTGAGGTGCTGTGTTTTGGAAAGACAAATCAGGGCAGGACTTATACGCTTAATGGGAAGGTCCTGTGTAGTGTTGCTGAACGAAGAGACCTTGGATGCGGGTTAATAGCTTCTTGAAACTGGAGTCACAGATAGATAGGATAGTGAAGAAGGCATTTGGTATGCATTTTCTGAAGAAGGGTCCAGACCCGAAACATCAGCTTTCCTGCTCCTCTGATGCTGCCTGGCCTGCTGTGTTCATCTAGCTCTGCACCTTGTTATCTCAGACTCCAGCATCAGCAGTTCCTATTATCTCATTTGGTTTGCTTTTCTTTGTTGGTCAGGGCATTGAACATAGGAGTTGGGAGGTCATGTTGCAGCTGTACAGGACATTTGTTAGGCTACTTTTCGAATATTGCATTCAATTCTGATCTCTCTGCTCTAGGAAGGATGATGTAAAACTTGAAAGGGTTCAGAAAAGATTCATAAGGATATTGCCAGGGTTGGAGGGTTTGAGCTATAGGGAGAGGCTGAATGGTTGGGGTTCTTTTCCCTGGAGCATCGGAGGCTGAGTGATGATCTTATATAAGTTTATAATTCATGAGGGGCATGGATTTTAGGTGAAAGGGGAAATATTTAAAAGGGACCTAAGGGGCAACTTTTTCATGCAGAGGGTGGTGCATGTACGGAATGAGCTGCCAGAGGAAGTGGTGGGGCTGGGAACAATTACAATATTTAAAAGGCATCTGGATGGGTATATGAATAGGAAGGGTTTAGAGGGATATAGGCCAAATCCTGGCAAATGGGACTAGATCAGTTTAGTTTACCTGGTTGGTATGGACGAGTTGGGCCACAGGGTCTGTTTCTGTGCTACGCAGCTCTGTGACTCTGTATCTATAGGGCAGAAATGTTAACTTCGCTGCTCCTCGGATGCTGTCTGACCTGCTGTGTTTTTCCAGCCTCACATTTATTGACTCTAGCTTCCAGCATCTGCAGTCTTTACTGTTTCCGCAAAACTAAGATATCACAGGCATTGCCAGTTAGGATGCACTAAGCAAGCTTAAAGCTCGAAAATTTTTATAAGTACATACTGAAGGAGAAAATGAGTGCTTTGCTCTCGATGGCCTTGGTGAGGTCTTGTGGTACTGAGTGAAAGTGACGCTGCTGCAGCTTCTTCATGAAACTACATTGTTATCAACTGGAGTTCGCTCTAGCCCTGTCCCTTGGAGTTTTCCTTGGAGACAGATTTGAGCTGTTATCAGGTGGAACTCACTCTCTCTTAATAGGCTAATTTATAATCTAAACAGTTTTCGTGTCTGCTTTAGGTTTTGATGGATGAATTCAGCTCAGGCAACAAAGATGAAGCTCACTGCTCATCGATGCTTTAAGTGCTTACCATGCACAAGCTCCTCAAATTAATTCAATTGGATTCAGACAGTAAGTAAAACTACATTTGTAAATTAATTCATTCATATGGAGGATGAAACTGAATGCACAGCCTCTCTCTCAACAAAGAGCAGGGAAAAATGATCATCTTTCTGTGTACGAAATGATTCATTTCTCCTGGAAGATGTAATATACAGAGCAATGGATCCCCCTGGAGTTACAGGTTGGAATCAAATTGTAGGTTTTTAATCATTTATACATGAAATAATGGCTCCCTTGCAGTGGGTTCCAGGGTAGAATCTAATCAGGGAATTCAGAGTGATAACATATTGGAAAGAAAAGGATTTTTGGCAATAGTTTACAAGTTAACAACTGATGGGGCAGCTGAGAGTTTACATGTAGAATGATGTATCCCTGGCAGTGGGTTACAGGGTGGGATCTAATTGAGTGATACCTAGAATAATCCCCAAAACTGCTGAGCCTCTGTTTTTATAAGCATTAAGTGAATTTCTTGGGTGGTTTATAAATAACAGTACTTTATACATACAGGGAGCTATTTTTATCATCTTCCCATTTCAGCTTTGGTAATATCCTGCCCTATGAAGCAGGGCCCTTCATACAAATTTCTCAATTTACAAATTAAGTAAGATTCAATGAAACTATTAACAAGAGCAATACAATTCTGCCAGTAATTCTGGACCCAGTGTAAGATTAATGCAGATCAGCAACTGCCCAGCTTCCATTGCTGCTGGGGTGGATAACCAAGGCAGTGATGGAATCAATGCAATTTACTTCAGCAATCCAGGGTTAGGTAAACATGAAGTGCAGGGACAGTTCCTACTCCTGATCACTGCCGCCAAAATCAATGGGAAGGCCAAAGGTGCGAACACTGAGTGAGGATCAGGCTCAGCTGATCCGATCCAGGTAACTAGTAGTTGTGTTAGTTGGCCCAGTCAGTACAACCTTCTTCGGACCAGTGCAATTCTTGCCCCCAAAGTATGCTTTCAGTATCTTTTACCTGTGATACATACATGTCCAGAAGCATTAATTATGATTTTCATTAGTTGCGGTAGGACTGAACAACTCTGCTTTATAATATTTGTTTTTGTTTTAAGTGCAACATCTCACACTGACATGCTGAGGAATCGCTTCAATGCTGAAATCTGAATGTTTATTTCAAGAAGCTGATTAATGGGAGCTGATCCAAGTTCTATTAAACTCAGCAGGGAGTATTTCCCTCTCTTTGATTTGTCACAGCTTACACAGTGGCTTTTGTTGTCAAGAAATCAAACAGATGTAACCTAACCATCCATCATTAGAATCAATGCATCTTACAAATCACAGACCTGGAGGTGCACAGTGCCTTTGTAAAGGGTTGATCAGTGTTTATCTGGGGAATTAATGAGCAACACTGGGCATCTAATCATACCCAGAACATTACTGGTTATATTCTAAGATTTGTGCCCAACTGTTGGCATTTCAAGTTTTAAATTAATTGATACTGGGTTCTTGCAATGTGATAACATTTGATCCTTGAGGAATTGGCTTACCTTCTTGTAAGTTATTGAAAATGTTTAATGGACCTATGACTGAACTACTTGATGGAATGTTAACCAAATTTTATTCCTCACATTAGCTTGAAGTAACGGGAATCATTTCTCACTGCCACCATCTCCAGCTGCCTCGTCTTCTACAAATATTAGGTGTATTACATACTTGTAATATTAGAGTCACTTCAATTCACTGGGCACTGCAGGATAATTAACTAAACACAGAAGGGTCCTAATTTAAACAGGCTGTTTTATTTTATAGCTGGACAAGCCAGTCTCAACAAAGGCAGCCAAGGGAATAAGAGATTCAGCTTTTGGCCCTTGGTTTGTATAAAGAGAGTCAGTTTGCAGGTAGGCATTGTGTTTATAAAGGGAAAGTAGTCTCAAGCCACAGATAAGCTGTAACGTGTTTCCAGAACTGTTAGTTACAAATTGCAACAACACACGAAAATGAACAAAGATGGTTTTGGAAGTGTGTCATGATAAAGGATTAAAACAAAAGTTGCGAATTATTTTGAAGAGAGAATTCCAGATGGTCAAACAGAAACTTCCCAGATCACGAAAGGGAATTGATTAAAATTGATACAAGTGGTTTACTCACTGTGGTGAAGGATTCAGCAACCAGAACAAAACAGTTACAAAACAAAAGAACTGAGAGATTGAGCAGAGCTTTTACACCATAGGAAAATAAGTTTAAGATACCAGAGACATTGAAGTAGATGGTATAGATAAATTAAGAGATTGTGATGTACACAAAGTGCCCTATTAAGAACGCTGTCAATTTTCCTCAGCTCATAACATACATGTACAATGTTGTAGTTACCAGTCCACTGCAAGATGGGAGTGTTTTCATCACTGGTAAGGTCAGCAATTATTGGTCTTGAGAAGTTGGTGGTGTTGAGTTGCCTTCTTTAACTGTTAAGACTATGTCGGGTTGGTCCACCCAGAGTGCTGTTAGGATGGCAGTTCTGGATTTTGACCCAGTGACTGTGAAGGAACGGCAGTAAAGTTGCCGGCAAGACAGGATGGTGTGTGGCTTGGAAGAGAACTTGTGGCTGGTGACGTCCCCATGTAGCTGCTGCCTCGTCCTTCTCAGTGTTACAGGTCATATATGTAGAAGGTGCTAGTAGTAATCTACTTTGATGACCAGTAAACTCTGATTCCTTAAAACAAATGGAGAATGCTGGAGAAACTCAGCAGGTTTAGCGACATCTGTGGAGAAAGGAACAAAGTTGATGTTTCAAGTTTGGTATCATTCTCCTTCAGAATCTCTTCAAACCCAATTACTTTCCCTTCATTGTACTCACTCCATGAGTTCCTCAGGGAAGGTCTAGGCATCTTCAATGAACTTCCCTCCAATGTGAAATCAGAGGTAGGGATGCTCACTTGCACTTGCTCCTCCGATACTGAAGCAGTGATGTCTGCACTCACCAAGACCTAGACAACATTCTGATTTGGCCTGGGAAAGTGCACGGAACATTCTCAGTACACATGTACCAGCCACTAACTATCTCCAACAAAAGAATCTAACAATCTCCCCTAGAATTTGGAAAATTGCTGCAGTTCATCTTGCAGATGGTACAAACTGTATCCAAATGTCTGTGGTGAAAGAAGTGTATGTTTAAAATGGTGGATGAGGTGCCAGTCAAGCAGGTTCTTTTGTCCCAAATAGTGTCAAGCTTCAAGTGCTGTTGCTGTGCCCATTCAGACAAGTTCAGAATATTCCATCATACTTCTGACTTGTACCTTGTAGATGGAAAACACATTGGGGAATCAGGAAGTGAGTTACTCACTATAGAATTCTCAGCGTCCGACCCACTCTTATAGACACAGCAATTAAATGGCTTGTCAAGTTAGGTTACTGGTCAAAGGCGACTCACTGGAGTAAGACGGAAGTGTCACATGGATACAGAATTAGCTGAGTAACACGAAATTGAGCAGTGGAGGGTTCTTTATCAGACTACATGAAGGTATATATTGGGGCTCCCCAAAAATTAGTGTGAGAAATACTACTTCTCCTGAGATATGTCCACGGCCTATCCTTCAGTGTACATGGCACAGTTCTAAAATTAGCAATGACACAAGCTTGGCAGACAGTGACAGACTTCGCAAGGATATAGACTGGTGAACGGGTGCATACGTGGAAGGTGAAATTTAATGCACAAAAATATTAAGTGGTACATTTTGGCAGGAAAAATGAGTATTGGCTTAAGTAATTAAGTAACGAATTCAGAAGTAAGTGATATCTTAATTAACTAATAAATAGATGACAGTCCTTTAACAAAGCACTGCAACACAAATCAAGGGAACCCTAAATTAAGTTTAAATTGTTATTCTGGCAGCAATAATGCACTCTGGACCCTGCAGTACCCAATGGTCACAAGGGCCTCAGATATGTGAATGGACACTGCATGCTTCTTCCCCGAGGACACTCGGCTGTGGACATAACCACAGGAAGTTGGGTCAAACAAATACAGAAAAAGTACAAAACCAATCAAGTTAAGATGAACGTTTATAAAACTTTGATTCACCCGATAATTGGTCATTGGTCAGGTCACCTTATTGTGGTCAAAAAATCAATACGTCAATAAACCATTGGTCAGACCACATTCAGAGTATTGTGTTCAGTTCTGCGCCCCTCATTTAAGGGATGGTGTTAAGGCCTTGGAGACAGTTCAAAGGAGATTTACTAGAATGATACTAGGAGTGAAGGAGTTTACATACCAGGAAAGATGGGCTAACTCTCCTTGGAGCAGAAAAGATTAAGCTTATTGAGGTGTTCAAATTTATGAACAGTATTGACAGGGCAAAGAGGATATCCTGTTTCTACTAGTTGGGGTGTCACTAACTAGGCATTGCAATTTCAAGATTATGAGCAAGAGACCGAAAATAAGGAGAAACTCCTTTACTCAAATAGTTGTTAGGATTTGGAATGTGTTACCTGGGAGTGTGGTGGAGGCGGATTCCATAGGAGGTTTCAAAAGGTAGTTGGATATATATTTGAAAGTGATGAAGTTAGAGGGTTACAGAGTGAGGGCTGGAGAATGGGGCTAGCTGGTAGCTCTTCCAGGAGACAAAAGACACAATGGGGCAAATGCCCTCCTTTTGTGCTGCAAAGTTCTGTGATACTGTAATTTAGGAAGGGTGTGAAGACCTGAGGGAGGGTGCAGAGAAGATTCACAAGAATGTTTGGGGGTTCAGGGACTTCAGCTATGTAGATAGATTGGAAAAGTTAGGACTGTTCTTCATAGAGAAAAGATTGAAGGGAGATTCGATTGAGGTGCTCAAAAGCATAAGGATTCTACACAAAGTAGATAGAGTGAAACCGTTCTCATTGGTGGAAGGATCAAGAATCAGAGGATATTGGTTTAAGGTGATTGACAGAAGGACCAATGGCAACAGGAGGCAAAACATTGTGCATAGTATGTGCCTGAGATCTGGGGTGCACTGCCTGAGAGTCTGGTAGCAATAGATTCAATCAGGGCTTTCAAAAGGGAATTGGATAAGCTGCTGAAAAGAAAAATATGTCCGGGTTGCAATGGAAAGGATAGGGGAATGTGATTAGCTCAGCTGCTCTTGCAGAAAGCCCGCAGGGAGACGATGAACCAAAAGATCTTTCCTATATTACATCAATTCTATGTTGGTCGTGGGTGATTTAATGACAGCAATGATGTTGAATGCCAAGAGGATGTGGTCAGATTCTCTCTTGTTGGAGATGTTCATTGCCTGGCATAAATATTACTTGCCGTTTTATCAACCCCAGCCTGAAGGCTACCAAGGTGTATGCAACTGCAGACTGCTTTGGTATCTGAGGCGTCATGAAGAGTGCTGAACGTTGCTTAATCATCGGCGAACATCCTCACTTCTGACCTTGATCATGGAGGGATTGTCAGTGATGAAACAGCTGAAGATGGAAGCATTCAGTTTTACCATTTATCAAAGGTGGTTGTAGACACCTAACTGCAATTGCAGGTCTGACTCTCATGGGCATGAACTAAAACTTCAAGTGCAATAGTTAAGTGTTTCATTGTCGTAGGCACAACACACCCAATGCTGTTTGCGTATCTCCTGGCTCAGGTAGACCTAAAGATTTCTTAGCTCTTTTTCTTAGTTGCTGATGGAATTCTTGCTATGCATTTGCCTACAACTACACATGTAACAAGTCATCCCATTCAAAAGTAAATTGGATCTGATTTCCAGAGGATATAATGTGCCATAAATGACATATTTTTCTTTTGTACAATGCTAATACAGACCAATTCAGAGATTGTCAGTTAAATGGGTCTCAATAAATAAAGTATCATTTTTAATAACTCAAAGATAGTGCCCTCGCCCATCACTGAGTGCAAAACTGTTAAACCAGAAAGGATCGGGTCCATTTGATTACCATTTGGGGACTGCCTGTTATAAAGTATACCTAGGTGGGCTGAAAACAGAATCTCCCTTGGGGCATTTACCACAATCCAATAGCCTGCCAATACTGTCTAGACATACAAGTGCAGATTAGTCATTTGAGTGAAGTAATGGAGGAGTGGAAGAGGAAGTGCAGCATGTACAAATTTAGGATACGACTGAAAACATTGCATCAATTGTCGACACTTACTTGGTGTGGCAATGTTGCCCTCTGCTGGACTAAAGTATTTTATCAGGAATAAAAAAAAACAAAATTCTATACCTCTGACCTTGCAGTTTCCAGATAGATTTGCTGTTGTGGATTAGACAAGGCAAAAGAAACTTCTTAAAAAAATAAATATATGCTTCTTTCATTGTACAATTCATTTATATTATCCATCCGTCTATTTGCTACTGTATCTTTTTCAAACAATCTTTGTCTTTTATGCATCTATTAGCTATTGTATTCCCTTTCACTTTGCCAAAGACCTCACCTTCTGATGCATAGGTCTCATTTTGTGATTTATTTCCAGCTCGAATACTTCATCACACAGCTCATTAGGCCATTTCTCTTTAGTCTGTCCAAATTTGTTCTTTATTCTCTTTTCAATCCTATCATTCTCAGGTGTGTTTTTTAAATTTGTATCATTGCTGGTATCCCAGCTGCCATCCACTCCTTGCTGCTTCTTGTCCATTTCTGCAATATTTGGTTTGTAACATCTTGTATAGTCTCTTTCATATTTTCCTGTTTGCTTTCTATCTTTTGTTCTGAGACCTCTGTCCTGCTGTCTCAACCTTGAGAATCATAAACCTTTCTGAAGTTCACTCCCTTCAACATGTTAACTGCTAAAAGGTCACACTTCTTTCTTTTTGTCAATTTCAGCTTCAATTTAACTTTTGCTACAGGAAAAAACAATCTGAATCTATATCCTCGCCAGGATACATATGGATGTCCCTTTATACTACTTCTGAAATATTATTGCACCATCACAATCTATTTGATTCCTAAACACATTGCTTGGATTTAGAGCGTACAATCTCTTCTGCTTGCTTAAAGAATGTGTCTGCCGCTATCAAACCATTTTCTTCACAAAATTCTCAATCCATATTTACCAATGTGCACTCTGATGTTCCTTCACTGATTTTAGTGTTTAAGTTGTTCATTAGAATGACCACATTAGTTGATTTAACTCCAAAATACTTCAGAATGTTACTATAAAATAGTGCTGCTCATTGATCTGGTGCTGGAGCATAAATATGTATGACAACCAGATTAAAAAATATTTCCTTCAATTCTAATTGTGATCACACGGAGGTTGACTGGTGCCCTGAATTGATCTCTTACATTTATGAGGGTTTCTACTCCATTCCTGTCTCTGACCTCCCAAGAGATGAAGCACACAATTCTTCTTTCCCTCCAGAACCAAATCTTTTCTCCCTTATAAAGCTGCCAGTCAACACGATCAAAGATGCTTAGCTCTTCCATTCCACCATCTCACTCGATGATCCCACAGTTGCTGTGTTGTCAGGCTTCCTTCAGTGAAACATACTGAAAAAGCCATCATCTTCAACACTGTCTCAAATGCTCTGACCTTAAACACAGATTCCTTTACTCTTACCAGTCCACTGTCTCCAGCTAAACCAAATTGCTCACAGCCTTAGTGGTCAGTTCAATCCAAATTGCAAATCCTCTGATGCTACTTGACCTGCTGTGTTCATCCAGCTCTACACCTTGTTATCTTAGCTTGATTAAATTCACTGGTTTTAAGGAGGAGGGTTTTAGGGATTGAGTGCATTCTAGGTCAAAGAAGGAACGTGCTATTTGATTCAATCAGCCAGTTGCTGGGATGTATGGCCCAAGTACCTGGCATTGCACCAGTTCTGAAACTTATGTGCCATACTGCTGAATTGTATGGGAGGCAGAACATTGTTTTGGACTGGCAGTAGCATCCTGCTGGTGGAAATACCACTCAGCACCACTGCATAGGAAGAGCGTGAAACAGACATTAGAAGTGATTCTGCAAGATCTTTCAGGATCTTGACGCTGTTCCTGTCCAGTGCCTTTAAGAGAAGTGAGTGTAACAAGCAGGCAAGGAGAATTTGGAAAAAATAACTACTGGTATAAGAGCTAGAGGGTAGTTTTAGTGCAGAATTGGTCTTTCTTTTATATGAATTTTTAGCTTTCAGCCTGAGTTCTCAATTGGGTGGGGGGACAGAAGCTAAAATCAGCAATGCTATGACAAATATTTAAAACATGAAATCAAGTTTTGACTGAAAGGTGGCTTTCTATGGAAGCACACTTCGACTGGAAAACAAGCAAACCATATTAGATAGAAACTTGCATTATAATCATGTTTAAATCTGTTGGATTGGCAAAGGCCTGGAGGTCAAACACATGCAATCCTTTGAAGCAGGTAAAATGGACAGGTGCGGATTGGCTTGGAGATGGTAGGGAGAGGCAGGTAAACAGAACTAAGTGTTAATTAAACGTAAGGAATTAAACAAGAATTAATCAAAACAACAGAAGCTGAAAATCTCCATTTTTATGATTTTAAACAAATATTAAAAAGTATAAAGTCGGGCGTGTACAAAGTTGAAACAAGTCCATTACAAGAGCTTGAATGCAGGTATCGCTTCTGTAAGTGTGCAAGGGATTAGACAGTAATGCCACAATTTAATTCCTGCAAATGAATAGTCACAGTTCACAATGAAAGGGAAAACACACTCAGCAGATATCATATACAAGACGTGGAGAAGGGGGCACTCATAACCAATGTAACAGACTATTGACCAATGCAGTTCAAACTTTCTGTCTCAAAGAAATGTCTTTATAACTTATGAAGAGGAAATAAAAAGATTCCTGACATTCTTAGGAAAGATAATAATGAAGACACTTTGAAATACTTTAGCAAAATTGTTAGGGGAAATAATAATTGTTCATTTGGTCTGCACTAGACTTTAAAAACACATTTCACCCCAAACAGCTATTAAACCAAATGTTCTCTAGATTTAACTAGTGTAACCCCTTCACCAGTACAATGGTTATTTCAAGAGTGACAATACATTATTGTTTTGCAGGCACTAACTGATAAACTGTTGAGAAATGTTATGTTTTCATTTCTCTTCCAAGACATTGAATTTCACAGCAATATCTGTCCTTTCTATGGGATACCATTTCAGGGGTTTAACAATATTACACAACCACATCCAAGTGACTATGGGAGTTAAATATTCCATTTTTTGGAAATGGAGATTAAATAGAATGAAAACTGTGTCCATTTTACACTTTCATTTCTTTTTCTGTGATTACTCAGTGTGATAGTAGCTTGGCCCCTGAGATGGTCACCACTGCAGCAAGTTCTACCATGCATTAGGTATGAGGGAATGGAGAAAATCAAAAATAAATGATTTCTAAAGATGCTCTTAGCAGCCACATAAGATAGCACATTGGGTAACTCAATAACTACATACAGGAGAGAAGAATAAAAGGGTATGATAATAAAGTGAGATAAAGTAAAGTGGAAGGAGGCTCCCATGGAGCAAAGGCCAGTTGGGATATACGGTATGCCTCTGTGCCATGAACTGCCTTGCAATGACATGTGATGTGACAATTAACAGCAATCTGGGAGAAGCATCTACAAGTTTCTTTCTTGGGTGATGAACAATTGTTGAAGACTTCCAACGGCTGGTACGTCATTTTTTTTCTGTGATAGTCAGGATGACCAAATAATTTACCTTCTCGTCACTGCTGCTTCAGGCACTGGTGTGAAGTCATGCATGTTATGGGTCCAATTGGATACTGTCCATCTTCTAACAGCACTTACCAAATGGGCACTCCCTTTTAGTCCCAGGACAGTGAAGATTATTGAGCAAGTTGATGCTGAAGGGCATCACACATATCATTTCCACCTTTTAACAGATTACATAACAACTAGCAGGAACTGGAAGGATAGCTTATTCTTTTCCTGCCTCTACCTAACTTATTGGCACAGACACCAACTGTAGGGCCCCAACTGCTGCCCCATGCTAGATCAGCAAACTGAGAAATCGCAGATCTAGGCTTTTCTGTTCTTTATAGCTTAACACTATCGTAAATGATACCTTTAACCACTAATCCAGTGTTTAAAATGAAAGGGAAAGCAAGATGCTTGAATTATGACATTCCCACATTTTGCTAGCAATTTACTGGTAGTTGCCAACAAAAGGGGTATCAATAGTTAAACCAAGACTTGCTGGATGTTGGAAACAAAAACACTAATACAATACTTACTACTACTGTGCAAATATAAAGGAAAAATATACATGTAATAAATAAAGGAACATGACCATCTCATCTCGATAGTAATAGGATCCAGAATACAAGTGGAAAACACTGATATAGAACTGTAGGATCAGTCCCAGTCAAAGTTCATGATAAGTGCACTGATCCCTCGATGCTGCAGAGGATTAACTGGGTTTTGTTTGTCTAAGAGAGTCTGCATTGTTCAGTCTCAGACTTGAGGTGATATTCTCCAAATTGCTGCTCGTCCTTTTCCACTCTGGGCTTACTTAGTATCTGCATTTTAAAAAAGGAAATTAATTATTTTAATTTTTATTTCCTACCAGTTATGTTCCACTTTCCATTTCTCCCCAGAAGATGTCAGCTCTCTAGTACCTAAGTTGCTATTCTTCATATCAAAGCATGGGCAGAGTTTCCTCAAGATGCTTAGCAGAGGCACAGTGAGAGCTGAGATCTTGGCTGATCCATATCCCACCTCCAACCATCTGTCAGACCTGGCTTATTGAAGTTGTCCTCATAAAGCTAGCTTCCAGGTAACATTCTGAGGAATTCATGCTGTATTTCTTTCCAGTGCCAATATATAACTACAAAACTTCCATAGGATTGTTGATGTGGCCTAACTAGGGCTTTGCATAACTATAGAAAAACCTTGTCAGATTTATATTCTAGTCCTTTGCATAAAAAGGCTAATATTCCATGAACCAATCTGGTTATTTTAATACCCAACCACTACATTTTAATGATCTATGTTCTTGGAAACCCAAATCTCTTTGAATCTCTGCAGTTCCTAGTTTCTCATCATTGAGAAAACACCCAGATTAATCCTGTTTTGATCCAAAATGAATGCTCTCATTCTAAGCTACAATGAAATCCATCTGCCAGAATGATCTGTCTTTGCCTCTTTGTAAGTTTAAGGTCCTATCAGCAATACTTCAATGACATCCCCAAACTTGGATATATGGCAATGTTAGCAAAGACACTAACAGATATAATAAATAGCTGAGGCATCACATCAAAAAGTTTTGTAGGGGACAACCAGTCACTACTTTTTCCCCCCCCAAATTCAATACATCTTGTTAAATTCTGCAGTTTTCTGTGTTAAGTGTTTCCTCAAAAATGTCAAGTAGACTGGTTAAATACGACATTTTCTTTTTAAATTCATCCTGCATTGCTGTAATCAGACCAAGTTTTTCTCCAGCGCTCAGTTACTCTCTCTTTAATCGGGACGGCACAGTGGCACAGTGGCTCAGTGGTTAGCACCGCTGCCTCACAGTGCCAGGGACCCGGGTTCAATTCCAGCCTCGGGCAACTGTCTGCGTGGAGTTTGCACATTCTCCCCGTGTCTGCGTGGGTTTCCTCCAGGTGCTCCGGTTTCCTCCCACAGTCCAAAGATGTGCAGGTTAGGTGGATTGGCCATGCTAAATTGCCCGTAGTGTTCAAGGATGTGTAGATTAGGTGGGTTATAGGGGGATGGGTCTGGGTAGGATGCTCTGAGGTTCGGTGTGGACTTGTTGGGCCGAATGGCCTGTTTCCACACTGTAGGGATTCTTAACTGTAGGTTCCAATAACTTTTTCACAATAGGTGTTAGATTAACAGACTTATAAATTCCTAAAATGAAAACACAAACTGCTGGAAATGTTCAGCTGGTCTGGCTGCATCAGGGGAGAGAGTAAAACAGAATTAACATTTCAGGTTCGCGACTTTTGTCAAACAGATCATGTTTGACAAAGGTCATTAATCTGAAACTTGACCTGCTCAATTTGAATATTTTCAGCAGTTACTGTTTTTTGGGGGATAGTAGGAACTGCAGATGCTGGAGAATCTGAGACAACAAGGTGTAGAGCTGGATGAACACAGCAGGCCAAGCAGCAAGCAGCATCAGAGGAGCAGGAAAGCTGACGTTTTGGGCCTAGACCCTTCTT
>NC_063357.1:35425302-35449386 GCF_021869965.1 Rhincodon typus | reverse complement strand
GATGCTGCCAGACCTGCTGAGCTTTTCCAGCAACTTTGTTTTTGTTCCTGATTTACAGCATCTGCAGTTCTTTCGGTTTTTACAGAGCAGGATTTACATGGTTAATAGTAGGGCCCTGGGGACTGTTGTCAGAGAGATCTAGAGGTTCAGGTACATAATTCTTTGTAAGTTGCGTCACAGGTAGACAGGGTGTTGAAGTCAGTGTTAGCACGCTTGGCTTCCTCAGTCAGAGCATCAAGTACAGGAGTTGGGACATCACATTATGGTTGTACAAGACATTGGTAAGGCCAAATTTGGACTACTACATACAACTCTGGTCACCCGGCTATAGGATGGAAGTTATTAAACTGGAAAGGATGCAGCGGAAAGGATGCAGCAGAATAGATGTATAAGGATGTTACCGAGTCTGGAGGGTTTGAGTTACAAGGAGAGGCTGGATGGGCTGGGACTTTTTTCCCTGGAGGCTGTGGGGTAACCTTATAGAGGTTTATAAAATCATGAGGGACATAGATAAGGTCAATAGCCAAGGTAGAGGAGCCCAAAACTAGAGGGCATGGATTTAAGGTGAGAGAGGAAAGACTTTAAAAAAAACATGAGGGGCAACGTTTTTACACAGGGTGGTGTGTATATGGAACGTACTGCTGGAAGAAGTGGTAGAGGAAGTACAATTACAAAATTTAAAAGACATCTGCATAGGTACATGGATAGGAAAGATTTAGAGGAATATTGGCCAAATGCAGGTAAATGGTACTAGTACAGTTTTGGAAATCTGGTTAGTATGGATGCGTCCGACCAAAGGGCCTGTTTCCGTGCTGTATGACTCTATTTCATATTTTCAGTATCCACAATATTTTGTTCTTCTATAATTCCCTGGCTTTCTTTTCAACACATTTCTTAAGCAATGAAGTCACATCTGTAATTTTTCAAACTAAAGGGCCAGTTCCAGAAGCACTTGGCAGATTATTGCTGAGCTATTTATAATTTCCTGCTTGCTTTAAAATCTTGAGGTAGTGATTTGTCAGTTATCAGTCTTCAGCATTTACTGCCATTACTTTTGCCGACTATGGAGGTTAGGCTAATTGACTGATAATTATTTGCACTGTTCCTTGCTGTAAATAATGGTAGAAAGTTAGCAACCTCCCAAAACTGTAAACAGAGGATATTGGAAAATGACAGTTAAAGGCCCTGCTGTTCCCTTCTTTGCTTTTCTTGGCAGCCTGGTGATTATTGACTTTTAAAGATGCTAAATGCCTTAATATTTCCTCTGTTATTCTGTTTAATCCATCCAAAATTTCACACTTCTCCTCTAGAAATAGCACATACCTTCGTCCCAGCCTTCAGAAACTCCAGCCAGCTCATAATGTTTTTTACGCAGTCCTCCCAAGCGCTGCCTCTCTTTCTGTAATTCACTCTCCAGTTCTAGAACACGAACCTTCAGGACAGAGGTAAGAACATTTGTCATTCAGACTACCTCCTGCACCATTCTGGTGCCACTTAAATTCTGCTAAAATCTGACTAGGACTAGGCTTAATGAGAGCGTAGGCTTGTTTTTATGCATATTACACTACAAAAGTGGAACAAGCAAAGTTCATTAAGCCTATTAACCCTATTCCTTCTGGATAGTTTATCTAACTTACCAAAACAGATCATCTCCACCAGTTTAATCTCCTCAGGAAAGGTTCTGCACACATATCTTACATAGAAATCAAACAAAACTGCAGAACATGCATCGATCACCACAGCTCTGCTGTCCTCAAAGCAACATCAAGAGAAGGTTAAATTATTCTCCCCTATACAGAGTTTTCATTCTTCAAATGTTAGCATGCTTGGTAGTATAGTTTCCAGGAAACTGCTAGCACAGCATGGATAGGAAAATGCTATTATTGTCTATCCCCTCATTTTACAAAACACTCAGATACCTTGTTTGGCTAAGTTCACTTTGATTGTAAGCTAAACTAAACCAACTACTTAATGTTAATTTCTTTGCAAGTACAAGTGTCAAACTGCAGTAAGAATACCATTTTGTTCCAAGAATATCAAAGATACAACTAGACAGACAATCTCATGATGTCAAGAAACTATTGGAAAGGATCTGAGTGTAATGCAAAAGCAGCTTTTTAGTACCTGTGAGTCCATCTCCTGTCGCTTGATTTGCGTCAGTGTCATGCTTGAGAAATCCATTGTGTCTGTAATAAAGAATGAAAATTATAGACAGATTGTTTGGACAAAAAAAAACTAAAGATATGTAAAAAGAAGAGGGCTTTCACTTGAATTTACTTTCTATTTCATAAAGCTGCTGATTTTTTGCTGGGGGACAGTTCTCTGTGTACTGAATGTTGTCCAACTGTTTGCTCAACTGGTCTGTCTTTCCATATAAGCCTACACATTGAAGCTATTCAAATCATAGGACATGAGAACAAAGTTTAATTCTATTCTCATCCAAAACGCACACACCTGCAGAAAGCCACTGGTTGGTCAGAAGAATGCTACACTGTTAGACTGATTACTCTGAATGCCAAATTGGCCTCCAGTGCACGCTCAGACAGGACTACTGGCACCATCGAAAAGCTTCAGGATGTGGCCCCGCATGTGCTGCCGACAATACCACATTCTGTGTGCAGTGATATCAGCACAAGTGTATTCACATACTGCCCATCTTTATTTCAAGTTAATCAGCTTCAACCAAATCCCCCATGTAGTCTTGGTCTTTCAACGGAGAGGCTCTTACCCAACATTCACAATGAAACAGAATGTGCCCTACCCTCACTATAGGAGCCATTTGTGCAGACAGAATGGCTTCGTACAAATGGATCATGTGCACAAAGTATTACTGGCACATACAGTGCAGTCATTTTGACTCCTCAATCCATCAGAGACAGTTGACTGTAGGAAAATAATGGAGGTGGGGTGTGGGTGTGGGTGAGGAGGTTACCTAAAGATATGATAGTGGCCTCAGGTCCTGAATAAGGGACTCAGGATCCAGGGTTAACCTTTAATGAGCCAGCAGCTTTCATCACTGACAAACGTTTGTGGCTTTATCTTTGCACATGCATGCTCCTTGCACCACCTTGGGGTGGCATTTATATGATTCACAGCCTTCAGAGAGGCATCATTGATCTAAAGTCCTTTGTGGAGTATACAAAAGATCCTTTGGCACTATTTTAAAGAGAAGGGGAGTCCTACCTGGTACCCTGCCCAGTATTTATCACTCAATGTCATTAAAAAGAAACAGATAAGATGACCGTTATCTCGTTTGCCCTTTTTTCTATATTAAAACTGACCACACATCAAAAGTACTAAACTGAGTCTAAAGTTACTTGCGACCTCCTGAGGTCATAATATGTGCTATAAAAAACACAAGAATTTCTTATTTAGTCATTGGAAGCAGAAATTCTGCCTCATTTTCCTCTCCCTAACTTGGAGATTGTCACCAACCCTTGTCTGAGACAAGGAAGTGCAAGCCAGCACAGAGCAGGGATTGAATCAGAACCTTTGTGGCCTGCATGACACATCACTTCGAAAATGCACAGAGTTTGAAAATGCATAGTTTCAGTAAGCAGCAAATAATTTCCTTGCTTGATGCACAACTTTGCATATAATGCAAAGGGACTCACACAGTACAAAATGTTGCTTGCAAGAACTTGCATTTATACAGTGCATATTACATCTATGCTTTTCATCCCAAATAATTCCACATACAATAAACTGTTCTGAACCATCCTTGATGACCATAAACAAGTGCTTGGTACACCATCACCCACACTCAGCAATGAGATAAGTGACCGGTTAGCCTGTTTTCTCGTGGCATAGATTAAGAAAGGAATCTTGATCAGGAAGGAAGAGAAATCCTTGTATCTATCGAACGCACCACAAGGAGGCATGGTTCTGTTTTATCTGTTGGACAATATTTCCAAAAATACAGAATTCTCTCCATAATAAAACCGAAGTGTTAGAGAAACTCAGCAGGTCTGGCAGCATCTGTGGGGACAGAAACGGAGGTAATGTTTTGAGTTCAATATGACTCTTCCACAAAACTCATTCTGAAGAGGAGTACACTGGACTCTAAACATTAACTCGGTTTCCCTTTCCATAAACGCTGCCAAACCTGACTTTCGACAGCGTTGTGCATTTGTTTCAGATTTCCAGCAGCTGCAATACTTTGCTTCCATCTGTGCATTCCCTCAACAGTGCACTGAAGTATCAGCCTGGTTGAAAGTCGTGGAATGGGGCTTAAATGAACAAGATTCGAATGGGGAGGCTTTAATCTTATCACAACGCCCAGGTTATAAATACCTTGTAAATATAGATACACAGCCTTATAAAAACACGCTCATGCTGACTTTACTCAAGACAATGAACTGAAGAGGACTACAAATCTGAGAACCTAGTTGGTTAGATTCTTTTCAAATGGGATATGGATTTGTCGCTAGCCCAGACTGATGTAATGAAAATCTCATTGCTCTGTAATCCTGTGCCAGTAAACCAGACTGCATTGTTGCACTTTAGTTCCTACCAAAAGCAAAACTAAGAAAGGTCAGAACTGTTGTCAAAGGTTGGGATATGGACATGATTGATACAGGGTAAATACAGTTCCCTCTACATCTAATCATCTTTTTGAACGTGTTTGATGCTGATACAAATCCCATTCCTTCATGTGAGAAACAGGAATAAAAGAATATATTAAAAAGTGACCAGTGTACTTTCACCAACTTTGATTTAATGGCTATTTTGATGTCCACTATTTGAATGATTTACAAATACTTATCCAGTTAATATGGGCATGGTGAATGATGAAATTTCATCAAACACTGCTCTGATCATTACTGATCCTCAAATCAGCTGTAATTCAGTCATGTGACTTCCAATGAGATAGCAAGAACTGCAGATGCTGGAGTCAGAGACAACACAGTGTGGAGCTGGAGGAACACAGCAGGCCAGGCTGCATCAGAGGAGCAGGAAAGTTGACGTTTCAGGTCAGGACCCTTCTTCTTTATTTCTGTGTTATATGTGACTTCCAATGTTCATGTTGCTGTTAAATCATTAACAATAAGCTTCTGCCTGCCTTACTTAATGCTCTGAATGTTTTCTGCATTTATTTCATATTTCCAGCGTTCGTAATATTTCACTTTGGATTTTGCAGAATGACTTCATGCTCGCTACTTTGTACTAAACTGCATGGTGAACAGTAAAACTACCTGTTTCCTCAATCTGCGATTTTCCTGATTTTGTGGAAGCCACTACACTGGCCGTGGCCTCATTTACTCCCTTAGACGCCTGCCGCAGTTTTCCAAGGTTAGCGTTGTCTTTATCTGCTTTCACCTATTAGAAAAGAACACAATTACAACATTTTGCTGTTGTACAGTCACAATCAATACACTGAGATCTTTCCCAATGCGTCAAAGTCTAAAGAAAGGTCAGCAGAGGTGTTCACAGATACAAATGAGATAAAGGCATTTTACTGAGCCCTGGAAAATAATCAATATTTTCCTTACGCACTTTGGGATGATAACTTTAAGACCATAAAACCATAAGACAGAGGAGCAGAAGTAGGCCATTCAGCTCATCGAATCTGCTCAGCATGCAATAAAATCATGCCTTATCTCATAATCCCTAACTCCATGTTCCTGCCTTTTCCCAATAGCTGTTGATTCCCTGACTAATTAAACATCTGTCTATCTCAGTCTTTTATGTACTTAATGACCCAGCCTCAACAGCCCTCTGTGTTAAGAGAATTCCACAGGTTCACAACCCTCAGAATAAATCTGTCTACATCTCTGCCTTACATGTGTGACCCCTTATCTGAGATATATGCCCTTTACTCTGACATGCCCTCTGGTCCTTATGAAACAAACTTTCTGCATCTATCCTGTCAAGCCCCCCCAAGAATCTTGTATGTTTCAATAAGGTTGCCTTTCATTCTTCTGTATTTCAATGAGTTCATGCCCAATCTACTCAACCCACCTCATAAAACAGTCCTTCATTACTTCGTACCAGCCTAGTGAACCTTTTCTGAACTGCGTCCGAAGTCAGTATATCTTTGGTTAGATAGGAAACTCAAGGCTGTTCACAGAATTCTCGCTACAGTCTGACCAGTGCTTTGCATAGTTTTCATAAAACCGCCCTACACTACATGCCCTTTGAAACAAAGGCCAAAATTCCATTAGCTTTCTCCATTACCCACTGAACTTGAATGGTAGTTTTTCATCATTCATAGATGAGAACTCACAAATCCCTTTGTTCTGTAGCTTTCTGCAGCCTTTCGCCAAACAAATAATATTGGGCTCCTCTAATCTTCCTGCCATATTGCAGAACCTCACATTTCCCCACATTATATTCCGGCTACCAAGTTTTTGCCGACTCACTGAACCTGCTTATATCCCTCTGCAGACTCTCTGCATCATACTCACCACTTGCCTTCCCATCTATTTTTGTGTCATCCACAAACATGGCTAGAGTAAATTGTTTCCTTATCCAAGTCATTAATACATATTGTAAATAATCATGGACCTAGCCCTGATCCCTGTTACAGTTACAGATTGTAACCAGTTGGCATCCTAAAAGTGAACCCTTATCCAAACTTTGTCTTCTATTCGTTAGCCAATCCTCTATCCATGCTAATATACTACCTTCAACACCATGTACTATCTTATTAAGGAACAAAATGTGTGGTATCTTATTAAACACTTCTGGAAATTCCAGATATATTTCATCCACTGCACCCCTTCATCTATCCTACTTGTTACCTTCTCGAAAGAATTCTAGTAAATTTGTCAGGCATGATTTCCCCTTCATGAAGCCACCTGCTTGATCATGTTATGTATTTCTAAATGCTCTGCTGTTACATCCTTTCTTATAGACTCTAACATTCTTCCATTAACAGATGTCCAGACAATTGAGCAATAGTTATCTGATTTTTTTGCCTCCCTCCCTTTTTGAACAGGGGTATTATACTAGCAGTTTTTCAATCATCTGGGACCGTTCCAGAATCTAAGAGTTCCTGAAAGATTCCCTGGGGGTGGCACGGTGGCACAGTGGTTAGCCTGCTGCCTAGCAGCATCAGGGACTTGGGGTTGTTCCCACCCTTGGCTGACTGCCTGTGTGGAGTTTGCACATTCTCCCAGTGACTGCGTGGGTTTCCTCTGAGTGCTCCAGTTTCCTCCCATGATCCAAAGATGTGCCAGTTAGGGGGACTGGCCATGCTATATTGCCTATAGTGTCCAGGGATGTGCAGGCTACACGGATGAGTCAAGGGAAATGCAAGGTTACAGGGGTTGGGTCTTGGTGGGCTGCTCTTCAGAGGGCTGGTGTGGATTCTATGGGCCAAATGGCCTGTTTTCACACTGTAGGTATTCTATGATTACTACCAGTGCATTTACTATCTCTGTAGCATCTTCCTTTAAAATCCTAAGGTGCAACCCATCAGTTACAGGAGACTAATTGGCCTTTGAACCCATTAGTTTCCTTAGTTAAATATATTGTATTCACTTCCTCCTCACCTTTTTCTCCTTGATTTAATAATTTTGGAATCCTATTAGTACCGTCTACCCCGTGAACTGATGTGAAGTATGTATTCAACTCCTCTGTCATTTCCTGAACCCCCATCATTACTTCCTTAGCCACATTCTCTAAGGAGTTTATGTTCACTGTGACTTCTTCCTTGTTCCTTGTTATATATTTAAAGAAGTTCTTGCCTTCTGTCTTGATGTTATTTGCAAGTTTAATGTCAAAGTTTATTTTCTCCCCTTTTTTTTGGTCAAGTTGTGTTAATTTATAAAACTTTTCCAATCCTCTGGCTTACTACTATAGTTCCATTTGTTCCCTTACTTATCACAATGGACCAAATACCACTCAATGTAACATAATGTCATGCTTGCTGGCCACCTATTTATCTTGTGGGATTTTATACCCATAAACACAATGAATATATAAAATTTCAGTAATTCTTATTTATTGCTCTTCAAAAGCCCTTTTCAGTTATTCATTAGAAAAGTTTTTATCTGCGTCCCCAAGTTTGATTGGTGCAGCCCCTTTCTGTTTTTCCACTTGCAATTTGAGTCATTGCTATTTTATAGATATGAGCTAATCACTGCAAAAAACATAACTGTTTACCTTGGAGGCAGCCACCAGCTGTGCGGTACTGGCTGCGATTTCATGAGAACAAACCATCAACTCTTCAAACTTCCCCTTTCCCTGGACAACCATGTCTGCAGCATCTCTGAAGAGAGAGATGAGAGAATGTTTGAATCCTAAGCAGCAAATAACTGCACATTTAAATAGAAGAGTAAAGACCACAGTCATAAAGCCATCGGCAAACATGAGCACAATACAAGGAGTCCTCACATATAGTGGTAGTTCCTTGGCTCAGAGTTACAAGTTAACGAGAAACAACTTCAAATATGTCCCCATAGAAATCAATATTAAAGACAGACTTAGGTTCCTTCCAAAACTTCTCAGCAATAAAAAGAAAATGTACACATTGAAGTAGCACACGTGTGTATTTCCAGTTGAAATGACTCATAAAATGAAATACAATAAATATAAAAAAATACATTTCAACTGAAAATTACACTGGAAAATTAACCAGACAGAAGTTGGTCAGTACAGGTAGCATCTAAGGTGCCAGGATACTGAAATACAACACAGTGTTGATCAGGAATCCATGGATAACAGGATAATGAACATTTATCTCTTCAACATAACTCCTATGACATTTAATTAATTTTGAATAACCGCTGTTGTGTTGCCTCTGTTGTGTTGTTTAGTAGATTATTGCAAATATTCACTGCCGTTGCATTAGGAAGCACTCAGATTTAAACCATGTTTTGCAGTGTTACTTGATGCATGGAAATTAGAACACAGAAACATGTTTCCTCCCTAATCCTGTAACCCTCTATTTCCTTTGTCTTCAGGCACCTATCGACTTAATTTCGAAACAACCTGTTCGGAGATGTTACCACACACCTCTGGAGCAGGTGGGACTTGAACCTGGGCCTCCTGGCCCAAAGGTAGGGACAATACCACTGTCCCACAAGAGGCCCCCAGACAGCCACCTACCTAACAGTTACTTAAATGTTGGGAACACCTTTCAACACTTGGTTCATGATTGAGTGCAACCTAATGGAGCAGTAATTGATCTGATTGGATCTGCCTTGTTTTTATGGGCAGGGGATGCTGGGTAATTTTCATTTTCTCAGTAAATACCTGCATAATAGCTGTACTTAAATACAGAAACTGGAAAACATTAAATTCTATCTTAAATTAAATTCCAGAATGTAACTACCTCTGTGATCCAGTTTCAGCATCAGCTCAGTGGTTAGCACTGCTGCCTAACAGCGCCAGGGACCTTGGTTCAATTCCACCCTCGGGCAACTGTCTGTATGGAGTTTTCACATTCTCCCCGTGTCTGCATGGGTTTCCTCCGGGTGCTCCAGTTTCCTCCCACAGTCCAAAGATGTGCAGGGTAGGTGGATTGGCCATGCTAAATTGCCCCGTAGTGTCCAGGGATGTTTAGGTGGGGAAATGCAGTGGTAGGGGAATGAAACAGGGTGGGATGCTCTTCAGAGAGGCGGTGTGGACTTGTTCGGCCGAATGGCCTGTTTCCACACTGTAGGGATTCTGTAATTCTATGCTATAGATGACTGTAAACAGGACCATGAACAAATAGCAACTGCAATACTTACACCAACACAGTGGCTCCCCAGCCTACAGCCTTTGATGCAGAGATGAGGCCTTCAGTCCACCTGGAGTTCTTGGCATAGAACTCTTTTTGAGATGCTGCCCCCTGTAAACCAGAAACATAATATTTATCATCATTTCTTCCTAATTTCTCTCCATTTTTCAAGAGGTGCTATGCCTTACTACACCTCACCCCTTACTGATCATCCCACAAACCAAAGGCTTTGCTGTAAAATCTCAAACTCAGCAGGAAGCAGGAATCTTGCAGACTTGCTTCAGGTGTGGATTTGTACCATGCCAAGTGGAGTATTTGAGGAAGTTCACCCATTATGATATATTTAAAGAGCAGGGAGGACAGATTCCATTACAAAAACCTGAATTGAGAAATTCAATGATCAGAAAGGGAGCATCATACTTGGCATTCCAAACAAGTGGCCTTCTGCCTTCACAAAACCAGAATAAACAGCTATTTTGGTAATCCAAGAAATTAATGAGGGTTTGGGGAGGTCATCGGCACATGAATCTTTGCATGACAGGGATTGAGGAATCACTGACGAGCAATTAAGGGCATCAGCCAATTTAATAATGCGTATTTATGGAGCATCTTCAACATATATTTATACAGCATCTGCAACAGAGCTGTCCTAGGCATTTTATCCGGGATAGGACTGTGGACAGGGGTGTATTTAGCAGCTAGGTCACTGACTTAGGTTTTTAAGGGTACTTTAAAGGAAGACAGAGGTGCAGAGGTTTAAGGAGAGGTTTCCAGCACTTAGTGCCTCAATGGTTTACAACAAGGTATCAATGAAAAAGTAAAGTGAGTCGAGAATGGACAAAAGGCCTGAGGTGAAAGGATGTGGGTTCCCACAAATATTGCAATAGTCTCATGATTCACAATGTTTCAAAAGCTTTCGATCAACTAACTGCCTTGCAATATTTTAACTCACATACAGTCCTGTCTACTGACCAAACTTCAGATTCATCAAATTTTTGCTCTTACCCTTCCACTCTCCACTATATCTCTCTGTAGATCCTTCGATGTCAGAACCAACATTTTAACTGCATGCATCAAGTCAGTGCAAGACTCAAGGATCCTACAGGAAATAAAAATACAGAATGCTTGTCAAATAATTTCTTCCTAAACACATGAAAACACCTCAAATAAAAACTTCCATTCCATTTAATTTTTCATGTGCTATGTCCTGGATCACAGAGGTTAATCAGCTCATGTCAATACCAGCTCCCAGCAACAGCAACTTGGTTAGAGCCACTCTCCTGCCCAGTCCCAATAGCTCTGCATTTCATTTCTATTCAGTCAATGATACAAATCCTATCTGGGAACAAACTTACTTCACTGGAAATTGAAGTAGTAGTTTAGATGGTAAACCCCCTTCCATTCCTTACCATGCCCAAAGTCATTATCAGTTCCTTGAGTTTAGGTTCTGCTAAAAGAAGAATAGCTTTAAACTAAAAGACAATTGAAGATTTTTGGCCTACATTGTCAAACTACTTTGGGACGCGAAGCAAATATTTCTTTGCTCTGATCACCCCAGCTTATTGAGTTGGTCTGTTTAAAGGGACCTCTCTATTTAAAGGCTTTAAACTTTCCTTCAATGTAAAGAACTTCCCCATCAACTTACATTTGTCATAGTCAGACTCTCAGTCTGAAAGGTACGCAGCATCAACTATTCATTTCACTTCTCCTCCTCCACACCAGACTCAGTAACACCAAACCAGCTCTACCAAAGAACCCCAGTATTTAAACAAAGATATTTCAAAGGAAAAAAATCAGAAAGCAGGCACTTGTTCGATATTCAAATCACCCAAGTTCCTGATGGGAATTTGTTTGCACTCCAACATAATTTGAATACACAGACCACCGTTAAAATAACAAAGTTTCCTCAACATCTTTTACAGAAGCATTCCCAAACAAAGTTTCACACAATGGTATATTGGCCGTACGAGGTTGGTGACCCAAAGGTTTGGTCTAAGCAGTAGGTTTAAGGAGGTCGAGGATGAAATTGAAAGGGTCTGTTGCGTAGGCAGCTGAAGATATGGTCACCAACTGAGGATTGAGTAAATTCAGAACTGGAAGCATGCAGGGGCCTCGGAGAAATTTAAAGCTCAAGGAGATTGTAAGAAAGAGAGGAGTGAAGTGATAGAAGAATGTAAATACAAGGATCTGAATCATAGTATTGCTGTACCAGGTCCTAATATAGGTAAGAGAGTACAAAAGCAATTGACAAATAAGACTCCGCGTCAGTTCAGGTAAAACTAGTAGCTTTAGGTGAGCTCAAGTTCATGGAGGGTGTGTTGACCAGGGGAGCATTGGAATAGTCCAGTTTAGAGGTTAGAAAGACATGGGGTGAGGTTTCAGCAGCAAATGAGCTGAAGCAAAGGTGGTAACCAGCAATATTAAATAGATAAATATCTTGGTGAAAGACAGAATACAGAATCAGGAATCCAGCTTTGCCTCAATTGGGATGCTAAGATTGCAAATTGTCTGGTTCAGTCTCAGATAGTGGCCAAGGAAAGCAATGAGATTATTTTATTCTTTCATGGAATGTGAGTGTTGTTAGCAAGGGTAGAATTTGTTGCCTATCTCTAATTGTTCTTGGACTGATTGACTTGCAAGGTTGTTTCAGAAGGCAGGAAAAAGTCACCAACATTGCAGTGGGTCTGAAGTAACATGTAGGCCAGGTTGTGCAAGGATGTCAGATGTCCTACCCTAAAGGACATGAGTGAAGCTGATGAGTTTTACAAAAATTCATGGTAGTAATCAAGATCATTATTATTAAGACTTGCTTTACATTTCAGATCTATTAATTGCATTTACACTGCTGATGTGATGGAATTTGAACCCAAGTCCCCATAGAATTTATCTGCACCTTTGTATTACTATTCATTGATATTGTCATAACACAACCAAAAATCCATAAGATAATCAACAATCAAAGGAAGATCTCCCAAATTGGTGGTTAGGAATGAAGTTTGTGTCAGAGCCCTAAAACAATGGCTTTGGTCTTATTAGTTAGTTGGGAAAAAAAATCTGCTCATCCAAAGAAGCAGCAAGACAAATCATAGAGGTGAGGTACAGCCGAGGGATTTCTGTGAATGAGACACTACTTTTGAATGATGGTTTGAAAGACAGGAATGTACGTAAGAATTAGAAGGGACTAGGTTTAGGTCTCTTGGGAACACCAGCGGTAAAAATGTCAGAGCAGGAAGCAAAGCCATTACAGGTGTTTCTCTGACAATGGCTGAAGATAGAAGACCATAAGACGTAGGAGCAGAAATTAGGCCATTCGGCCTATCGAGTCTGCTCCACCATTCAATTATGGGTGATAAGTTTCTCAACCCATTCTCCCACCTTCTCCCCATAACCCTTTGATCCTCTTAACAATCAAGAACCTATCTATCTTTGTCTTAAATGTACTCAAGGACCTGGCCTCCACAGCCTTCTGCGGCAATGAATTCCATAGATTCACCACGCTCTGGCTGAAGAAGTTTCTCCTCATCTCCATTCTAAAGGGTCTTCCCTTTACTCTAAGGCTGTGCCCTCGAGTCCTAGTCCTTCCTGCTAATGGAAATATCTCCCCAATTTCCACTCTATCCAGGCCTTTCAGTGCTCTGTAAGTTTCAATTAGATCCCCCGTCGTCCTTCTAAACTCCATTGAGTACAGACCCAGAGTCCTCAAACATTCCTCATATGTTAAGCCTTTCATTCCTGGGATCATCCTCATAAAACTCCTCTGGACCCGCTCCAGATCACCACTAACGCCTCCACTATCTCTTCAGCTATCGCCTTAAGACTCTGGGGTGTAGTCCATCGGGTCCAGGTAATTTATCCACCCTTAGACCTTTCAGTTTTTGTAGCACCTTCTCCTCGGTGTTGGCTACCATACTCACCTCTGGCCCCCGCCGACTCTCTTGAATTTTTGGGATGTTACTCATGTCTTCCACTGCGAAGACTGAAGCAAAGTACTTGTTCAGTTCCTCTACAATTTCCTTGTTCCCCATGACTACTACTCCAGCTTCATTTTCCAGCAGCCCATTGTCCACTTTTGCCTCTCTTTTACCCTTTATATATCTAAAGAAGCTCTTACAATCTTCTTTTATGTTACTAGATAGCTTACCCTCATATTTAATCTTCTCCCTCCTTATTTCTTTTTTAGTTGTCCTCTGTTGGTCAATCCCCTGGCTACTCACTGCCCTTCGCTGCATTATATGCTTTCTCTTTTGCTTTTATGCTGTCCCTGACTTTCCTTGTCAGCCATGGTTGCCTTGTCCTCCTTTTAGTGTGCTTCTTTTTCCTAGGGATGACTTTTTGCTGTGTCTCCCGAATTATTTCCAGAAACTCCTGCCATTGCTGTTCTACTGTCTTTCCTAGTTAATTCTGCCCAGCTCCTTCGTCATGTCTCTGTAGTTAAGTTTATTCAACTGCAATACTATTAACATCCGATTCCAGCTTCTCCTTCTCAAATTGCAGAGTAAATTCATCATATTATGATCACTCCCTCCCAAGGGTTCCTTCACCTTAAGCTCCCTTATCCAGTCTGCCTCACTACACATCACTAAATCCAGAATTGCCTGTTCCCTAGTGGGGTCCACCACAAGCTACTCCAAAAAGTCATTTTGTAGACATTCCACAAATAAGAATGGAACTAGGTAAGCACAGTCCCATCCAACCGGATTAGAGGATGCAAAAATGTCTAGCTTCATACTTTGTATGTTTTGTGAATTGGAATTCTAAATGCAAGATAAATGGGAGAAGAACAAAAATCTGGGCTTGAGAAACTGGCAAAAATCCATAAGATAATTATGGATTTAAAGGAAGACGATGTCCATTTAAGGGAGTTACAATTAGAGGTTTGGAAACAATAAACAACATGTGGTTCTATCTTTGCTTAGGAATGGAACCAGTGAGTCTGGTTAGCTTGTGGCAGTGCCATTAGAGATTGAAATTATTCATGTAATATTCCAGATCAAAAGCAGGTCAAAAGCAACTGATAAATAAGGCAAGTATCTATATCTATTCAGATCAGGTTTGGAAATTGTAGCTAATTAGTTGAAATCTCTATCTAGGATATCCCAAGCGTGCCACCTTAGCGAGGGTAGAGGGGGTAGGATTCTCAGAACTACAGTTTTGGGTATATGTGTGTGATTGCTCACAGAATACAGGCAGTTTATGTCTGGAGCGAGAACAGCCCGGAAACAAAGTGAGAAAGCTGCCAGGAGTTGTAGATCACTAAGCTAAATAGTAGTGAAGCCCATGCTTCAGCTGGAGAGTCCACAAATATGAGGTGTTTTAAGACTGTTGCCTGGCCCAATGCTAGGTGGAAGGACACCAAGAAATCTCATATCTCAGAGTAGGAACACTGAGGTGAATCAAAGTGAATTACTAAGAGCTGTGGCACACCTTAGTTTGGTTCAAGAGAAGTGATAGAACCCTCAAGAGCCTTGAAAGTGCAGGAGGAAACTCGTGTGGAAATAAAAATAGAAAAATACCTGTTGAGATTTTCAGTCTTAGAAAGTAAGTGCTTATAACACATTTAGTGTTACGCTTAAGTTTAATTCTTGCAATTTGTTAAGTCCTTTAATTTGTTTAATTCCTGTACAGAAAAGGTCTTGTTTAAAACACAAAACCTAGTGTAATTCTTTCAATTAATAAAACAGTTTGAATTTCTTTTAAAATTCACTGATATCCCTTGAGATCATAACAAGACAGGCATTGTAGGAGAATGGCAGAGCAAATCTATGGCAAAAGTTACAGACTTTGAAAGATGTATTCGGTCAGTTTACTACAGTTACACAATGTCATGCGTGACTTTGATCCGGGACATTTTAGTACGGTGCCAGTGGCAGAAACAAAATGGTGGTGGTGGTTTGGGGGTGGGGGAGGTGGGCTTCAAACATTAAACTGCACGATCGATGGGCACACATATAGAAGGTAACACATTCAGTGATCAGGGATAGGAAGGAAAGGTCATAGATGAGACAGTAATTTTCAATGGCAAGGAAGTCAGGTTTTTTTTTGTTAAAGAAGAGAGTGACAACAACAGATTTAAAGAGGTGTGGGGAGGAGGAAGTCAGTACTTAGGGACCATGAACAAAAGTGGCTGTGTAGCAGATTTTTGAAAAAAGTTTTGAGGGAACAGAGTTAGGTCTCACGGACAAAATGAGCACAGAGAAAACATGGAGTTGAATAAGAGAGAAATTAAATAGAGGTGCAAACCCAGAGTCAGGGAAAAGAGTTACACTCTCTTTAGTCCAAAGGGCTGGATTCAAATCCTACTCAAACTGGCAGGATCTTTCACCCTTTTCTAGAATTTCAGGGGAATGGAGTTTTAAGAAGACATGAGTCAGATACCCAGTAGTAAACCTAAATCACTCTGGATTTCTTACTCTGTCTACTGATGTATGTTAACTAACTTCCTGATGCATACACAGGAAGAATGGATCAAGTGCACAAAGGCCATCAACACCTGTGGAGAGAAAACTGGGGACAAGAGATATTAAAACTGGCAGATTGTTCTGAGGCTGAAGATGAACACGGCCATTTGCAAACCATTACAGCAGAAAGGAAGAAACTACTCATTGAATATAGTGCAAATTACAATAGAATCAAGAACAATAAGGCTACAGTAACTTTAATATGAATATAGTGCAAATTACAATAGAATCAAGAACAATAAGGCTACAGTAACTTTAATATTTATAGCAGCAGTAAATATAATATGACTTATGTCTTGGAATGTTACACAACGGGACTGAAGAGGAACTAAATTAATCCATTGTAATTCTGGGCAATAGGAGGGCATGGGAAATGAACTAGTCAGTGGAATTTTGAGCAGTCTGAAAATGGATAATGAACAAGTCTATTATAGGCTATACAATGAAAGTGAATTAAAAATGGATTAGACACAGTATGTTGGATTCTAGACTTTTGAAGTTCTGTGCAACGTACTAAATGACATGTGGACTAGTCCAACAGTGTAATTGAATGGTAATGATTTAAAATGGGAATTCTGTTAAACAGAAACCACTATTATGGAGATGGGCCAGCTTGACATTTTGACTTTGGTTTGGGTCCATTTACAGCAATACATTGAAGAAAAACATGTTTTTTGCTTGGTGAAACTATTAATTTTGGGTTACAAAATAATAAAGACCACAATAAATGACAGTAGGACTCAAAGTAATCCTTTCTCAGGCTTTTTAATTTTTCTTACTCGGGTTTTGATATCTAGGGCTTTTTGTGTAGGAAGCTCACATTGAAACTGCATAAAATCACAGGCATTTGACTGTGGAAGTGCCCTTAATGTCACCCATGCTTCTTGTAGACTTCTATAAATTCATGCATCTTTGAAAGCACTTGCCTCTCATTCACCTCCAGCTTCACACCCGTGTCTCCTGCTCTTGACTTGCTCAGCATTTCCTGGTTACAAGGTTTGAGAAAAGAAATCCTGTTTTAACCAGCAGCTCTGAAATACAACAGCAGAACATTGCCCTGCTCCAGCAATAAGCCAGGGAAAGGCTGGTGTCTGTTTTATTTTCCTGAAAAGCCATGGAAGTATTAGAGCAAGTTCTGGATCATGTCATACCATACTGAAGACTGAACTCATCTACCTCTTGCTACTATCATGTTAAAAAGTATGCATGAGATGAGGCTCACTAAGTATATACACAAGTAGCTCCAGAACATTGCTGTCAACTTCTACCAAACAAGCGAGACACAGTTATGTACAGAACAGAATGCAGTTTATATAAACAGAACTTACAGCACAAATCAGCAATATTACAAGGAGTTCTTAGTGCCTTCATTTCCTTAGAACATTGCAGGTCTTCCCACCTTTATTAAAATTTCCCATTCCCCTTCCTGACTTCCGTAGCTTTCCTCTATGAAGCAGCACATAACATGTATAGTCGGAGAGTATTTCTGCAACAAATCTTTGTGTCGACATTGCAAAAACATAAAAATTCTGCAGGGAAAAGGTATTCCCTGTCTATTAAATTAAAAACAACTTCATTTCTGATTTTCCCCAGTTGTCTTGGATTTCCTCACTGCTTACGCTGCATGCAGAAGATTTTCTTGCCGCACACTTAAGCAAAGCATGATCATACCCTACTGTCCAGGCCAGGCTATCCCCTCGAGACCTCATGATCTGTGTCTCCCTAGTGAAGTACAGTAAGTTTGACCAGAGAACTGGACAACCCATAGGAAGAATGTCTCAATCCAGATGATTCCCCATTACAATATCCTTTCACACATTTGAATTCATAGTTCTCTTCACTTACGTAACTACTTTCTCTCTTCCAATAACTTAGTCTCGAAGTGCATCAGAATTGAGAGCTTTTGTACATATCAATAGCACTCTGGCCAGCTAATGAACTAATTTTTTTCTCCTGATACATCTCTAATAGCTTATCTAATGAACTTAATGACACAAATTACCTCAATCCGTGTAGTAGCAGCTTCAACAGCTGCTGATGTGGCAGCCATCTCCTGTTCCACCAGATCCCCCAGCTCTTTTTGTTTGATGTCTCTTCCTTTAGGCCTCAGCTCCTAAAAAATCACATACAGCCATCAATAACACTGCAGAGAGTGCACAGCAATTGATGGAGGAGGTGTTCAACTTGGTCAGTCCAGAACTAAAACAGTTCCTTGAGCTTTTCAGCAGAGATTTGAATCTAGAGCGGCACTTTAGCTTATACATCTGAGAGTCATAGGTTTGATTCTAGTTTCATGCTGAACTAGCTAGGGAGCAGTTTGGCTGATGCAGTTGGTCTCTACATCCCTGATTTAGAAGAGGTGGAACCTTAAAAATAAAAAAAAAATCAATCACTGTTCATGTCCCTGATTCCTAATGGAAACCACATCAATATAGGTTTGGCTCTCAGGCTACAAGAGCTACTGATGAGTTCTCAGTATGGCTGCTTGGGCGAGAGACTGGTTGGTATCCAATAACTATGGAATTGAACACCATCATGGGTAAGTGTCTCAGAAATGGAGGGGGAATATTAGAGGGCAATCATTCCATTGGGATTGTATTAGTTTTGCAGCAATAGTGGACAGAGAAACAGAATTAACATTGCAGGATCTCTCCCACAGTATTTCAACTTTACACTCTGTGAGCAAAATTGACAGCATGGAATGAATCATGAGGGTGCTTGATGATGTGCTTTAGTCCTCAGCCTATCCAATATTTTACTCAAATTTAAAGAGAAGGTTAACCTCTTACCTCTCCTATTGTGTTTATCTGGTTCAGACTTTCTCTCACTTTTGTGCAATCTGCACTGCTCAAAGTTGTGGTGTCCTTCAAACTGGAAAAGTAGGAAAGTACCTCACTACCGCATTGCTTGCACGCTTCCAACAGACCTGGCAGTGAGGAAACAGAACCAACATAAGGTGTGGGCAATATCATACAACCACAAAACTTCAATTGCAATCAAACATATCCTGTTGACAGGGCTTTTATTCAAAGGTCAGTTACATGTTTCTCCTTCCTTGCTCAACATGGTTGTAATGATATTGAACTAAAGGAGCTTCTTTGAAGCTGTGGGTTAAGGAATGACAAAGATCAGTCAGCGTCCCTGCACCTTAGGTTATACAGTGTTTCTTGATTATTGAACACTGGAGCAAAGTTTAGCTGTGGCCAAATAGCCTGCTAATATTCCTAGTAAGGACTTAAATCCAAAAGCAGCTATTTGGATGAGGTACCACGTACTACTATCAGCTAATTGACAGTCCACAGTATGAAATCAATGACAGCAAAATACAAGGGGAAATAAACTGGGCAGTAAAATCAAAATAAAGATGCTCACTGACTTGATTACTTCTGCCATAGATTCTCTTTTCAATAATATCTAACTAGGATCAAACAGAATCAGAATATGTAACAAATAAACTAGATTTACCTCACAACTTACTACTTATTTTTGAGCAAAAGCAGAAACCACATTTAACATATTTATAAGTAAACCACCCCTCAGGAGCTACTGATACTTAAGTCGGTCAGAAAAGGCTGCATCATATCAAAGCCATCAAAATTCATGATGATGAAATGTCGTAAGAAATTAATCACAGAGAAAAACAGGGAGGGAGTATCAGTGGGGAAGGCAGAGAAAAGAGGGCTGAGGACTGAGAAAAGGTCAGTGTGAGACTGCGGTAAAAAAGGGAGGCAGGCTGAGAAAAGAGGGGATTCCAAGAGGAAAGAAGGAAAAAAATTTGAACAGAGAAAGAAAATGAGAAAGAATAGGAAGAAACAGTCATCCTATGCTTGAAGTAAGCGACCCATTACTAAGCCAATGCTGATTTGGTTGATACGAACCAAGGTGGTACGACAGGAATAAAGTGCCATTCCAACGTGTGGCCACCCAAGCTGAGCTGACACTGTTGTTACTCTGATGATGAGGAGCATCCACTGCTGTCCAAGTTGTAATTGTACCTGCATCCACCACTTTCTCTGGCAGTTCATACCAATAACCACTCTCTGTAAAAAAGGTTGTCCCTCATATCCTTTTTCCTCTCACCTTAAATATATGCCCCCTAGTTTTAAACAAAACCCTTGTTCTTTACCCCTCAACTGATAAGGTCCCAAATAAGGTCACCCCTCAACCTGTTACATTAGTCCTAAATATGGAGCCTCAGCCCACACTATCATATACTCCTTTGGATAAAACGCCTCTCATCCTTGCTGCTAACATTTCTAAATAACATGCCCAATACCTTCCTTTGGATCTACTCATTATTTTAAATAATTCAGTGGTGATTAGTTCTTAAACTATTTAGTAACATTATCTATCCCATCCAATTAAATACAAAACATAATTTTTGTTTTATTCAGAGACCCACTGAGTGCTGAAGTTAAGAATTTATTTCTGTCTTCCCCTCAATTTCTTCTCTCAAAATGAAGAGATGGCTTTTTCGGTCCTTACAGCCAAGTGGTCATTCTTCATGAATTAACCTAGACAGTGAGCTATTACAAGATGCCTGATCATGGGTGGGACTCACAGCTAAGGTCAACCATGTTGTGAACCAATGTCCACAAACAAGTACACTGCAATGAGAGTTAGTTAGATGGTAATGACTGATTTTTCTTGTGTAGCTCAAAAGAACCAGATCAATTGTAATAATAATACCTGACGCTGTGAGTGAAATCAGTCAACTTAGCACAGGACCTTTTAGACGTGGTAATGGTGTCTTTCGGATTTTTGAAGGGATTTAATTATAAAGTAAAACTTTATAATTAAATAATGGCTAACAATCCAAAAGAAAGGGTATACGTGGCAGAACTTGATGAGATATGGAACATATTTGCAAAGTGACACAGCACATTTCAGGCATATTCCCTCTTGTTTGCATATATTATCCTCCTTTCATTTAGGTTATGACCAAAGTATCAGGATTTTACCTGGTGACACCCTGCTGACTTCAGATCACTGTTTAGTGAGAACCCTCTTTAATGGCACAAGTTCAAGATACAGGATGATAGATTGTCTCGTCAGTAAAATCTGCTGTACTTTCTAGAAACCAAGAGTCAAGCTTCGGTAAGCATCACAGCACTTGTGTTGTGACAGTGCAAGCTGGTTGACTAAAGTAAACTGCTGCTTTTTGAAGCCACTTACATGCAAGGGCAGATTGAGTACGTTACTTACGGTCTGCCTGCTCCATTGGCACCATGTGGGAGGTGGCACTACCCTGGACAATGGTGTCCCCCATCAAATGGGTAAAAAGGGTAACTGACTGCAAAAGGTTTCTGACATCTGGGAAAACAAAAGCAAAAAATTGATTAGGAAAGGATCACAGAATAAGGCCAATGATAACAGCTAACTCAAGAGACCCAAAATACTCTTATGTCTTCTTTATAAATCATTTCTACCCTTCCTGCCCTGTAGGCACTAACCAGACTCTTGCAAGCACACAGTTCTGTGGGTGTCAGCCACTCTTCAGCACGTGTAGTCACTTCTCATGCAAGATCTTAGAGAATGATAATGGTAGGCCTAGTGGTATAATCACTAGACTATTAATCCAGAGACCCAGATATTGTTCTAGGGACCTGGTTCGAATGTCCCCCATGGCAGATGTGGAATTTGAATTCAATAATAATCTGGAGATAAGAATCTAATGACGACCACGAAACCATTGTCGATCATCAGGAAAAATTCCATTTGGTTCACTAATGTCCTTTAGGGAACGGCCCACAGCAATGTGGGTTGACTCTTAATGCCCTCTGAGCAATTAGGAATTGCCATAAATGCTGGCCCAGCCAGTGATGTCCACATCCCATGAATGAATTTTTAAAAAATCTTTGCAGTGCATCTGATAACGCACGTATGCGCTGTCCAGCAAAAATTGAATCATAATACTGGCAACCCTGCTTTATGAACTTACGAAAGCTCATATTTACAAAATCTCCTTTTACTATTAAGGATCTGACATATGAATGTGTACTCGCACTTATGGACAGCTATTTTATGTCACACTGTGTTCTGACTTGCGTAAAAATTGACTTCTGAACATACTCAAGAACAGAACCCATTCATAACCCAGGGACTGCCTGTATTCAAGAACAGGAGCAATTCATTCATATTTCCTCCCTTAACCACTATTTTTGATTGATGTGCATTTGTCAACAAATACATAAATGCAATACATCAATACATCAATGCAATGATCTTAAAATTTTCCTAAGGGTATCCTTTAAACATAGCCAGTATTCTGGCAGAACTGACAGATATGCAGAAAGGCTAAGAACAGTGAACACCAGTGGAAGCAAGGTGTTTCAAAGGCAAGAGAAGCAGATGCTTTTCAGAAGGACAGATAGACGTGCAACTCCTCAACTGACTACAGAAATCAGTTCTCTGTATAAAAACAGAAAGTGCTGGAGAAAGTACTAAAAAACTGAGAGATTGAGGGAATCAATTACCATTTGACACAACTGGCGGCTGCAACTGTCAACAAACCAAACTTAGTGGCAGTGGCACTAATACAGTAGTTTGAGATAATTACACCAAAAATTGGAGGAATTATTCTGACTAATGTTTATGGAATAATAACAGTGGTGCAGTGATACATTGACATAGCCATACACCAGTATTTCTACAACCAGCAGCTTTGACTAACTAATTGATGTCTCCTGATCAAAAATTTAAATTCAGTTAATAAAACAAATCAAGCATAAAAAGCAAGAATAAATAATGTGGCCAGGTAACTACCCTAGATGTCATAAAAACCCAACTGGTTCATTGATATCCTTAAATCTGCCAATGTTGGTCTGTATATGATTCCAAACCCACAGCAACATGCTTCAGTCTTAACTGCACTCTGAAGCGGCTGTGTAAGTGCCTCAATTGTGATGAGAGTAATTAGGCAAGGCAATAAATGCAGCCTTGGTCAGCGATACCCACATCCCATCAATGATCAAAAAAAACTGGAGAGTAAAATGAAGGAGCTTTCTTGAAAAATCCAAAGTATACAAACATAGAAGATAGGAGCAGGAGGAGGCCATTCGGCCCTTTGACCCTGTTCAGCCATTCTTCATGATCATGGCTGATTGTCCAACTCAAATTCTAATCCTGCTTTCTCCCCATAACCTTTGATCCCATTCACCCTAAGTGCTATATCTAATCACCTCTTGAATACGTTCAATGTTTTGGCATCAATTACTTCCTGTGGTAATGAATTCCACAGGCTCACCACTCTTTGTGTGAGAATGTCTCCTCATCTCTATCCTAAATCATTTACCCAGAATCCTCATGCTGTGACACCTGGTTCTAGACACATCCACCTTCGGGAACATCCTCCCTGCATCTACCCTGTCCAGTCCTGTTAGAATTTTATACATCTCTATGAGATCACCCCCCCCCCATTCATCTGAACTCTAGTGAAAACAATCCCAGCCTAGTCAATCTCTCCTCGTACGTCAGACCCACCATCTCTGGAATCAGCCTGATAAATCCTCGCTGCACTCCCTCGAGAGGAAGAGCATCTTTCCTCAGGAAGGGATACCAAAACTGCGACAATATTCCAGGTTGAAATCTCACCAAGGCCCTGTACAACTGCAACAACACATCCCTGCTCCTGTTCTCAAAACCTCTCGCAATGAAGGCTAACATACCATTTGCCTTCCTTACCGCCTGCTGCACCTGCATGCTTACCTTCAGCGACTGGTGCACAAGGACACCCAGGTCCCACTGCACACTCCCCTCTCCCAATTTACAGCCATTCAAGTAGTAATCTGCCTTGCCTTCTTGTTTTTGCTTCCAATGTTAGAAACCTCACATTTATCCAAATTATACTGCATCTGCCATTGATTTACCCACTCACCTAACCTGTCGAGATCATGCTGAAGGAACTCTGCATCCTCGTCACAGTTCACCCTCCTACCCAACTTGGTATCATCTGCA
>NC_063357.1:35379000-35424802 GCF_021869965.1 Rhincodon typus | reverse complement strand
GGTCAGTCAGCCATTTGGGGTGGTCAGAGTCAGTACACGTAAAGGGTAAGGAGACGAATGTTGGGCAGCCCACCACCTGACAACATTTTCTGCCCCATTGAGGGCTGTTTGCCTCCTGCAATGAGAGAGATATAGCCATTAAGGGAGAGGAAACAGGTGACAGAGTTTTTACAGTTGGGGCATGCAGGGAGGTGACCTGAATGAGTGAGTAGGCAGCACAGAGGGCATGCTGGGTTCCTGGTGTTGTGGGTAGATTATGGATGACGATTGCAAGCATTAGTGAGAATGGTAGAGAACAAGCCTTGGCGGGAGGTGGGCATAGTAACAGCGATAGAGGGAGTGTAAGATATCAGAGAGGAGATGGTGACACACTGGTGGAATGGAGAAGTCTTTCTTCCTCAAATGCTGAATTCTGGGATATCCCAACAATGTGAGTTGTTCTGGGAATGCTGTGTGGGAAGATGGGGATGGAAGCAGACAAGATGGATGCCGTGGTGCACGGTAGGTAGTTGATAACGTGAGTTTGGTAGCATGCATCAAGAAAATTGACTAGGCCTCACGGGGAAAACAGTCAAAAATGTTCAACGTAACTGACACTTTAGCCAGAAAAACCCCCAAGATTCAGGCCATAGTGATTGGCCCAGAAACAGCAACTCCTGGTACCCATAGCTATTCCTGACAGTCAGCTTTACTTCAAACACATACGTTACTAGGCAGCTAATACCGACACCGTTAGTCCCAGTACCCGCAGCTCTTCTCAATTCATCCATTGCATTCCTGGCTTCCTCAGGCCTTCAGTCAGACTGCTATTCTTTTATCTCTAATTCCTTACAAGATTTATTTTCAGGATATTTTGTTAACATGAAAGCGAGATTCAACACCGTATTGATATCTTTAATTGACATTGCTACTTCAGATAAGATAGTTCGATTATGTCCCTGTTCTGATGTGAAACATTAAAAACCTTCCTTAGCAGTTTCAACATTTCATGATATGAAGGTGGACACTTTGTTGGTTGTTTGCCTATGCTTACAGATTATAATCATTTATGGGAGACTTGCCTGCGCAGATTAAGGAATAATATTTTTCTGTATTGGTGCTGTAATAAATGCATGGAGGTGTGTAAAATTGTGAATGTGGTGGGGACAGGATCCAGCTTTTCTTCTGTTACTACTTTACTGGAAAATGTTAATAGTTGGGGGAGGGGCACGATGGCTCAGTGGTTAGCACTGCTGCCTCACAGTGCCACAGACCTTAGAAAATAGAACATAGAACATAGAACATTACAGCTCAGTACAGGGTCTTCGGCCCTCGATGTGGCGCCGACCTGTGAAACCAATCTGAAGCCCATCTAACCTAAGCTATTCCATTATCATCCATATGTTTATCCAATGACCATTTAAATGCCCTTAAAGTTGGCGAGTCTACTACTTTTGCAGGCAGGACATTCCACGCCCTTACTACTCTCTGAGTAAAGAACCTCCCTCTGACATCTGTCCTATATCTATCACCCCTCAATTTAAAGCTATGTCCCCTCGTGCTAGCCATCACCTTGGTTCAATTCCAGCCTTGGGTGATCGTCTGTGTTGAGTTTGTACTTTCTCTCTGTGGGTTTCCATTGGATGCTTTGGTTTCCTCCTGCAGTCCAGAGATGTGTAGGTTACGTGGATTGTTAAATTGCCCTGTACTGTCCAGGGATGTGCAGGCTGGCAGGGAGGGGTAAGATGCTCTTTGGAGGGTCAGGGCAGACTTGATGGGCTGAATGGCCTCTTTCCGCACTGATTCTGTGAAAACAGAATGTGAAAATGTCTATGAAGATCAGCTTGTCCAGTTCTTGCTGTGGGTCATTCAGGAAAGAGTTGTGCAGGGTTGATGAACACCTTCCCTGAAAGGTAACATTTCTGACAGTACAACTCTGCCTCGGTATTACTCTGGAGGCCCAGCCTAGAATTTGTGCTAGAATTTCTGGAATGTGATGGAAACCCACAACCAGTTTGACTTATTTGGAGTGGATGCAAATTATGGCAACAGCATGACCAACACAACAGCTCACATCTAATAGCTGTGTATATAAGTGGTTATTGCTAGATTCAAAATAGCTTTTGCTGAGTTTCAGCTAATTGCAGTGGACAAGAAATACAATGTTCACTGTTGTACACAGAGCTGCAAGAACACAAGACTCCAAATGTTAAAATAAAATTGTATAGTTCATGAGGATGCAATCAATAACTGACAAATAGTGGCTTAATGAGGCAGAAAACTCTTTGGAAAGAGCTTTATCATGAATATTTATAATGAAATTGTTTTGGAGCTGCCCAGTAACTGTGCTGCACACAACATCCTCGGGCTGATATTGTATGAAAATGTTTTTATGAGTTGAGAGACCTTTAAAAGTGTGATTGCTTCGAGAAAAGACTCAAGGGTGATCAATGATGTAGGGATTAGTAAATGTGCAGAACCAGCAAGAAGCACAAATATATCCATCATCAGTTTTTTCTCAACTTGGCTGGATCAGCTAACAGATGTCCTGTGGCATTGTTCGTGGGGACTCTGGCTCGGCTACATAACTGTGATCTTTTGCTATCCCTTTAAGGCCACTACTCAAATATTCTGAATGAATCAACCAAGTATGATCCACACAAATTGCTGTGACAAATTAGTGGGTAATAGAGCCGAATATACATTTCTGGCGAGGAAAGGAAACCAGTGTGAAAAGTCTGGCTATCCATCACTCTTTTTAAAGCAGCAACTTTGGGACATTGTCCTTCCAAAAGACATCTTTCATGTTCAAAGTTCAGTTGAAACTCACAGTTTAAATGAGCTGAACATTCTAGTTAGCGAAGAAACACATATCAGATTGGCATTGCTGGTAAAGTTCATGTTCCAAATTCAATAATTCATGGGGTGTGAGTTTCATTGCCTGTCCTTGAGGAAGGTGGAAATGAACTGCCTTTTTATACTGGCGCAATCCATGTGGGGTAGGTTGGGCTGCTAGGGGTGAGGTTCCAGCATTGTGACCCAGCAACAGTGAAGGAATGGCAAGTCAGGATATTGTGTGACTTGAAGGGAAACTTGCAAGTTAGGATGTTCCCGTTGCATCTGCTGCCCTTTGCCTTCTGTGGCAGATGTTACAAGTTTGGAAAATTGCTGCAAATCTAAAGAGCTTCATTGGCTATAAAGTGCTTTCTTTATTTTGTTCTATTGGGACTTTAGCAAGTTTTAGAGATTATTGCAAAAGATCCTATCATCAATGTTCACATTCTGCCAGCCTGAGATAACTTGGGTTGGTCGAAATTCATCAAACACCCTGAGCAGATTGTGGCTCAGTGCCTGGTTCAAAACTAGATTCTCTGTCCATTCAGGATCACCTTGTGTCTGAACTACATCGACTAAGAAATCTCTCTGGAAGACTGCTCTTCCATCCATGCATTTTTAAAATTCCTTTTGTCTTACCAGAAAGGCTTTGCTTTAGTCCATGCTTTAGGGAAGTGAGTTTCACTTTTTATACTGTACATATTGCAATTTTCCAGCCACGCATTTGTCGCAGCCTTACAATACATGGCCTGTTGTTGACCAGTTAGATCTGAAGTGACATCTCAACTCCACTTAGATTACTTACAACATTGCTGGTATTGCTGTTTTCAATGGCTTGCTGTACAAATATTGAATTCCTTCAGTGTTTCTAGATTCCGTTAGTGATTTATTTTTGACATGATCATTTTTTATACTGTGCTGACTATAATTCTGTCTTTAATGAAGTTGTCAATGAGGGATGTATACTCATAGGACTTGCTGTTTTTTTGCAGATCTCATACATATTGATCAAAGTTTGCTCCATGTGTTTGAATCTAGCTATTATATATGTGTTTCATACATATTACTCTGAGAGGTGAAAGATAAATCAGTTTCTGTTTATGCTCCCCTATGTGATACGTGAATGTATTATAAACCTTTCTATCACTTTCTCACTTGTCAGAAACACTAAAGCACTGGCTTGAACCAGTCAGATTTTTTTGTCCTATAAATTAGAAAGCAACTGCAGAAACTTGTATTTGAGCTGAAATATTTACTCCACTTTCTGTTCTTTACGTCATCTGCTTCCAGGCTTGGTGACCTTGAAACTTCCATTCTTATTCCAGATGCCAGCCCTGGCACAGTTTGTCACGCCTGAGTCAGGAGGTTGTAGGTTCATGTCTCTCTCCAGAGACCTAAGCCCTAATTCAGTCTGATATATCAGTGTGGTGCAAAGGAGATGTTCAACTGTTATCCATGCTTTGGACACTTTTACCAGTTTATGCATTAAAAACATTTTACCCAAGTTCTCTTGGCCCTGAGGTGGACAAAAGTACACAATTCAGTTTGGGGTTCAACTCAATTTTATTAACAAAATATTCCTTATTAAAAACAACTTTTATAAAATTCCCGCATTATTTACCCTCTATCTAGCTCTATCCATCTGAGAAAGGGTATTACCTGCAACGATCCCCATGTTTGAGATGGGCTGTTGGAATGTCCTTCCTCTCCGACGTAATGGCTTGGCTCTCTTCCCTGAAGGTGAGTCTTGCAGGACAGGGCAGATCTTCACTCTCTGTCACTCTTCCCCCTCTCTTCAGGTGTTTGGAGCTCCGTTGCTGGGCAAGTATGATTATTGGCTGAGTCTTCATTGACTCTTCACTGCATCTTCAATGTGTCTTCACCGAGGGTGTGGGGTCCGGGTGTGGTGTCCAGGTGTGTGTTCTTGTCTCCCCTCACCTCTGACCATCAGAATGTTCTGTGACCTTTGAGCAACGAGGTCATGAGTGGGGTTCAAATCATCTAATAGAGTCGCGCCAGCATCCTTCACCTTTGCTGGAAGGTGTAAAGTGCACATACTCAGGCAGTCAAGATGCCAGAATGTCTGATCAACATTTCTTCAATACACGAACCAAGGCCTGGATCTAACACGTCCCCCCTGAACCTTTGTAACCTCTTTGATCTTTGTTTCCACTGTTCTCTGTAGCCGATGGGTCGTTGCTGTATAATATTGTTTTACCAATTTTCTGTCAGGCTCGATTTCTCCGGCTGTTGGTCAATTTAGAAATGTCCAATTTTGGGCCCATGGTCACTTAACTATAAAACGAGCACCCTGCTTGGGTGGATGCAAAAGATTCTATAGCACTGTTTTTGAAGAGCTGGGCCAATATTTATCCCTTAGTCAACTTTGTAAAATCATTGTCATAAGAACATAAGAACATTAGAACTAGGAGCGGGAGTAGGCCATCTGGCCCCTCCAGCCTGCCCCGCCGTTTAATAAGATCATGGCTGATCTTTTTGAGACTCAGCTCCACTTACCCGCCCACTCACCATAACCCTTAATTCCTTTACTGTTCAAAAATTTATCTAGCCTTGCCTTAAAAATATTCACTGAGGTAGCTTCAACCGCTTCACTGGGCAGGGAATTCCACAGATTCATGACCCTTTGGGTGAAGAAGTTCCTCCTGACCTCAGTCCTACATCTGCTTCCCTTTATTTTGAGGCGATGCCCTCTAGTCCTAGTTTCACCTGCTAGCGGAAACAACCTCCCTGCCTCCACCTTATCTATTCCCTTCATAATCTTATATGTTTCTATAAGATCTCCCCTCATTCTTCTGAATTCCAATGAGTATAATCCCAGTCTACTCAGTCTCTCCTCATAATCCGACCCTCTCAGCTCTGGAATCAACCGAGTGAATCTCCTCTGCACCCCCTCCAGTGCTCGTATATCTCTTCTCAAGTAAGGAGACCAAAACTGCACACAGTACTCCAGGTGTGGCCTCACCAGGACCCTATACAGCTGCAGCATAGCCTCCCTGTTTTTAAACTCCATCCCTCTAGCAATGGCAGATAAAATTCCATTTGCCTTTTTAATTACCTGCTGCACCTGCAATCCCACTTTTAGCGATTCATGCACAAGGACACCCAAGTCCCTCTGCACAGCAGCGTGCTGCAATTTTGTACCATTTAAAACATAGTCCATTTTGCTGTTATTCCTACCAAAATGGATGACCTCACACTTATCAACATTGTACTCCATCTGCCAGACCTTTGCCCACTCACTGAGACTATCTATATCCCTCTGCAGACTTTCAGTGTCTTCTGCACACTTTGCTCTACTACTCACCTTAGTGTCATCTGCAAATTTTGACACACCACACTTAGTCCCCAACTCCAAATCATCTTTGTAAATTGTAAACAATTGAGGCCCCAACACTGATCCCTGAGGCACACCACTAGCCACTGACCGCCAACCAGAAAAACACCCATTTACCCCTACTCTTTGCTTTCTACTGGTCAATGAATCCTCTATCCATGCCAATACATTACCTGTAATACCGTGCAACTTTATCTTATGTAGCAGCCTTTGGTGTGGCACCTTGTCAAATGCCTTCTGGAAATCCAGATACACCACATCCACAGGTTCCCCATTGTCCACCATGCAAGTAATGTCCTCAAAGAATTCCACCAAATTAGTTAAACATGACCTACCCTTCATGAACCCATGCTGGGTGTTTCCAATGGGACAATTTATATCCAGATGTCTTGCTATTTCTTCCTTAATGATAGATTCAAGCATTTTCCCCACTACCCAAGTTAAGCTAACTGGCCTATAGTTACCTGCTTTTTGTCTACTTCCTTTTTTAAACAATAGCATCACATTGGCTGTTTTCCAATCTGCGGGAACCACCCCAGAGTCCAGTGAATTTTGGTAAATAATTACTAGTGCATTTGCTATTTCCCCCATCACCTCTTTTAGTACCCTGGGATGCATTTCATCAGGGCCAGGAGACTTGTCTACCTTTAGCCCTATTAGTTTGCCCAGCACTGCCTCCTTAGTGATAATGATAGTTTCTAGGTCCTCACCTGCTATAACCTTCTTGCCATTAGTTTTCGGCATGTTATTTGTGTCTTCCACTGTGAAGACCGACACAAAATAACTGTTTAATGTCTCGGCTATTTCATTCCCAGTTATTAAATTGGCCTTCTCACCCTCTAAAGGACCAATGTTTACCTTCGCCACTCTTTTACGATTTATATATTTATAGAAACTTTTGCTGCCTGTTTTTATATTCTGAGCTAGTTTACTCTCGTAATCTATCTACTTTCCTTTATAACTTTTTTTGTGGCTTTCTGTTGACCTTTAAAGATTTCCCAGTCTACTAGTTTCCCACAACTCTTTGCTTTTTTGTATGTGTTTTATTTCAGTCTGATACTTTCCTTTATTTCCTTAGGCATCCATGGCTGGCTCTCTCTTTTCCTACAGTTCTTCCTTATCACTGGAATATACTTCCGCTGAGCACTATGGAAACTTGTTTTGAAAGTCCTCCACTGTTTCTCAATTGACCCACCATAAAGTTTTTTCTCCCATTCTACCTTAGCTAACTCCTTCCTCATTCCTTCATAGTCTCCTTTGTTTAAGCACAGGACATAGGTACTGGATTTAACCTTCTCACGCTCCATCTGTATTTTAAATTCGACCATACTGTGATCGCTCCTTCTGAGAGGATCCCTAACTGTGAGATCATTAATTATTCCTGTATCGTTACACAGGACTAGATCTAGGATAGCTTGCTCCCTCGTAGGTTCCATTACATATTGTTCAAGGATATTATCGCGGATACATTCCATGAACCCCTCCTCAAGGCTGCCATGACTGACCTGGTTTGACAATCGATATGTAGATTAAAATCCCCCATGATAATTGCTGTACCATTTTTACATGCATTAGCTATTTCTATGTTTATTGCTCGCCCCACCACGATGTCATTATTTGGTGGCCTATAGACCACACCTATCAGTGACATCTTCTCCCTGCTATTCCTAATTTCCACCCAAATGGATTCAATATTTTGTTCAGTAGAACCTATATCATCTCTCACTACCGCCCTGATATCATCCTTAAAACTCAGAGCAACACCACCTCCCTTACCTTCCTGTCTGTCCTTCCGAACAGTTTGATACCCCTGGATATTTAACTCCCAGTCATGACCATCCTGTAACCATGTCTCTGTAATGGCCACTAAATCATACCCATTTGCCATGATTTGCACCATCAACTCATCCACCTTGTTTCGAATGCTCCGAGCATTCAGATAAAGTGCCCTTATGCCAGTTTTTGCACCTTCTTTTTGGGTCCTATTACCTCCATTACTAACGGCTCTTGAGTTCTCCTTCCCTTTAACTTTTTTCCTAATTTTCAATGGAGTTGAAGCTTCCTCATCACCTGCTAACCTGCTACTTTGCCTTACCTTAATTGTTATTCTCCCTCTACACTCACTTCTCCCTTCCCTCCTACTTACTAGTTTAAAGTCCTATTAACCACCCTATTTAACCTTTTTGCCAGAACACTGGGCCCGGCCCTGTTCAGGTGGAGTCCATCCCAGCGGTATAGATCCCTCCTGTCCCAGAACTGATGCCAGTGCCCCATGAAAAGGAAACCTTCTTTCCCACACCACTCTTTTAGCCACGTGTTTACTTCCCTGATCCTCGCCTCCCTATGCCAATTTGCACGTGGCTCGGGCAGCAATCCAGAGATTATGACCCTTGAAGACCTGTTTTTTAATTTTGTTCCTAGCTTTTCATAATCCCGAAACAGGTCTTTTTTACTCGTCCTGCCTATGTTGTTGGTACCTACATGGACCACAACAACTGTCATTATCACAGTGCTGTTCGTGGGAGTGTGTACACAGGCTGCTATGTATTTGAGACAATAGTGATCATATCTTCAAAAGTACTTAATCAGTTGTAAAGTGTTATGAGACAACCAGTGATCATGAAGGCACTATGTGCAAGTTTTTATTCTTCTTTATCAAAAGATGATGTCTCTATGCCACCATACGTGGCTCTCAGTCTCCAACCAGAGGAGAGGAGTGATCAGACTGCAGACCAGCTATAATAAAGGTGAAATCCTGCCTTCAGTGTTCTGAAGAAGAGTTGTACCAGACTTGAAGCGTTGAATCTGTTTCTCTCTTCACAGATGCTGTCAGACCTGCTGAGTTTCTCTAGCATTCCCTGTGTTTCCTGCAGACTAGTTACTTGCCTCTGTTTCTGGACCACCAGCACAGCTGTTTCTATTTGATGGATGTGAAATGGGACCAGGAATTCCGGGTCTTATTTCGGATGTGTGGCTGGACCACTGGCCCCTCCTTATCGTGATTTCGAAGCCCATTAACTTTTTCCTCCTAAGACAATCACATCCCTAAGTAAGGCAAGCAAATTAAGGCAAAGAGAACTGTACTTCTGGGAATTCACTGAGCCTGGCCTCACTGCGGTCAGGAGTTACTTGTGGGAGAGACTGATGTTCCATCTGAATGGTTCCTACCCCACACCAACCCTCTATCATGAAAGCGTCTTGTTGTATCCATGTTTTTTATACTGAGCAAGTCAGCAATCCATGACAGACAATTTATGGCACACTCAGTTCCAAGTGTTGCTAGATAGCAACATTCAATTCTACCCAGTAATCGGGGAAGGACCAATTGCAAGGTTTTGAATACTCATTAAAATGGAATTCAAAGGGACAGAAAGAGACTGAAGCAAGTATGTGAAGGTTACGAGCAGAAACTGTGCATGACAGCTGAGTTTTCACTGTCCTGCAGGGAAGGCAATGGAATTGCATGAGCTCTGAGTTTTTGGAGTGCTCAGATATCTCCCAGCCCAGCTGAATAGCCCTGCGTCACTGGGCTGGGGGAAATTCTAGGAGAAAAAGGTGCAATCTTCACATAGATGTGAGGTATTTGAGCTGTACTACTGAAAAGGCAACTGATGTTCGCCGACTATGTATTTGTGGAAGCAGAGAGAAATCAAGAGCTGTTAGTCATTTCCCTGCTGCCACAATTCAGGTCAAGTTCTAAGAGTTATTAGGCAGCCCGAGGTTGCAGTCAGAGGAGGCAAAGTCCTGGAAGTTGTGATGACTCACAGGAAGCTGAATGTCACTAATAGGACAGTAAAGCAAAGAGCAGGGGCTGTAAACCTAGAAGCAGCTTCGGCTTGCTGCAGCTCAGTAAGCTTGTAGTTTTGGGAAAAGCCAGGGACACATCTAACTTGGTGAAACCAGCTGTCTGGGAAAAGCTGAAATTGTGCCTGTCAATAAATACTGGATAAAAACCGAAAGAACTGCAGATGCTGTAAATCAGGAACAAAAACAAAGTTCCTGGAAAAGCTCAGCAGGTCTGGCAGCATCTGTGAAGGAAAAAACAGAATTAACCTTTCGGGTCCGGTGACCCTTCTGATGGTGGCTGGGTAAACAAATGCTAAATAAATACTGGAGTATAGTTTTCAAAGTTAAGGAGAATATAGACCTAGGATTGGAGCGTGATAAGTTAAAACAGGAACAGTCATTGAGGCAGTCCATGATGGAATGGCTCTTGAGAGGGGGGCTTTCAGGCACAGATCAGCAAATGTAAAGTATTATAATCCCTTGTGAAGTTTAATGAGATTTGCCGAGCCACTATGTCATTTATGTTTGGGGGAATTTCTGAGAAACCCAAGTGGTTGCATTTGCAAAATGATGTGTGCTGTGATGTGTTCAGTTACACTGTATTACCCATGTTTGCCAAATATTGATTTGTGTTGTTAGAATAAGTTCTACATGTATTATAGTTTGTATTACTTTTCTAAATTGTACAGTAAAGTCTTATTTGTTCAAAACCATAGAATCCGATGTTTTTAATCTCTTAGTAAATCCCATGCACTCATGTTATATCTACTTTAAAATAAAATGTTCTTGGTCCTTAACCAGATCATAACATAACTTGGTCATCTCATCCTGTATCATAATATCTTGTAAACTCCACGCAGGTTACAATCCACACTCCTGGCGAAGCTATCATCATTTTTATTCAACCTGCTATGATACACGTGTAGGATGGGTGGAACCTAAACCCTGGTCTTCCAGCCCAGAGGTAGGTAGGAACTTTCCTGGTGAAGCTGTATGTCAGAAAATGCTGTTGGTTTTTGTGGCCACTTCGCTTTAATATCAATCAGAGCTCTAACCAGTAGATGGCCCTATACAACTTCAACATCATCTTCCAGTTTCTGGTTGTCAAACAGTTTAATTTGCATTTTTGCATCTTGCATTCAATCTGTTGAATGACTTCGTTTAATGGTTGATGGGATGTATATATAACTAAATGTTACATTATTGCTTGGCTGGTTAACTGTTTGTAATTTCCAAACATTAAATGCTCAAATAACCATAACGGCAATGTGGCAGTTCCAATGCTCATTTCAATTCGTGGTCTCTAGGTCTTTTTTTGCCTTCTTTAGTGAAAGTTTCTTGCCATATTACTCGGTTGCATAGACCTGTGTAGCTGGGAAAAGCCCAGGAAAAGAAGTACAATCGTCTCATAGAAAAGACAACTGAAGAACACTGACTGTGTAGTTGGGGAACCGATGAGAAATCAAAATCTGTTGTTTGATCGCACTGGAGAGTGTGCAGAGGAGATTTACTAGAATAAAAACTGAAAGAACTGTGGATGCTGTAAATCAGGAACAAAAACAGAATTTGCTGGAAAAGCTCAGCAGGTCTGGCAGCATCTGTGAAGAAAAATCAGAATTAACATTTCGGGTCCGGCTCTGAGGAAGGGCCATCGGTTCCGAAACGTGAACTCTGATTTCTCTCCACAGATGCTGCCAGACCTGCTGAGTTTTCCCAGCAACTTCGAATTTACTAGAATGTTGCCTGGACTGGAGAGAGATTGGACAGATTGGCATTATTTTCCTTGCAGCAGAGGAAATTGTGAGGGGACCTAATTGAAATGTATCAAATTATGAGGAGCAGAGATAGGGTAGACAGAAAAAAAAAGCATTTTCCCCTTGCAGAGGGATCAATGACCCAGGGGTATAGATTTGAAGTAAGGGGCAGGAGGTTTAAAGAGAATTAGATTTAGATTTTAGATTCCCTACGTGTGGAAACAGGCCCTTCAGCCCAACAAGTCCACACTGACCCTCGGAGCATCCCACCCAGACCCATCCCCCTATAACCCACCTGATCTACACATCCCTGGACACGATGGGTAATTTAGCATGGCCAATCCACCTAGCCTGCACATCTTTGGACTGTGGGAGGAAACTGGAGCACCCGGAGGAAACCCACACAGACACAGGGAGAATGTGCAAACTCCACACAAACAGTCGCCCAAGGGTGGAATTGAACCCCAGGTCCCTGGCGCTGTAAAGCTGCAGTGCTAACCACTGAGCCAGAGATGTGAGGAAAACCATTCTTGCCCAGAGTTTGGTGAGAATTTGGAGCTCACTGCCTGTGAAGATGGTAGAGGCAGAAACTCTGATAATATTTAAGAAGTATTTAGATGTGCACTTGCGATACCAAGGCATACAAGGTGATGGGCTGAGCTGGTAAATGGGATTAGAGTAGTTTGGTGATTTTGACCGAAGTGGACACAATGGGCCTATTCTGTGCTGTAGATCTCTGTGACTCACAGTTGCTTAAAGTGATCCCATGACATTTCTGTTCAAGTTCACCTCCCATCCATTTAGCTGCCTTTGCAATGATCTTGAGTTTTCCACTGGACTGCCTTGGTACCCAAGGCATTGGTACTCTCAGCATTGGTACCCATGGCACAGACCTCAAGGGGGTGCTGATTAAGGACTTTCTGGCAACATAGTGGAGACTTCTTGATATTCTATCTACCGTTGGCACATATTTGCTGAGTTGTGACAGTAAAATGTTAAATGAGAAGGCCGTGTCACCAAAGGGGTGTCCCTGCATCAAAAATACCCTGGACAGGTATGTTGATTTCCAGCTTGCTTCTGATAGGACGAATTTGAAGGATTATTTTAATTTTGATCTTTTAATGTTCTATTAACCTTTTTACTTTTATGTAACAAATCTTGTCTTTGGGAGCTGGAGCACTGGAAACGCTCCCAGTGAATTTTTCAGATGTAATTCTACATGTACCTGATATAGGTGTTACGCACAGCCAGTACTTAGATACTTTGATCCACAAATCTTCCACGTGAGAAGAGGCTATTCTTCAAGTTGGGAATAATCCTGCATCCAGTAGAATTTGGTCATACAGTGGAAATTTGGCCACAAGAGTCTGGAAGCTGAATATTCTCAGGTGCAGTTACAGATGTGCGGAAGTGGCCATGCCAAACCAGTGAATGCTGCTCTGACACTCAGTTCGGTTCATCCAGTTTGAACTGCTCCTCACTCTCAGCTGGGCACTGAAGTAAGAATTCAAATTCAACTCTGAATCTTGAAGGTATCTGAAGTACAGTTATATATAAGCAATGGAGAATAAATCCATGATTGACTGGTCCAACTGAGGTGTTTTTGTGGAATGAAAATCTTTTCCCCTGCCAATAGCTACATGTTACATTTAGGTAGCATCCTGTACCCTCCCCATTGCAGCTATCTTAGTGGCGCAAGGGGTAGGTGGTGTCGGTCACTTATCAGATGGAAGGTTGGCAGTTGTGGAACCTGTCTTCTTCCCACCTTAGCTCTGATGAGATCTATGAGGACCTTTAATTGGGACCCTTATGTGAGGAATTAATGTCCACTTCTGCACCTTCAAGAGGCTCACCATGTAGAGACCGTGGCAAGCACACTTGGCATCTGATCAAGTGATCCGGCATTGCCAACCCTCCTTTTCCTTGCCGTGAACCTCTCCGCCCTCCGTGTCCCATTTCCTCTGATCCCGTTCTCACTGTTACTCGCCTGTGTTCAGGATCCTACAGGGTGCAAGGCCTCAACGTGTCTAGTACTGCTGGCAGTGCTGACTATTGAGAGCTGCAGCTTTGAATTATCTGCAGGATCTCAGCAGGTGGCCATTCTGCCTGTGGGGTCCTTGTTCCTCGGGGAATGCCCACTGCCGGCCTGCAATTGCCTGCATAGAACAAAATGCTTCCAGAAAAGAGGCAAAGGGCTATCACTACCTCTCCAGCCAGCAAAAGAGACCCTTATTGGCTGTACAAGACTTCAACCGTCTTGTGCACATCATTAAGCTTGCTTACGACCTGTGTCTCTGTGGCATATGCCTAAAGCACCAACTCATAGAACCTCTGCACTGTGGAAGCTGGCCATTTGGCCCACTGAGTCTACACCGACCCTCCAGAGCATCCCACCCAGACCCACACCTCTTACCCTATCCCTGCATTTCCCATGGCTAACTCACCAAGCCTACACATCCCTGTGCACTGTGGAGCAATTTAGCGTGGCCAATCCCCCTAACCTGCACATGTTTAGACTGTGGGAGGAGACCAGACCACCCTGAGCAAACCCACACAGACACAAGGAGAACATACAAACTCTACATAGACAGTCATCCAAGGGTGGAGTCGAGCCGGGGTCCCTGGCGCTGTGAGGCAGCTAACCGTTGAGCCACCATGCCGCCCCAGAAAGAGCCAACAAGTGGTGAGTTTAACCTGAGTGTCACCACAGCTCAGGTGAAGGGCAAGGTTGAGAAGGCAGGGCATTCATGGTAAGGTCAGCCGGTATGGGAATTGAACTGATAATGTTGGCATTACATTGCATTGCAAACTAGCAGTCCAACCAACTGACCTTACTGAGTCCCTTAGGTAAACCTCTTTGTACCTACTTCATTTAGCCATCTCTGATGTATCAGTTATTTGCTTGCCTTATAAAGTTTTGTTGATCACATTCCTCCCTTTGTTGTGTTCTCCATATCTCACTATTCCCCTTTGCGTCCTTCATATCCAATTCTTCCTAGCGGAGGTCCTGTATATCCTATTCTTCCTCAATTTGTATCATCTATGTCTAAGTCTTCTTCAGTGTGCAATTTCTAATCTCACTCTTTCCTCAGTGTGTCTCCTGCATACAGTACTTTTCTACATTATGTATTCTGTGTTGTGTTCACATCGAGAAGGGTGATTACCATATTCTGTATCTGTTTCTGTCATATATTCCTTTCGTAATGATTTTCATGTGTTCTGTATAAAGTTCAAAAATAAAACTTGTGAAGATAAAAAAATTAAGATTAAATAAATATGATAATTACATCCTGCTCATAAGATCAGAGAACATGAATATAAATTTGACAAGCTTCAAGTGAAACTGGAGATTAGAAAACTTTTCTTCCCTGCAGAGCTGTGAATCTGTGGATTGGATTCACATCAAAAGCATTAATTCTGTGTTGATTAACTCCTGTGTAAAGGTTAAGAAAAGGATTTGGGATTATAAGAATAAGTATTTATGTATTTTTTGGAAGGATATGAGTCCAGATATACTGCCATGGTCACATAGTAGTTTGTGGAATTCAACTGAACAAGGTCAAATTACTGCAGATTGTACCACATGCTTCCTGTCATATTTTCTGGTCACTTGTGTAACATCTTAAATGCAGCAATTAGGATTGTACAATCAGCTTCAGTGGGTCTTGGATGGAGATGGAGAAGAGCAACACAAAAGTTAAACACTGGAGTGTACAGGCAGTTGAGAATACAGTAATCTTCCCACTATAGCATTCAAGAATATGGAACAAGCGCAGGAAATTGGGATTGGTGCATTTTTGTTGGTATGTCAGTCGAAACTTGATGGGCCAAAGGGCCTTTTCGGCACTGTATGAATCTATGAGTAGCACAATAGCCAGAAATTGATTTTGCTCAAATTGGCAATTGGCAACTTCATTTCGATAGACACTAGAATGAGGGATCATCTGATGCAGTGCTAGTGTCCCTATCTCTGGGCCAGGAGATCTGGGGTGAAGTCCTGCCTACACCAGAAGTGTGTATTAACATCTTTATATGGATGGATTAGCAAGATATCTAAAGACAGGAATGAGGTAGGCTATTTCATTTGAAAGAACTAAGAGGCCACATATTCCTGGGAAAATAAGGCCAGAATCTTGCCCCTTGAGGCCTGAAGTCCCTCTATTGGAGATAGGAGTATAAGGTAACTCTCTTCCGTCTAGATGCAGGAACCAGGGAAGGCACATTCCCGATGCCAGCTGATGAAGTGGCTGCCTCAAGTCTGCTGGCGCCATTAAGGAAAACAGACCATTCCCAAGAGAGCCAGCCACTTACCAGCCAGTCACTTACACTGTAAATATTTTTCTATGAGTGTGCAGAATGGTCACTAGGACCAATACATTGAAAGGCAATTGTGTCCATGCTGTTAAGTCCTCATCAGATTGGAGAAGTGAAAAAAAGTAATGAAAGAGTACAGAAACTAAGCAGTATTGTAAAAATGACAAGCATCAAAAAGATTGATAGTCGAACCAAATAATACTTTCTATACAAATGCATACACGCTGTTATAACAGTTAATGCCATGTACTTTTTACCCAGAGATGGGATAATTGCTGTGTTATGTTACTATATCCATTAATTACATTATGAATTCTTGACAGCTAACATGTCAAAGGCAAGCTGTGTGCCATCTGGGCAAATTCTGTTAATCGGTTTCTTTCATTTTGATTACTATATCTGAAACAACGACTGCAGGTTTGCTATGGTGAGATTTTTCTTGTGCCTCCATCAGCTTAGAAAGGAAGAACCCGCATCATTTATAAAACACCTTCTCCTATTTCTTGGAGAGTGTGTCTTTCACCATGTATTAATGTGGAGCCAAGGACTATTGTCCAACTGGAAAATGTGGCTACCATTTTACGCATGCTAATAGGGCGAGTGACCAAATAACAATATTGATGGTGCTGTCTGAGTGAAAGATTATGTTCAGGATTCAGATCAAATTCTTGCTTTACATCGAAGGGGTAAATTTGATCAATTAAAATAAGCAGTGCAGGCCTTATATTGTTACCTTTATAATTATTTTAATAACTGAACCTCTGAAAATGAGAGACTGGAGTGAGCCATAACTTTCCAATTCAGACACTGCTATAAGATGATCATCCATTTGTTGGTGTGTAGCTTCACTCACTCAACATTTCTTTAGTTCTTTTCCTCAGGGGATTGGTTTAGTTAATTTGGCTGAACAGCAATACAAATTGATATCAACAGCATGGGTTCAATTCCTGCACTGGCTAAGGTTACCATGAGGAACCCCCCTTCTCATTGTCTCCCCTTGCCTGTGGTGTAGCAACCCTCATATTAAACCATCACCAGGTCTCTCTCTTGTAGGTGAGCAGCCCTATGGTCTACTGAGACTATGGCAACTTTACCTTGCCTTTAGTTCTTTTTCTCCCCTCCCCCCCACACACACCTTGGTGTTATCTGCAAAGAAACCACTTTACATTGAGAAGTTCCAGCACAGAAGTATGCCACTGAGTACTTTCGCCCGTTATAACATAATCCCTCAAACTATATTTGCTGTTTTCTGCCCTTTAGCTAGTCTGTCAGCAATTTCTTGGATTTAAATGCATCTGCACAACATTGTGGTTCATTAAATAACTTTCCCTCAGGAAATTTATCAAAGGCCTCTTGAAAGATTTGTAATATCACAAGGCTTCTTGGATTTATTTCACGGATATGTCGAACGGTGCATCAAATAGATCTTTTCTTCCTAATCCCTGCTGACTACTGTTAACTAGGGTGTTAATATGGAATAGTCTTGAATTCTGATAATGGGAGTAAGACTAATAGTTGGTTGTGCTTTTTTATTACCCGTTTTAAATTGGAGAACCATGTCAGTCTCCTATTCTGCTCTTTCATCAGTGACGACAGACTCCTTTATAATGAGCACCAATGACTTACAAGATTCCTCCCTGGTCCAATGGGAAAACAATATGAATAATTGAAACAGTCAACATCCAAATGTAACGTGATGTAGGCAATATCCTGGCTTGCAACTGACAAATGACAAGTAACATTTGTGTCAGGCAAATAGAATTAATTGCCTCGTGGTAAATAAGATCAAAGTTCCAGAAAAGCTAATTGGATGCAATTTTGGGCTTTTACTTTATTCACTCACACGGTATAGGGGTAAGTGGCTGGGCCAGCATTCATTGGCCATTTAGTGTAGGTAGACCCATAAGACCATTAGGGAGTGGCTTCAAGGAGTTTTACACAGCAATACTGAAGGAGCAATAATTTATTTCCAAGTCTGCATGGTGAGTGACTTGGAGGGGATTTTGTAGATGTTCCCACATATCTGCTGCCCTTGTCCTTCTAGATGGTAACGATTGTGGGTTTAAAAGGTGCTGTGTACGCAGCCTAGGTGAATTTCTGCCATGCAAAGCAGTGACGATCTCCAAGAAGAGAGAATCTACCCATTCCTTCTTAACATTCAATATTATTGGCATCACTGAACACTTCACTATCAACATCTTCAGGTTATCATTGACCAGAAATTGAACTGGATTAGACATATAAGTACTACAAGAGCACGTAAAAGGCTTGGAATCCTGCAGCGTGTAACTCACCCCCTGACTCCCCAAAGCCTGTCCACCATCTACAAGGTACAGATCAGGAGTGTGATGGAATACTCCCCACTTGCCTGGATGAGTGCAGCTCCAACAACACTCAAGAAGCTTGACACCATCCAGGACCAAGTAGCCCACTTGATTGGCATCACATCCACAAGCATCCATGCGCTCCAACACTGAGCTCAGTAGAAGCAACGTGTATCATCTAAAGGATGCACTACAGAAATTCACCAAGACTGTGTGGACAGCACCTTCTAAACCCATAAATTTTAACATCTCAAAGGACAAGAGCAGCAGATATGTGGGATCATCTGCAAAACCCCTTCCAAGTCACTCACCATGACGCCTTGGAAATAAATCACTGTTCCTTCAGTAACAAAACAGAAACTGCAGAAAAGCTCAGCAGGTCTAGAAGCATCTGTGGAGAGAAATTGGAGTTAATGTTTTGGGTCCAGTGACCCTTCCTCAGAACTGTTCCTTAGTGTTGCTGTGTTAAAATCTTTGAAACCCCTCCCTAATGTTGTTATGGGTCTACAGAGGGTGGCTGAGAGTCATCACAGCAATATTCTGGGAGACAACGCTACAGTCATCATGACTGTACAGTAGGTCAGAGAGAACCTGGTGTCAAGGTGTGGTTAAACCTGAAATACTACACTGGTATTTCCTACCCTCCCTCCTCCTCTGACCAAAGAAAAGACTCTGTGAGGAGGATGATCGGCAAGGTTAAGGTGTACAAGGATGCAGCCATTAAAAGAATGGGCCAGTGTTAGAGTGGAAGTGCTGAGGCCTTTGCTCGAGAGGTTTCGGTGTGAGGAGGCTGAGCAGGGGTACAGGTAAGGGTTACTTAACTCTACTTTCTTTCTGTCCAGATCGAAGGCAATGGGCACGGCAGTTAGGGCAGTGGCATGCTCCTCTTGCAGGATGTGGGAGATCAGGGAGACTTCCATTGTCCCTGTTGGCTACACCTGGGAGAAGTGCACCCTGCTACAACTCCTGACAGACCGCATTAAAGAACTGGAGCTGGATGCATTCAGGATCACACGGGGTACACAGAACATCACTGATAAGAGCTATAGTGAAGTGGTCACTCCTAAGGTGCAGGCTGCAAGTAGCTGGGTGACCACCAGAAGAGGTTAAGGGAAAAGCAGACAGTGCAAGGTTCCCCGCTGGCCATTCCCCTCAATAACAGGTATACGTCTTTGGATACTGTTGTGGGGGATGACCATTCAGGAGCTAGCAGCAGCAGTCAGGTCAGTGGCGCTGTGACCGGCTCTGAGGCTCAGAGGGAAAGGATGCAATCAAATACAGGATGGTGTGTTGCCTCCTGGGTGCCAGGGTCAAGGATGTCTCTGAGTGGTTACAGAACATTCTGATGGGGGAGAGTGAACAGAAGAGGTCATTGTGCACATCAGTACAAATGACATAGATAGACAAAGGGATGGAGTCCTGCAAAATGAATATAGGGAGTTCGGTAAGAAATAAAAAAGCAGGGCCTCAAAGGTAGTGATCTCCGGATTACTCCCATTGCCATGTGCCAGTGAGGATAGAAATAGAAAGATAAGCTAGATGAATGCGTGACTGAGAAGCTGGCATCGGGGGCAGGGTTTTTAGTACTTAGATCATTGGGATCTCTTCTGTGGTAGAGGTGACCTGTACAAGAGGGACAGGTTGTAATTGAACTGAAGGGAGTCCAATTACCTTCCGGGGACATTTGCTAGTGTTACCCAGGAGGGTCTAAACTAGTTTGGCAGGGGCGGGGTGGTGGGGGGTGTGAGACTCTGAATAATAAAAGGGGCCATTGAGAAGTCAGGAGATAAAACATTCGCTATTGAGAGCAAGTTTACTATCAGGATAAAGGGAGGGAGAAGACTTCTGGCTTAAAGTGCATTCATTTCAACGCGTGAGGCCTGACTAGTAAGGAAGATGGGACTCAGAGCATGGATTGGTTCTGGGGACTGGGATGTTGTAGCCAGAACAGAAACGTGGCTGAGAGAAGGGTAGGACTGGCAGCTCAATGTTCCAGGATACAGAAGCTACATGTGTGAGAGAAGTATAAGTAAGCGAGGAGGGGGAATTGTCCTTTTGATAAGGGAGATCATAAAACAGCACTTAGAGGATATTCTTAAGGGGTCATCAAAAGAGGCCATATGGTTAGAACTTAGAAACAAGAAGGGGATGGTCACTCTGTTGGGACTGTATTATAGACCCCCAAATAGCCAGTGGATACTAGAGGAGCAGATGTGTAGATAGATTGCAGATACCTGGAGGAATAATAAAATAGTATTAGTTGGAGATTTTAATTTCCCATGTATTGACTGGGCCACCCATTGTGTAAAAGGCGCGGATGGGGTGGAATTTGTCAAATGTGTCCAAGAAAGTTTTCTAAATCAATATTTTGAGGGCCCTACTCGGGCGGTGTGGTGGTGGGGAGGGGTAGGGGGAGGTGGAGTGCAACACTGGACCTCCTCTTAGGAATCAAGGTCGGCAAGTGTCAGTCGGAGAGCACTTTGGATCCAGTGACCATAACTCTCTTGGTTTTAACATAGTTATGGAAAAAAAGATAGGACAGGTCCACAGGTTAAGGTGCTAAACTGGAGCAGGGCCAATTTTGGGGCCATTAGGCAGGATCTAGCAGGTGTCAATTGGGTGAGTCTGTTTGAAGAAGAAGGAATGACTGGCAAATGGGAGGCTTTTAAAAGTGTGACATCAAGAGTCCAGGGACAATATGTCCCTATTAGGATGAAGGGAAAAGCTGGCAGGTTTAGGGATCCCTGGCTGACGAGGGATATTCAGGCTCTGGTCAGGAAAAAGAAGAAAGCATACATTGAGTTTAAGCTATGGGGCTTAAATGAATCCCTAAATAACTACAAAAAGTGTAGGACCACATTTAAGAGGGAAATCAGAAGAACATAAAGAGAGTATGAGATGGATCTGGCAGATAAGGTTAAAGATATTCACAAGAGGCTCTATAGCAATATTAAGAATGAGAATGGATCCTCTTACAGATCAGCATGGCCGTCTATATGTGGAGCCACAGGAGATGGAGGAGAGTTTTAATGAATATTTCTCCTCAGTGTTTACTGAGGAGACAATCGTGCTCGCGAAGGAAATAAGGGAAACATGTGGGGATGTTTTGGACCACATACATATTACCAGAGAGCAGATGTTTGCAGTCTTAAAGGGCATCAAGGTGGATAAATCCAAAGGCCTGATCAAGTCCATCCCCAAATGTTGTGGGAGGCTAGGGAAAAAATTACAGAAGCCCTTGTAGAGACTTTTGCTTCATCCTTAGCCACTGGTGAAGTTCCGGAAAACTGGAGAGTGGCTAATGTTGTTCCATTGCTTAAGAAAGGTAGCAAGGACAAGCCAGGGAACTACAGGCCAGTGAGCCTGACATCAGTGGTAAGCAAGTTATTGGAGAGGATACTGAAGGACAGGATCAACCATCATTTAGATAGTCAAGGTCTGATTAGGGATAGTCAGTATGGATTTGTGAACAGGAAGTCATATCTGACAAATCTTTAAGAGTTTTTCGAAGAGGTAACCAAGAGGATACATGAGGGTAGAGCAGTGGATGTTGTCTCTATGGACTTTAGTATGGCCTTTGACAAGGTTCTGCATGGCAGGCTAGCCATGAAGGTTAGGTCGAATGGGATCCAGGGAAAGCTAGCTAATTGGATTCAAAATTTGGCTCGATGCTAGGAAGCAGAGGGTGATGGCTGAAGGTTGTTTCTCAGACTGGTGGCCTGTGACTAGTGGTGTACCACAGGGGTCAGGGCTGAGGCCTTTGTTGTTTGTCATTTACATAAATGATCTGTATGTGAATATACAAGGCATGGTTAGGACGTTTGCGGATGAGACAAAATTAGGTGGTATTGCTGATAGCGAGGAAGGTTATCAAAAATGACACTGGGATCTTAATCACATGGGGAAGCGGGCTGAGGATTGGCAAATGTGATTCAATACAGATATGTGTGAGGTGTTGCACTTTGGCATGTCAAACCGAGGTAGGACTTAAACAGTAAATGGTAAAGTCCTGAGGAGTGTTGTGGAACAGAGGGATATGAGAGGACAAGGACAAGTTCATTGTAAGCAGCGTCACAGGTAGACAGGGTGGTGAAGAAGACATTTAACGTGCTGGCCTTCATTGGGCCAGGCATTGAGTGTAGGAGTTGGGACGTTATGTTACAGTTGTATAAGTCGTTGGTGAGGCTGCACTTGGAGTATTGCGTACAGTTTTGGTCACCCTGTTATATGAAAGTCATAGTTAAGCTGGAAAGTGTGCAAAGAAAATTTACAAGGATGTTGCCAGGATTAGTAGGCCTGAGTTACAGGGAGAGGTTGGCCAGGATGGGACTTTATTCCTTGGAACTTTGGAGAATGAGGGGTGACCTTACTGAAGTGTATAAAATCATGAGGAGCATTGATAGGATGAATGCATGTAGTCTTTTTCCCAGGGATGGGGAATTGAAAACTAGAGGCCATAAGTTTAAGGCGAGAGGAGAAAGATTTCAGAAGGACCTGAGAGGCAACTTCTTCACACAGAGAGTGGTGTGTATATGGAATGGGCTGCCAGAGAAAGTGGTTGAGGCAGGTACAATAGCAATATTTTTAAAACATTTGGATCGGTACATGGATGAGAAGGGTTTAGAGGGATGTGGACCAAATGCAGGCAATTGGAACTAGCTGAGTGGGCACCATGATCAGCATGGACCAGTTTGTGTGGAAAGGCCTGTTTCCATGCTGTATTACTCTATGGGACTCTATGACCTAAACCAAATGGATTCAAGAAAGCAGCTCACCACCAGCTTCTCAAGAGCAACTAGAGTTGGACAATGAATGCTGGCCCAGCCAGCTATGCTCATATCCTGTGAGTGAATAAAATAAACTGCTAGGGATTTTATTTCTTTTGAGTCTGATTATCTTATCTGGAACAGTGATTTTATATATGACAAGGTAATTAATTTTATATATGACAAGGTAATTAATTATATTTGGGCTATTCCTTGTTTGGAGGAAATGCAGAGTGAAAGTTCACACAAATTTTAGACACTTGTTTGAAAGCAATGCCAGGTGGAGGATCTATCTCAGAAATTGTATCATAGCATTATAATTTCGTTTGAAATATTTTTGAGTTATGCAATGTAATAATTCTGTGCACCAAATCTCACCAAAAACAGCAGCAATATACTTTAAAGGAAAGTGGTTAATTGTTCAACATTAGGATGATTTCCCTGAGGTAATGATTTGCAAATTAAGGCCTGCAAAATTGTGGGTGGCTTCGTTACAGCCACAAGCCAGTTCTGAGGAAGGTTTTGTGCTGTGTCCTTCCTGAAGAATCTATCAGGAAGAACAACAGTGCTCCCTGGAGCATCATAGATTCAAGAGGGATGGCAACTCAACACGATCTGGCACTGGGGCATTCATCATGGAAAAGCATCAGCTGTTCCTATCACTGGGACTATCTCCTCAGGGAAGTTATCAACTTCAGGTAAAGCTGAGATCATCCATCATCAGACATAGTCAGCAATATCAAAGGATCAGTGTAATGTATGGTTTTATGCTAATTTAAAAAAAAATCCTAAAATGGATGCAACAACTGACAAAATCTTGAGCCTTGAAGTCATAAGTATTACCATTTGAATTGAGCTGCATTTTAATCTGACCTGGGAGGGGTGTGGGTTTTATGTCTATGTACGTGTGCAGTTGAAATACCAGAAATTGTATTCTTATTTAACTGGTGTTTTCATTAGTCAGTGGTAGAGTCCCATGTGACAGGAGGTTCTGACATTTATATCTATATAAAAGGTAAATAAATGGAGTTTTAACCCTTTAGTGTGTGGTTTACCCTGATTTCCTGGAACCTGGGGTGAACAAAGAAAGAGGACAGCTTAGGGGACAGATCGAGCAACTGGCATTGTAAAAGCCTTTGCATTCTGAGAGCTGACAGTTGCTTCCTTGCCTTTTATTTCAACCCATTAATGGGATGGCAGCATCTGCAGCTGGGCCAGCATTTTTTCCCTAACCCTAGTTTCCTTACGGAAAGTGGTGGTAGCTGTCTTCTTGAACCACTGCAGTCTATCTGGTGCAGGAGCACAACGCTGGTAGGGAGAGAATTCCAGGATTTTGACCCAGTGACACTGAAGGAACAGTGAAATATTTCCAAGTCAAGATAGTGAGTGACTTGGAGGGGATTTTGCAGATGGTGGTGTTTCCACGTATCTGCTGCCTGTGTCCATCTAGTTGGTAGCTGTGGGTTTGGAAAGCGCTATCTAAGGAGCCTTGGTGAATTTCTGCAGTGCATCTTATAGATGTTACACACTGCTGCTACTGAGAGAGTGGATGTTTGAGGATGAGGTGCCAATCAGGTGGGATACTTTGTCCTGAATGGTGTTAAGTTTCTTGAGTGTTGTTGGAGCTGCACTCATCCAGGCAAGTGGGGAGTATTCCATCACACTCCTGACTGTTGCCTTGTGCCTAAATGGAAGAATTTTGCTCAGAAGACTTCTTTGAATGCCTGATATTGCTGCTGTGGAGGCAATTTCCGATACTTTTAAGATGATGTCTCCAACCTCGCTATTTTTTGATTTTGATCTGTATTTCCCTGCTGTCAGCCTTCATAATCACTTGGGAGTCACTTAACTCTTACTCAGATCTTGGATGAGGAACAGGAGGCAAAGCAGCCAGGACATCAGAAGTCTTTACCTCAAATACCTGCTCCTCAACAGGTTAAAGGGAATGAGAATGAGCCAGAGCGCAAACTTGCAGAAAGCAGTAATCCCAGCACAGAGTAGGCAGGCAAAGGGCATGAATAAGAGCTCAGACTTTTGAATTGTGGGGTCACTGGCTTTGACAATCTTCCAGAACAAGACTTTCTTACATTGGACCAACAAGATATAAATGGGACTGAAATCTGATAAATCCCCAGGAAATGATAATCTACATCCCAGAGTACGAGAAGGTGTCCTGGAGATAGTAGATATGTTGGTTGCCATCTTCTAAAATCCTGTTAATGCTGGAACAGGCCTGGCAGATTGGAGGGAGATAAATATATCCTCAGTATTAGCCTTCCATGAGTAATAGGGAAAATGCTGGAGTCTATTATAAAGAAAGTAATAACAGGGCACTAAGACAATAACAAGGGGATTACAGAGGGTCAACATGGATTTATGAAAAGGAAAAGGAAAGAAGAGGAGAGAAAAGTGTTTGATAATCTACTGGAGTTTCTTCAGGATGTAATAATAGATTTGATGAGAGACAACCAGAGGACACTATGTATTTGTATTACGACCATAAGACTATAAGACATAGGAGCAGAAGTTAGGCCATTCAGCCCATCAAGAATGCTCCGCCATTTAATCATGGCTGATAGGTTTCTCAACACCATTCTCCCACTTCCTCCCTGTAAGGTGAGGTGACGGCCTAGTGGGATTCTCACTGGACTGTTAATCCAGAGACCCAGTTAACATTCTGAAGTCCCGAGTTTGGATCCTGCCATGGCAGACGGTGGAATTTGAATTCAATAAATATCTGAATTAAGAATCTAATGATAATCATGAATCTATTGTCGATTGTCAGAAAAACCCATCTGGTTCACTAATGTCCTTTAGGGAAGGAAACTGCCTTCCTTACCTGGTCTGGCCTACATGTGACTCCAGACACACAGCAATGTGGTTGAGTCTTAACTGCCCTCTGGGCAATTAGGGATGGGCAATAAATGCTGCCTGGCCCGTGATGCCCTCATCCCATCAATGAATAAAGGAAAAAAAAATCTCTTGATCCCCTTGACAATCAAGAACCTATCTATCTCCATCTTAAATATAATCAATGACCTGGCTTCCATAGCCTTCGGTGGCAGTGAATTCCATAGATTCACCACTCTCTGGCTGAAGAAGTTTCTCCTTATCTCTGTTCTAAAAGGTCTTCCTTTTACTCTAAGGCTGTGCCTTCAGGTCCTAGTCTTTCCTACCAAGGGAAGCATCTTACCAACATCCACTCTGTCCAGGCCATTCAGTATACCGTAAGTTTCAATTAGATCCCCCCTCATCCTTCTAAACTCCATCGAGTATAGACCCAGAGTCCTCAAATATTTCTCATATATTAAGCTTTTCATTCCTGGGACCATTTTTGTGAACATCCTCTGAACCCACTCCAGGGCCAGTGCATCTTTCCTGAGATATGGGGCCCAAAACTGCACACAATACTCCAAATGTGGCCTGACCAGAACCTTATAGAGCCTCAGGAGTACATCCCTACTTTTATATTCAAGTCCTCTCAAAATTAATGCCAAAGTTACATTTGCCTTCCTAACTACTGACTCAACCTGCAAGTTTACCTTGAGAGAATCCTGGGCTAGAACACCCAAGTGTCTTTGCACTTCAGACTTTTGAATTTCCTTCCCATTTAGAAAATAGTCCATAGCACTCTTCTTACCAAAGTGCATGACCTCACACTTTCCCACGTTGTACTCCATCTGCCACTTCTTTGCCCACTCTCCTAACCTGTCCAAATCCTTCTGCAGCCTCCCCACCTCCTCAATGCTACCTGTCCCTCACCTATCTTTGTATTGTCTGCAAACTTAGCCAGAATGCCCTCAGTTCCTTTATCTAGATCATTAATGTATAAAGTGAAAAGTTGTGGTCCCAACACACACTGACCCTTGTGGAACACCACTTGTCACCTGCTGCCATCCTGAGAAAGACCCTTTTAACCCCACTCTCTGCTTTTTGCCAGACAGCCAATCTTCTATCCATGCCAGTACCTTGTCTCTATCACCATGGGCCATTATCTTACTCAGCAGCCTCCTGTGTAGCACCTTGTCAAAGGCCTTCTTGAAGTCCAAGTAGATAACATCCATTGGCCTCCTTTCATTTAACCTGCTCATTATTTCCTCAAAGAATTCTAACAGATTTGTCAGGCATGACCTCCCCTTGATGAAGCCATGCTGACTTTGCCCTATTTTACCATACACTTCCAAAAATTCAGAAATCTCATCCTTCACAATGGACTGTTAAGTCTTATCCACAACCGAGGTTAGGCTAAACAGCCTGTAATTTTCAGTCTTTTGCCTTACTCTCGTTTTAAACAGGGATGTCATGTTAGCAATTTTCCAGTCCTCTGGGACCCTCCCTGACTCCAGTGATTCCTGAAACATCACCACTAATGCCTCCACTACCTCTTCAGCTATATCCTTAAGAATTCTGGGATGACTTTATCTGGTCCTGGTGGTTTAGCCACCTTCAGGCCATTCAGTTTTGCTAGTAATTTCTCCTTGGTGATGGCCACCATGCTCAGCTCTGCCCCAAGACTGTCTTGAATTTTTGGGATATTACTCGTGTCTTCCACTGTGAAGACTGACTCAAAGTAATTATTCAGTTCCACAGTCATTTCCTTGTTCCCCACCACTATTTCTCCAGTGTCATTTTACTCTCTTTTGCCCTTTATATATCAAAGGAAACTCTTACAGTCCTCCTTTATATTACTGGCTAGCTTACCCTCATATTTAATCTTCTCCCTCCTTATTTCTTTTTTTGTTGCCCTCTGTTGGCCTTTGTAAACTTCTCAATCCTCTAGTTTCCCACTGCCCTTTGCCACATTATGTGCTTTCTCTTTTGCTTTTATGCTATCCCCAACTTCCCTAGTCAGCAATGGTTGCCTCATCGTCCCTGTACCACGCTTCTTTTTCCTAGGTCTCCTGAATTACTCCTGGAAACTCCTGCCATTGCTGTTCCACTGTCTTTCCTGTTAAGCTCCTCTCCCAGTCAATTCTGCCCGGCTCCTTCTTCATGCCTCTGTAGTTACCTATATTCAGCTGTAATACCATTACCTCTGATTCTATCTTCTCCCTCCCAAATTTCAGAGTAAATTCAATCATATTATGATCACTGCCTCCTAGGGGTACCTTCACCTTAAGCTCCCTTATCAAGTCTGCCTCATTGCAAATCACTAAATCCAGTACTACCTGTTCCCTAGTGGGCTCCATCACAAGCTGCTCCAAAAAGCCATCTTGTAGACATTCCACAAATTCCTTTTCTTGAATCCACTACCAAGCTGATTTTCCTAGACCACCTGCATATTGAAATCTCCTATGATCACTGTAACTTTGCCTTTCTGACACAGCTTTTCTATCTCCTGGTGTATCTTGCGTCCCAGCTCCTGACTACTGTTTGGAGACCTGTACATAATTCCAACTATGGTTTTTTTTTACCTCTGCATTTCCTCAACTCTACCCACACAGATTCTACACCATCTGACCCTGCTTTGTTTCTTAGTATTGATTTTTTTTTCTTTATTCATTCATGGGATGAGGGCATCGCTGGCCAGGGAGCAATAATTGTCCATCCCTAATTGCCCAGAGGGCAGCTCAGAGTCAACCACATTGCTGTGGGTCTGGAATCACATATAGGCCAGACCAGGTAAGGATGGCAGTTTCCTTCCCTGAAGGACATTGGTGAACCAGATGGGGTTTTCCAACAATTGACAATGGATTCACGGTCATCATTAGATTGTTAATTCCAGATATTTATTGAATTCAAATTCCACCATCTGCCATTGCAGGATTTGAACCCAGGTCCCCAGAATGTTATCTAGGTCTCTGGGTCTCTGGTTCTCTGGATTAACAGTCCAGCGATACTACCATTTGCCCATCATCTCCCCTTAAATTTAATTTCATTTCTTAGTAATAAGGCAACTCCACCCCCTCCGCCCACCTGCCTATCTTTTTGATTAGATGTATATCCTTGGATATTCAGCTCCCAATCCTGATCCCCTTGCAGCCATGTCTCTGTGATGCCCGCCACGTCATATCTGTCAATTTCGATCTGCGCCACAAGCTCATTTACCTTCTTTCTTACACTGTGTGCATTCAGATATAAGACCGTCCGTCCTGTATTAACCGTCCCACTTCTCATTGTCACTCATCTGTCCAGTGTGCTTGAAGTTTGATTCCTAACCCTTTCCAAGCACTCTGTCCTATTTGTGTCGGTGCCAGAGACTTTAATAACTTCTCCTGAGTTCTCCTTTCCTGTCATTTTTTTCATATTTTTCCATACATTGAAATCTACCCCTACAGATATTAGCCTGCTGCTTTGTTCTTTACTGGGGGAAGTTATACCCTTCCCTTCGCTCCCACTTTCTAGCTTAAAATACTATTGACCAGCCTATTTATCCTTTTCGCTAGAACATTGGTCCCAGCTCAGTTCAGGTGGAGACCATCCAAATGGTACAGATCCCTCCTGTTCCAATACTGATGCTAGTGCCCCATGAAAAGGAACCCCTCCTTCCTGCACTACACCTTTAGCCAGGTGTTTACTTCCCTTATTCTCGTGTCTCTATGCCAACTTGCACGTGGCTCAGATAGTAATCCAGAGATTATAACCCTTGAGGACCTCCACTTTAATTTCATTCCTAGCTCCTGATAATCCCTGAACAGGTCCTCTTTCCTAGTCTTGCCTATGTTGTTTGTTCCGACATTCTCAGAAAGCTTTAGTCCCATACATAAATTAGTATTCAAAACAAGGCATGTGGGATTGTTGATAATATATTGGCATAGATTGACAAATGGTTAGCAGACAGTAAACTGACAGTAGAAATAAATGGATTGTTTTTGGAATGCCTTACTGCAGGGATTATATATCAATGATTTAGTTGACGGAATCAAGTGTAATATTTCCAATTTTACTGATGACACAAAACTAAGGGACAGCATGAATGGTGAAGAGGATATAACGAGATTCAAGATGACTTAGACAAGTTGAATGAATAGGCAAATACATGGCAAATGCAGCTTAATGTGTAAAAGTGACAAGTTGTTTACTTTGGTGGGAATAGAGAATGGCAGAGTTTAACTGAAATGTTGAAAGATTGGGCAATGCTGATGCACATTGGAACCTGGATGTCTTTGTATACTGGACACTTCAAACAAGCATGCAGGAGTGACAAGCAGTTAAGGGGGCAAATGGTATGTTGACTTTCACTGCAGAACAAAGTCTTACTGCAGGCTGTAGATGCCTTGCTCAGATCACATCTGGAGTGTTGTGTGCAGTTTTGGACTTCTTTCCCAAGAAAAGATGAACTTGCCATTCGAGTGGATGCAAGGAAAGTTCACCAGACTGACTTCTGGGATAGCAGATTGGTCATATGGGAAGAGATTGGGTTGACTGGGCCTGCATACACTGGAGTTTAGAAGACTCAAAGGGAATCTCATTGAAACATTTTCAAATTCTGACATGCCTAGTCAGTTTGGATGAAATGGTAATTTTCCCTCTGGCTTAGGGGTCCAGAACAAGAGGTCATGGTTTCAGGTAAGCCATCCTAGACTGACATTAACAAAAATTTCTTTACTCAGTGTGTGGTGAACCTGTGGAATTCTCTACTGCAGAAAGTTGTGGAAGCCAAGCTTCTAAATATAGTTAAGAAAGAGGTAGATTTCTTGAGGGTAATGTTGTCAAGGGAAATGGGGAAAGAGCAGGAGTATGGCTTTAAGATAAATGATCAGCCATCATGTTTAATGGCTTATTCCCAATCCTAATTTCTAAGGGTAGAATCTTAAAGGAGTCTGAGAGACATGGGTTATAGCAGATTTGTGGCAGAATTGGTTGAGAATTCCAGCCAGGTCTACCATGATGCCAGGAGCATCTCACTCCATCTTATGCGCTTTTGCTGCCCAGAGAGGTGACTTTCCCACTAGGTACTGTCAATTAAAAGGGATTATTGTTTGTTCAAAGACTTGTTAATGCAGCAGTTCATCTCATTAATATTCAGCTTCCTATCTTACCAAACAAACTAGAGACCAAGAAATCTCAATTTGGAAGTCAGCATGGGTATCCAGTGCAATCTCCTCTACTTTGGGGAGGCAAAACGCAGACTGGATGACCACTTTGTGGAACACCTTTGTTTGGTCTGAGCAGATGACCCTGAGCTTCCAGTTGCCTGCCAGTTCAACATACCACTGTGTTCCCTGGCCCACATTTCTCTCTCAGGCTTGCCACAGAGGCTCAGGGCAAGCTGGAAAAACAGCATCTCATTTTCCGTGTGGGGACCTTGCAGCCTTCAGGACTCAATATGGAGTTCAATAATTCTAGAACCTGAACACCTCCTTCCATGTCCACTACCCAACCCCATACCCAGCACAGCCGACCCACTGATGGTCCCCATTATCAACTTTTCTTTCTCCCCTGTTCACCATGATCCATCCCTTTGTCTGCCCAGCTGCTATTCGCTCTCTCTCTCTCTCTCTCTGGCTCCATTTCCCCCTCTTGTTTACTCAGTTACCACCAGCCCCTGCCACAAGCTCCCTTCAGGATATATACCATCTTTACCGAGCGACAATAAGATCTGAGAAACGGTCACGGTACACATATAGTCATGAATCAGGGAAACAGACCTTTCATCCACATAGACCAGGTTTCCCAAAATGAACTAGTGCCACTTGTTTGCTTTTGGCCCACATCCTTCCAAACCCTTCCTAACCATACACCTGTCCAAATGTCTTTTTGAAATGTTAACGCTGTTTTCTCTTTTGTAAGGTGCTGCCAGACCTGCTGAGTTTCTCCAGCAATTCTGCTTTTGTTGCTAATTTCCAGCATCTGCAGTTTCTTTGTGTTTTGTTTTAGTTGGGTATCCAGTAGATTCAGATTATTGCTGGTTGTGACAGCATCCATGTTACTCAGCACCAAACAGCATCTCGGGGCATGATCCAGGGGCACCAGCCACATATACCCCTTGTCCACAGGTATTGGCATCTGACTTTTTCCAACCTGTCATAATCATCGTGGCACGTCTCCAATGCACTTGCAAGCAGCTTAGGAAGCACCGACCTGCCTGCTTGCAGCATCCATGCCTTTCTTTGCCTCACTGTGCTATGCCTGTTAGTGCAATGGCATTACAGCCAGAGCCAATGGCTATCAGTGCTTTCATATGATGTGCTCTTTTGCACACACAGAGAAGCTGCTGGTCGCTAAGAGTGTGTCCAGGGCTTGGGGGCGAAAGTGGATGCCTTGATGAACAGCACACAGAGACGTTAATCTAGCATACACAGCATGTGCCAGCTGCCTGTGTGATTAACACACTGTGTGTGTTTATTCAACCAAATGACCATGTCAGTAACTGGATGGGGGCCAGTCCATACAAAGAGGGCTGCTATTGGGCAGGGGGTTCCGATACTGCCAACTGGGGGCACAGTCTGTACACCGTCCAGGAGCCTGACCATGGTCAATCAGCAGCTTGTGATGCCCTCTGTCAAAGGACCCGTGCTACTGCTGTCTGGGGAGTTGGCAACGATCAATACTGTAGGTTCATCACGAGCAGTCAAGGAAATGAGTTATCGTCAGACAGGGAGCTGCAAACACAGTGGTCTGGAGTCTGCTTAGGGGGCACTAAAATAGGTGGCCATGTATTTTGCAACAAAGGAATAAGAAATTTACAAATGGATATGGATATGGATAAGTAAGGTGAACCGGCCAAAATTTTGCAGATGAAGTTTAATGCAGATTAGTGTGAGGTTATCTATTTTGGTTGGAGGAATGGAAAGGCAACTTATTATCAAAACGGAGAGAAACTTCAGAGTGCCTCAGTGCAGAAAAATCTGGGCTTCCTCATGTATGAATTGCAGAAAACGAGTATGTACAGATAATAAGAAATGCAAATGGAATTGTGACATTTAGTATTTAAGGAATAAAGTATAAAAGTAGTGAAGAGTTACTGCAACTGTACACGGCATCAGTGAGACCACACCTGGAGTATTGTGTACAATTGTGGTCCCCTTACTTGAGGAGAGATATAGTCATATTGGAGGCAGTTCAGAGGAAGTTCACTAGATTGATTCCAGAGATGAGGAGTTTGTCTTATGAAGAGAGATTGAGCAGGTTAGGTTTATATTCTCTGGAGTTCAGAATGGCAGGAGATCTAATAGAGATGTGCAAGATGCTAAAGGGAATTGACAAAGTGGACATAGAGAGGATGCTTCCTTATGTGAGGCATAGGTTTAGGATAAAGGATAGCAGATTGAAAACAGAGATGAGGAGAAATTATTTCTCTCAAAGGGTCATGATTCTGTGGAATTCACTACCCAGAATGTGGTGAATGTAGGGATATTGAGTAAATTTAAGGAGGAGATAGACAGATTTTAAATTAGTAATGGGTTAAAGGGTTCTGGAGAGTGAGCAGGATAGTGGAGTCAGCATTTTCAGATCAAATGGTGGAGCAGGCCAGAGGGGCTGAATTGCCTACTCCTGCTCTCAGTTTTTGTATGAGTCATATCTAGGAGCTACTTGTTGAAGGCGGTCAGAGGTCTGGGGTGAATACAGTTCTCGGTGTCTCTGTGTAGATCCTTCAGGAGCAGCAGGGGCATCACTGCTGAAAGGTTTGTGTGAATGAGGAGAGGTCAATGTGGCATCTTCACCAAGTCGGTGATGAGGGCCATGGTGGAGCAGATGGTAGGTGTAGCTTCACTGCGTGGAGTGGTCAGTGGGAGGGGGTTTGGGAGTGGGTCCAGTTGTTTGGGGGTGGGGTGGGTGGCCTTCAGTATAGTCCAGATAGAGAAAGCCCCATTATCCTAGTAGTTGTATTCTGCACAATTAGAGCGGCAACAAGCCGGTGTGATAGATTCTGATGGGGCCAAGGGAATGGGAACAGTTATCCAAGTAAAGGATGAGGACATTGAGCTGGAGGAAGTTCTCCTTTTGCAGAGCTCAGCTGTGCAAGGAACTACCAAGCAGATAGGACCTGACTGACACTTGCTTCCTGTCACTAAGAGTTGGGTACAGACAGATGTCATGGACTGGCAAGGTGTGTTGTGAGCTTGAACTGCTGCCAGTATTCATTTTCTCCATGTTCCTTTTTGTTGTCAGTAACTAAAACCTCATGTTTGGACTTGTCCAATAGTTTGCCAACAGGTGGTGTTCCCCTGCTGAACAATGACAAGGTATAGGTGACCAGTGGGCATCAGGGAAGGAGTATCAGTGAGACTCTTCAAATGGAACGTATCTAAGGACAGGCAACATGTGTGATCTGGTAATTAAACAGTGACCGGGATGAGAGAATGGGGTAGCTTGTGAAGCAAGTGTCAGCCATGCCAGCTTTGTGCCACGGTTTTGTGACTGCTGTACCATTACCCTGTCAGTAAGGGGCAATGCTTCTCCACATCCATAGCGGCCCCTCAAACATGGCTCAGGCACAAGGGATGCCAATGTTTTGCTGGAAACCCGCTGAGTGATGAGTTGTTCTGGGAATAGTGCGCGGTACAATCGGACTGGGAACAGATGAGAGAAGGTCATCGGGTGAGTAGTTGATGAGGTGAGTTTGGTGAGACAGAGCAAAAAAAATCTCTCTGGGCTTCACAGTGAAACACCCTCCAGAAATGTGACAGATCTTGCACTCAGCTAAAGATCCAGCATATGTTCCTCAGGACACGCAAGATCAATGATGGCCAAAGTCATCACAGTGCTTCATGGCTTTGCCCCCTGGCTCATCCCAGGAATCTGCAGGAAACATTTATCAAATCTCACAATCTGTTACCTCCAGGTGCCAAGTGATGGATACTGTATTGACCAGGATTGGAATTGATGAGACAGATGAAACCAATTAGACTGAGAGAGCCTTCAGATTTGGTTGGATTCCTCTTAATCCAGGGAGTAATTGATTACACTGAGTTTTAACAAAAAGCTACCAAACATGATGCTGACAGCTCTGGGCTCCTCTCGATCTATCTGCCTCCTCCACTGCCACCCAGACTGAAAGATAAAATTCAGTCCCATGTTTTAGTTTGAGTGTATTATTTTCAAAGGCACTTTGTTAACATTCTTAACAACCTGCCACTTTACAAACAAAAAGCTGAAATACTGAAGCACTTAACAATGAAATGGCAACAATCTGGCACAGTAGGGAATAGACAGATATGGGCATATTGCCAGGGCAGAAGGAGAATAAAGATTTTTGTTTCCATCTTGTAAATAGAATTGCAACACCTCTGTTGTGATATGCTCCCGAATGTGAAGTGATCCACATTTGATCCTCACTGTCTTCCTTGCATGCCCTTTCCCTGCAAGAGTGACAGAGCAAGCATATAAGTAGCCATAAGGCACATGTGTATCTGATAAATTATGTTCAACTTTCTCGGGAGGTGGCTATTGCTGGCTGGGCCAGCATTTATTACCCATTGGAATTGCTTTAGAGAAGGGGGTGATGGGTCACTGCAGTCCATGCGCTGTATGTGTAGCTTCAGTGCTAATTAGAATCAGTGACAGTGAAGAAACAGGGACATGGTTCCGAATCAAGATGGTGTCCAGCTTGGAGGGAAATTTGCAGGTGGCGTTCCCATACATCTGTTGCCCTTGTTCTTCTAGGTGGTAGAGGTCATGGATTTGGAAGGTTTTGTTAAAGAAGGCCTTGGTGAGTTGCTGCAGTACACCTTTTAGATGGTACACGCTGCTACCACTGTGCACTCATGGTGGAGGAAGGGAATGGTTAAGGGGTGGATAGGATACCAATCAAGGGGGTTTTTTTGACCTGGTTAGTGTCAAACTTCTTGATCACTGTTTGAGTTGCACTCACTCAGTTAACTATTCCATCACACTCCTGACTTTTGCCTTCTCGATGGTGGACAGGCTTTGAAGGAGTCAAGAGCTGAGTTACTTGCTGCAGGATTCCCAACTTCTGATCTGTTCTTGTCATCATGGCATTTATGTGGCTGGTCCAGTTCAGAATGCAGTGCACTCGGTGAAGGTCAAAATCAAACAGATGTATTTCAGGAAGTGTTGTGAAGGACACATGCTGAGAATTGGATTCTGACTGATCAAGTGTCAGATTCCACAAGGATTGAAATGAGTGACAGTGATGGATAGAGGAATTAAAGCTGTATTCAAGTGGAATGATGGATTCTGTTGAAAACTATGCGCATGTGAGGAGTGATGTGATAGGGAACATTTGATAAAGTGATAGTGAATGCACTATAGACATAATTGAACTTGCAATTTGGTCACCTTTCTTATCCGTTTACATCATTAAACACTTCTTGTAATGTACTGTTACCTTCATTAGAACAGTAATGTTCCTTATTACATGAGCTACCTCCAGCCATACCTTCTTTGCAGGAACTGCAGATTTCTTTTTCCCATTGCCAGGAAAGAGGATCTCCTGACTCACCCTTGCTGCACCCAGCAACAGATCCACCAATATCACAGTATACCTGGGTTCAGCCTCTTACCTCCTTTCCTCCCATGCCGAGCATGAACTGCTTCCAATGCAGCGAACAAAAGCATCAAACCTCCTTGACAACTAAATCCGTGGGCTGGCCCCTTTCAATAATTGAGGTGAAGTTGCAACACATGGTTTGCATAAGTCCTATGCACATACCATTGGAGACACCAAACTTGGAATGGAAATAATAATCTGACCTTCCTATTGAAATCAACATCCCCATGCAAGTAGAACTACAGTGAGACTTGGAACAGAGTGCTGACAGTTTGGGTGAGGGAGGGCAGGAGATGTTCCTTTGCTTTTTATATATTTTCAGTCTCTGGGAGTTAATGCTTCTCTGCTGCAGAGGAAGAGGGTTGGTCAGTACTTGATAAGTAGAAAAGGTTTATTCTATTCCCACAGTGTAAAATAATACAGGAACAAGTGGTATGGTTAATAAATTATAAAAACAGGAAGGGAAAAATTGCATAAATTATTTATGTAGGAAATGAAAACATATTAAGGTTGGCAGGTCAGCTGATATGTCACAGTTGCAGCATGGATGTCAATGTAGTTCAAGGCAAACTTGTCTGCAGTGGATGTTTACAGCTCAAACATCAGTGGCTAAGGGTTTATGAGCTAGAAGCCAAACTGGGAACCAGGAAGATCCAACTGTTGTGATCTCTATAGGTACCAGTGATGTAGGCAGGGCAAGGAAAGAGTTTCTGCTCAAACAGCGTGAGGATCTAAGTACAAAATTGAAGAGCCGAACATTAATTATGCTATGTAGTAATTGCTGATGGCACATAAATTTAATGAAATGAATAGATGGCTGAAAGAGGGACAAGTGGGGTCGGGTTCATGGGGCATTGACATCACTAGTCTACCCCTGAGCTGTGCTGACACCAGTTTTCTAGTGAACCATACAACTAGGGAAATGGAGAATGCTTTAAACTGAAACAATGTGGATGAGGGATCAAGCTTGGGGTAGATGTAACAAATCAAGGGGTAGAGCCAAGGCAGAGGAGCAAATTAATCGCACGGGAAACAAAGGTCAGAGAATGGCACAGAGGGACAGAAAGAATGAATCTAAGAATGCACCAACAAGCAAGGCTGGATGTTACAAAGATAACAAAAAATATAAAACTAACAGCTTTGTCTCTGAATCGATACAATAAAAATGAATCATAAATGAATTGATGGTGCACACTGAAGTAAACAAGTATGATCTGATAGCAATTATGGAGATATAATTGCGTGGTGACAAGGAGTGATTGACAGTATCTCATGTTCAAGAAGAATATGAAGCTCAGTAAGGATGCAGGGAGAACACAGTTAATCAAAGATGGCATTGGTGCAATACTCAGAGATGACCTTAGTTCGGGAGATCAGTGTGTAAAAAAGATGGATGGAGATGGGGGATAGTAGTTGAAAGACCAGGGAGTGGTCTATAGACATCTTGTCAAATAGAAGGCGTTTGGTATGCTTGCCTTTATTGGTCAATGCATTCACTATAGACATTGGGAGGTTATATTGTGGCTGTATAGGACATTGCACAAGCAAATCTGGTCTCCCTGCCATAGGAAGGATGTTGTGAAACTTAAAAGGGTTCAGAAAATATTTACAAGGATATTGCTAGGTTTAAAGGGTTTGTGCTACAGGGAAAGCTGAATAGGCTGGGACTAATTTCCCTGACCACCAGAGACTGAGAGGTGACTTTACAGACGTTTATAAAATCATGAGGGGCATAGAGAGGGTGAATAGCAAAAGTCTTTTTGCTGGGGTGTGGGAGTTCAAAACTAGAGGGCATAGGTTTACGGTGAGAGGGAAAAGATTTAAAAGGGACTAAGGGGCAACTTTTTCACGCAGAGGGTGATGCATGTATAGAATAAGCTGCCAGATGAAGTGGTGGAGGCTGGTACAATTACAACATTTAAAAGGCATCTGGATGGGTATATGAATAGGAAGAGTTTAGAGTGATATGGGCTAAATGCTGGTAAGTGGGACTAGATTAATTTAGGATATCTGGTCGGCATAGATGAGTTGGATCAAAGGGTCTGTGTCCATGCTATACAGCTCTGTGACTCTACGACTCTAAATATCTTCTGAAAATCCAACAATAGTATATCTACAGATTCACTTTTATCCCTAGTGCATGTTCCTCCTTCAAAGAACTCCAGTAAATTGGTTCACTAAACCATGCTGACTCTTCCTGATTACCTTGAGTTTTTCTAAATGTGCAGCTATAATCTCTTCAATGATCTGTTAAGAAGGCTAATGGAATGCTATCCTTTATCACAAGAGGATTTGAACATAAATGTCAGGATGTATATGCTAAAGGGCACTGGTGAGACCACATTTCAAGTACTGTATAACTGTTTGATTCTCTTATTTAAGGAAAGATGTCAATGCATTGGAGGAGGTTCAGAGAAAGTTTACGAGGTTGATACCTGAATGAGCAGATTGTCTTATGAGCATAGGTTGGACAGGTTGGGCTTGTTTCCACTGGAGTTTAGAAGAGTGAGAGGTGATTTGATTCAAGTGTATAAGATCCTGAGTGGTCTTGATAAGGTGGACAAGGAAAGGATGTTTCCTCTTGTAAGTCTGTCCAAAACTGAGGGGACAGAAACAAGGACTTTTCTTTCCTCTCTCTGAGGTTTGTGCAATGTTTGGAACTGTCTGCCTCGGATGTTGGTGAAGACAGGATCATTGAGCACTTTTAAAGCGGAAACACATACATTCTTTTTAGCAAAGGAATCAGAGGCACTGATTGTGGAATTCTAAGCACAATCAGATCAGCCATGATCGTATTAAGTGGTGCGACAGGCTTCAGGGCCTGAATGGCCTGCTTCTTCCTCTCGTTTGTAAGTTTAGATACACCCCTTGACGTTATGTTAAAAGCAAGATACTGAGGTTGATGAAAATCAGAACTAAAAAATCTGCTCTGGTTGCATCTGTGGAGAAAAAGATCTGTGATCTTTCACTATAGTGAGAAAAGTTAGGAAGGAAATGGTTTTTTTTGTTTCTCTGGCATTTTCTGTTTTTGCTTCAGATTTCCAGCATCTACAGTATTTTGACCTTTTTTTAAAAGTGCCGCTTGTCTTCCAGCTATGAGGATAACTTCTAGCAATACCCCCCTGTCAAGATGTTCTGATCTTCTCTTGGGTAGGCCTTCCCTTGTTCTGTTTGACCTGCTCCACCTTCACTACTTTTTCCTCCTTTCTCATTACTGTTCCCTTTGGCTTTATGCCATGAAATACTTTGTCATTATGCCCTCCAGCTCATCACAAATGTTTCCTTTTGTTCATTTTTTATATAGTCCGCTTCACTATCACCTCCTCAAAACCTATTACGTTTCTGACCTCTCCCAGTTTTGACGTTAAGTCACAAACTGAAACGCTAACGCTGTTTCTCTCCTTACAGATGTTGCCAGAAACAATGTTGATATGTTTTTGTCACCCATTACCATTCTATTTCCCCACTTTGTTCAAGATTAATTGATAATACTAGGGGCCAATTCTTTATCCAATGAAATCAGGCTAATATATCCATTCTTTCCAGATTTGTTTTTTTTCATGCTTCTCAGACACAGGAATGAATGTTTACTCATTCCTAGTCTGTCAGAGCTTCCTTGTGTTTACTGGGCCCTATAAAATGACCATCAGGGCCACACCCTGGTGAGTAGACAGATGCTTAGTGAGAAGAGGGGACCGTATCACAACCTATCTTAAAAACAAGTCTTGCATTTTGAGTTGACACACCTTTCCTTCTCTCTCACAGAAGAAAATAAATGATTTCTCTAAGTAATGCATAAAACTAATGATGTTTCTTTCAGTCGGTATCCTATAAATCACACTTTGGTGTCTATGGTTCATGTGTTAGCACAAATCTATTACTGAAGCAAAAACCTTGATAAATAATACATGGCTTAAGATTTCTCAATGGCATTGTATAATAATATTATAAATATTTATTTGGGCTCGGGAATAAGTACCTCTTCTTGCAGAAAGAGCAGACATGATGGAGATCTATTGTAATCTGACCAATGTTTATCGTCTCTCTAGCAATGTCGATTAGCTGAGTAAGACGATAATGTAAGATTGTTAGTATTAGCTAAGACCACGCAAACAGTCTGGAATATTTATTTGCTGCTGATTGAAAACGCTACATTTTTATTCAGATTTATGCAAATAGGTTGTCATTCTTCTGGCAAAGACACAAGCATGAGGCAAGAATTTCAAATTGACGAATTGTGGACTGTGCTGAGTCGGCACATTTCAGTAGCAAGATTGCTGCAATTGGCCTCAATGTCCACAGACTACATAGGAAATAAATCTCTCATCATCCTGATCATGTTGAGAGTTGACTTAAGGCATAATAGCTGAGCTTAACCTCATTTCTTCTTGATGCACCGCCATTTCAGTACTCCCAAAAGCTAAAGAAATAAAAAAAAGTACGTGCATTTTAGGGGCTCATGTGGTGCAGTGCTAATATCCCTACCTGTAAGGCAGGTTCAAGGCTCATCTGCTCCAAAGGTGCTTAATAATATCTTTGAATAGGTTGGTTTAAAAAAAATGTACATGCATTTCTATGTGTTAACCTTGAATAAACATAAAGTATTGTTCAGCTTATACACAATAGCATGCTCTGATGTGAAATACTTGCTGTTTCAAGTCAATAGAAGTTATAGATTTTTTTTAACCAACCTGTTCAGTTGGGTTAGGAGCAGGTGGGACTTGAATTGAGACGTTCAGGACCAAAGTTGGGAATACTACCACTATGCCACATATACCTATCCAGAAACAAAAAACAGAAAATGCTTGAGAAACTCAGTAGGTCTGGTAGCATCTGTGGAGAGAAAGCATTTTGAGTCCAGTGACTCTATTTCTTCAGCAATTTCTGTTTCTGATTCAAAACTTCAACATCAACAATTCTTTGCCTGTTCAGTGCAGCTAGACTGCCCTTAGCAGTGGACCAGCTTCACTGACATCATCCAGGCTGCAGTGGTAGGATTAAAAAATGATGTCTTCAAACCAGACCTTTAAGGGCTAATTGCTAATGGTTAATTGGACATGAATATGAACAATTGCAATAAAGCAGAAAAGTATTGGAAAACAAGTCCAATGTAAAAACAGCTTGTTTTAACTGAAAGGTAGTGATGTGGTACAAACTTGATGGGAACTGTCTTGAAGAGCTGTCATAATGGTGCCAAATGGACTATTTCTGATGTATCAAATTCAACCCATAAATGTCCATCTTCACAATTTGTCACTTGTTGGAGCAAGCATTAAGACACATAATATATGATGAGGGAGGGATCACTGCAGACTGTGAAAAGGGAAACTTGATCAATCCCTCCCTGAGAGGACAGTGCTGGTTCCAGGGAAGGGAGTTAGTTATTAGTCAATCAGTTGAGATTGGGTTTTATCAGGAGAAGCAGTGTTCTTCTTCCTAGTACCTCAGAGATTGGGCGGGGCATTTTTCTAAATTGGCCACCTTTCTTTCTCTTCCAAGACCATTTTATTGCAATATGGGACATGAGGTTATACTATATACTGGATACAGGGCAAGCTGGACGGACCCTGATAAATCTTTAAATTTATACACAGACTAGGGATTAACTCTGGGACTTTCCAGGTCCGGGACTCAGAGTGTTTGCCAAGTTAGTAACTGATCCGAAGGCCTATATGTGACTTGAGTTCAAATCAATGTGATTGACTCCCAACTGCCCTCTGAAATGGCGCAGAGAAAAGGCAGTTTATGGCAACATTGGGACCACCAAAATGTGTTCCTTCCCATTTTTGACCTGTGCAGAAATCAGAAAATGCACATAGAGTCTGTCCAAATTTAGTCCACTTTTATTTTCAAATTTTATTGAAATGATGGAACTTATAAGATAATTGGCAGATCGATGAACACGTTGCACTCTGTTCCATCCAGGTTGTCCCACATAACAGTGCTGCCTTGTTCATCACAACACTTCGACTAATCTCCAACCCCACCCCAGTCCATGTGATCCCCAGGGAGAGGCAAGAAACCAGGATTAAAAACCCAGGGCCTGTATAGGAGAAAAACTGAGAAATTCCTCTCTGATGCCTAATGCTGATCGAAATGTGTCCAGCAGATCACTCTGGCCCTGATCAGGCTTTGCTTCCCGAGACTATTGGTTTGCTTCTGTTCTGCAGACACCAGCTGTACAAACTGCCAGGAGCCAGTGTTAGGAGTCACTTTGCAAGACAAATGCTTTTCTACATCTGTCCTGCTAACAGCACTTGTACACACTAATACTGCATCCGCTGTTCCTGATGTGGCCTCCTCTACATTGGTGAGACCAAGCGGAGACCGCTTTGTAGAGCACCTGCGCTCGGTTTGCGACAAACGCGAACACTTTCCAGTCTCGAACCACTTGAACGCCCTCTCCCACTCCCTGGACAACATGTCCATCCTGGGCCTCCTCCAGTGTCACAATGACACCACCCGCAAACTGGAGGAGCAGCACCTCATATTCCGCCTTGGGAGCCCAATGTTCTCAATGTGGACTTTACTAGTTTCAAAATCTCCCCACCCCCAGCCTCATCCCATGACCAACCCTCCCTCTCATCCCCGCCTCCTTGACCTATCCATCTTCTCTGCCACCTATCTGCTCCTCCCACCTCACTGACCAATCCCCACCACTGCCTAAAGATAACAAGGTGCAGAGCTGGATGAACACAGCAAGCCAAGCAGCATCAGAGGAGCAGGAAGGCTGAAGTTTCGGGCCTAGATCCTTCTTCAGAAAATGAAGTATCTGCAGTTCCTACTATCTCTGAAACAATTTTAACCCCACTGCAAAGCCTTTCCTGCTCCTCTGATGCTGCTTGGCCTGCTGTGTTCATTCAGCTCTGCACCTTGTTATCTCAGCTTCTCCAGCATCTGCAGTTCCTACTATCTCTGAAACAGTTTTAACCCCACCACTGTCTACCTGCACTCACCTATCACCATCCCACCTATCTTCCCCAACCCCACCCTTCCTCTCTCTATTTATTTCAGAGCTCCCTTTCCCCTCCCCCATTTCTGATGAAAGGTCCCGACATGAAAGGTCAGCTTTCCTGCTCCTCTGATGCTGCTTGGCCTGCTGTGTTCATCCATCTCCACACTGTGTTATCTCAGACTCCAGCCTTGGCGGTTCTTACTATCTCACTTGTACACACTGCCTTGGATTCTGATCTACATTGTCCGTCATGAGGAGAGGGGTGAATGGGAATGCATCTGCCCACTTTCTGTGGGGAAAGTCTCTGAGGGCATGACCTCCCTTTTAAGATATATCCCTGGTGGGTACAGCCACATGTTATTTCCCTACCGCCCCTGCCTCCTATGCAATGTTAAAGTGCAGAATGCCCCAAACTTAGTTTGTTGATACCGACAATAACCCAGAACGAGGAAACAATTGACAAAACCTTCCCCACAACCCCCAAAAGACATCCAGGTTGGAGGGAGTGGTGTGGAAGAAGTCATGACACTTGAGGAATGAAGAGGATCTTACAAGGCAGCAGTTTTTATAAAGGATCAACTTCCAAGGGCACTGATCGTCATCTGAACCTTCTCCACGCTTAGCTAGTGACAAAACAAGTGGGATTGAGGGTGATGGGGCTGGAGGGGGCCTGTCAGAAAACACACGCTTCGATGACCAGGGACACACACGATCAAAGTGAGCATTGCCCATGAGGGCCACATTACTGCTTGCCCCGAATCTGATGGGCAGAGCCATCAATCAGGAGAGAGCAGGATCCACATCCAACTTAGTCTCCTGTGTTTGGTTCTAGTGCTGGTGCCCATGAATAACATTCACTTTCACCAATTTGTCCTCAGAACTGGACCCTGTTCCCTTGCAGCGCCCACACTTCTCTCTCGGAGTCCCAGTTGGATTGAGTCCAGCCGTTAGTGTGTGGAGGTTGTCGGAATGAAAACTGAAGATTCCCTCACAGAAAAGTAGGGTCGTCTTTAAACCCCAACCAACATGGCCTTCTCAGTGAGCCCCTGAAATCAGCCCGGTAGTATTCAACACCAAAATGTACGGTGTGAGGTCAGGGAAGGGTTAACTAGAGCCACCATCTGCTGTAATGTTCTGGAGTATCCTGGAGATCAGGCAATTCAGAGCAACAGGATCTTGGAGCAAAAGAACACGAGAGTGCAGCCTCCGCCCGAACTCTCGGATCTCCTCCAGCTGATTGTGGATAGCCCCATGATATGATCAAGTCAATCGATTGGGTAACCAACACCCACACATCCTGAAGAGATTCAGGACGATCTCAGTGTGGATCATCCACTCTTAAAGGTGAAGTACAGAGCATGGGGATGAGCTGACTGTTGTGCTGTAAAACTACAGCCCAATGTGGCACCAAGAGTGTCTTCCCCCACCACTGCCCTTTAAGCATCAATGGGAAACAGTAGGTCACCTTGACAGATGGACTCAAGAGGGGGTCCCCATCATGGTTATTGATATCCCGCACCATCACATTGTCTGTCTGCAAACACACACTGTCTTACCCTACAACTGAGTCTGAAAGTGGGCAATGTCCTATCATATTCACACACTGAAACTGTCCAAAAGTCAAGTGGACATGACCTTTTCACTTTTCTAAAGAGCCCATTCAACTTGAATTTGACCATCCTTCCCTATTCTACCTGTTTCTCAATGCATCTGCTGAAGAACTTCCAGGGAGACGCTGTCTCCAAAGATCATCACCAGGCGCTGTAAGAAAGGAGAGAGAGACAGACCTGTGGACCCATTCTTAGCAGAAGTTAGTATCCAGAAGGTTTAAGTGGAGAAATTTCAGCAACAGTTAATCCTTCTGGAGAACTATCCCTCACTCTTAGTCCCAATGGGATAAGATCATCTTTTCTGCCAGAATGGCCACGAATAAATGGCTCCTCTGAGAATCAAACCAAACCACATTGTGCGAAATGTGAAGGTTGAAACTGTTAATTATTCAGAGGATCCACTCTATCTCTATTCTCCTAGACCCAAACATCCAGATTCATTCATTCCCAGAGGGAAATACTGGAAATAGCTCAGCCACCCATCTGTGCGGTGACCTATGAAAAGTAGGATCATTGTCTGGGGAGGTGGAGCAGGGTTTCGAAGGTGAATTGCTGTGAGGACCCTTCATTCTGGCCTTTAAATTGGAATGTCAGGCTTGCTCAATAAAAATGAGGTTGCAATTCGGATGCAGCCAAAGAGAGGCTAGCGGAGGTGTGTGGATTGGTGACCGGAAGGGATTGGTGACCGGGAGGGATCGGTGACCGGGAGGGACTAGTGACAGGGAGGG
>NC_063357.1:35291068-35378600 GCF_021869965.1 Rhincodon typus | reverse complement strand
CAGCAGGCCAGGCAGCATCAGAGGAGCAGGAAAGCTGACGTTTCAGAAGGGTCCCGACCCGAAACATCAGCTTTCCTGCTCCTCTGACGCTGCCTGACCTGCTGTGTTCCTCCAGTTCCACACTGTGTTATCTCAGACTCCAGCATCGACAGTTGTTACTATATTTAAGAATCAATTGCGGATATTTTACCAGTTTAAATAAGCTTCCAGTTTAAATAAGTATCCACTCCTGCACCTACTCTTTGCCCTATCTCTCTATCATCCTTCGGTGATATTGCAATTGGCTTCATCAGAGGAGAGGATTGACATTAGGGTTTGAGTTTCAGACCCATGTTAAGAATCATTTCTGGATATTTTACCCGTTTAAATAAACTCTAAATTTTCTCAGAATAAATTACATTGTTCGATCCCAGCAAATGGAATTTACCGACGAACAACTTCTAAATGTTTACACTAAACCGTAAACAGTGATATTTCATACTGTGTATAAGGTCGTAGTGTTGTCAGTACGACCCTTGCATTATTTGGTCAACACAGGAAACTACAGGTCACAACAAGTTCTGGCTGCAGTTTTAACAGAGCTTAGAGTTTAACTAGTTTAACCAAAATTCCCAGCATGCTTGCTTTTAGCTCTTAAACAGTCTTGAAGCCATTTCTGCTACTGGTAACTGACCACTGCTGATTTAGAGCTTCCATAAATGGAAATACTGGTTAAAAAGTCAAGGTGACAATGTTATGGAATTATCACTGACATGAGACTTGTACCTCCTCAGTCTACCTGTGGGATTGTGAAAACTGTCTGTTTATGTATTAAGGAGTGAACCACATCAGATGGGGTCATACAACATAGTGGTAAATGAGAACTACGATTACCTAAAAAAAATCACCTAAAAAGCAAAAGCAATAATTCAAAAGGACAAGCTTGTTAATATGACCTGGAAATCTAGGTGTCAGCACCGAGTCAATGTTCTAAACTTTAGTAACTCTACCAATTTCTCCTTGTTTAAGAAAGTGCTTTTAGTCACTTATCCTAATAGGGGAGTTTTCGAGACCAGAGGAGGTGTACTTTATTCCCCTGAAATCAATGGGAACAGGAAATAAAACCTTACCTTTGTCTGCAGACATGCCTAGCACAAAGGAAGATGGTTGTGATTGTTGGACGCAAAACACCTTACCCTAGTATATCACAACAAGAGTTCTACTGGGCAGTGCCCTTACCCAACCATCTTCATCAATGAGCTTCCTTCATCATAAAGTCCAAAGTGGAGATGCTCAGTGATAATTGCACATTATCGCAAACATTCATTGCTCCTCAGATAATGAAGTGGTTTGTGCAAAAAGATCAGGACAACATTTAGGCTAGGGCTGGTTATTGAGGGTAACATCCATGCCCGTAAGACCCAGGTGATGACAATCTCCAAAAAGATTGAATATAACCATCTCCCCTTGGCATTTAATGGTAATACCATTACTGAATTCCCCACAGTTGATATTGACCAGTTGTATATTGATGCAGGTCAACGTCTGGGAAGTCTGTGGCAACTATAGAAACATAAAAAATAGGAGCAGGGGTAGGCCATTCAGCCCTTCGAGTCTGCTCCACCATTCAATCTGATTGTGGCTGATCTTCCAGCTCAGTACCATATTCCTGTTTTCTCTTCATACCCTTTGATCAATTTAATCCTCAACTCACTTTCTGATTCCATGATTCTTCTCTACCATCTACAAGGCACAAATCAAGAGCGGGACAGAATTCTTTTCACCTGCATTGGTGAGGTCAGCTCCAACTACTGTTGAGAAATTTACATGATCCAGGACAGAGCTGCCTGCTGGATTGGTGGGCATCCTACACCCACCTCGACTTGCCAAGGCCCCTTCGACAGCAACTTCCAAATCCATAAACCTCTCCACCACCTTCTCAAACACAATTAGGAATGGGCAATAAATGTTGACCTTGCTTGTGATGCTCACATCCAATGAATAAATAAAAGAAGTGGAGCAAGAGGAACAACTATAGCATTACCAACACTAACATCACCAGCTAGTTTCTCTTAACTTACTTACTGCTCCTTAGGACACAGAGGTGGACACAGTGATCCATCTCCACGGAGTTGAGATCCTCAACATCAGGTTGGCAGCAAGAGAATTGTCTTTCTCAACATGTGGGGCCACCAGTGCCTCAAGACGTTGAGTCTCTCACCATCCTTATTGACATGTGGATGCTCCTGGAACAAAACCTTCCTCCCAGTGGGACAGAAGGACACATCATTGGCTTCTGGTGGGCCAATCCCATATTTCCTCTCCTCCTGACTATCTGTCATTCCCTGTCCTCTCCTCCTGCAAGGAGGGAAAGCAGAGAGCTGAAAGAACTAGAAGTTGCTTATTAGAAAGGGAGAGGGGGAAAGACATTTGTGTAGGGTGACAGTCAGGTATGAATGTAAAGCATAGTGTCTGTTGACCAAAAAAGGAATATGAGTTGCCTTGAGAGAGAGTGCAAGAGAGGGAGTGTATGTGTGTGTGTGTGTGTGTGTCTTATAGAGACGGGAGGGTGTGTGTGTGTGTGTGTGAGTGTGTGTGTGTGTGTGTGTGTGTGTGAGAGAGAGAGAGATGGAGAGAAAGAAGAATTAGTGGAGTTGCAGGATGTATTACTCTGAGGACAATGCTGGGAAAGTTGGAGTGTGGAGCTCAGCCACTGAAAGTGTTTGGCCACATTTCATTCCCTCCTCAGGCACTGGATCCTTTGGTGAACTGTTTCTAATCTGGAGGAATCATAGTCCTCCGCGCAGCAGGCCAGATTGAGCAGCTGGTCACTTTGCTGGAAGGCTGCAGCTGAAACTGCAGGGAGAAGGGGAAGTAAAGACCATTGAGACTGGGTTGAGGGGCGGGGGGCGATAATCAGAACGTTTGGGGGTGCTGAAGGTAAAGAGGAGATCAGAAACCAGGATGGATGAGGGAGATTGGAAAAACTGAAGACGAGAGATGATCATTATGTGAGGATTGGACTGGGGACAGAGTCAGTCAGTCAGAGGGGGGTTTGCATACCTGATTGCGAGTGATTAGAGGTTGGGTAGACAGGGTATGCACGTTAATTTGGTGGGATGGTAACGAAACAGTCCCGCTCCTCCTGGCTCGTAAGCCACTCTGCAGGACATTTGTCAGCTTGGTCAAACTGTTCTTACATCATTTCAACCGTCAGCTTTCACTAGTCCCTAAGAAATGTGGCTGACTGCATCTATCTGCATCAAAGCTAGAGACTTGCAGCATCATTAGCTATTTTAAATTGTGGACTCAACTTTGCAGAGCAGGTTAGAGTCCTGCCCACAATGTGCCTGTTCGACTCTGGAAAACGAGTTAATGAAAATTAATTCTGCAGCCCATGTTTACGCAGTCACGCATTAGCTCATAGAGAGAAACAATACAAACACATGCCTTCTTAACCACGCCATAGTATCAGTAATTATTGTTTTATAATCTTTTTATAATCAATCTCTTTGGAAGCATTACCATACCAAGTATCACATCATAAGGTTGGATTGGAACTGAAGCCTCTAGCCTTGGTTAAGGGGCACTCCCCTCTACCACAAGATCCTAATTTTTAAGATTAGTATCATGAGGTGGATATCTGAGGATGTGTTTGATTGTACGACAGGGCCTGCTATTGTAGTTACTTTAATGAACCTGTTCAGACACGCCATGACACATGCCTGGAGCAGGTAGGACTTGCCAGAGGGAAGGACACAACCACTGAGCCAGAGTACTCTGGGTATGTTTTTAATGGTCACAAGATATTTCCTAATTAATCTATTCACACCTCTGGAGCAATTGGGGCATGAACCGAAGCCTCCCCGTCCAGGGGTGGGGAAACTATCATTGCACCAGTTCAATAATTCTAGGGCCTAAACTCTCCCATGTCCCAGCCCCCTACCCCACACATCAGGCCTTGTTACCACATAGCCTGCCATTACACACTACCTGTTATTAATCACTAATAGTCCCCATTAATAACTATTCACCCTCCCAGCCTCATCATTATCAACTCTTTGCCTGTCCAACTGCTCTTTTCTCTCTCTTCAGGCTCTATCCTATCGTTTACTCCCTACCCCATCCCCCTCCCCTTTTTTCTGCATATAAACTGACGTTTTCCCAGCCACCATCAGTTCTGAGGAAGGGTCACTGGACCCAAAATGCTAACTGTTCCTTCCTTCACACATGCTGCCAGACCTGCTGAGCTTTTCCAGCAACTTCTGTTTTTGTTATTGCACCCAAAAGTCCCGGTTCTTTTTCTAATTGGCTCAAATGAACCCCCAATGAATGTCCTTCACCGACATATAATTAAACACAGTTGATATACGATAAACACCACTTCCATCAAAGCTAGAATTATTTGAGGCGTGATGTGATTAGGTTTCTGTGTTGTGCAGTTTGAAACCCATCTCCCAAAAATACTACTCACCCACTTGTTCTAGGGAGTTAAAATTTCCATCTCCATTTCAAACTGAGTGTGAGAAAAATTCAGGCTAGAGAATGGATTGTTACGCTATGGCTATAGTCTCTGATCCACACACCCTTCAAGCATGACTTCCTAAGGGAAGCATAGGATGAGTGAATTTACGAATACGTCCCTTCTCAGCACCCACTGCTGTGAAAGGGCCAAGCCTTCACCTCGTGCTGCACCAACACTACAGTACCATTGAGTAATGCACCTCCCTCACTCCCCCGCTTATCCCAGTACTGCCGCTGTTGGACCTGTTTTTCTCCCAAACCTGCTCATCACACTTTCCCCCACTCTGCCACTATTGAACGATGTGGAATCACTTCCAAAGGCCTGCCACATAGTGAGGTGGTGACCTGGTTCCTGTTCGCAAATTAAAATTTACTGGGCAGATGGACCCCTGGATTCATGCTCCACATGGCCCAGACCAACCCATGATACACTCATCTTTAAAATTTCCCTGAGTGCTCAGAGACTTTGACATCAATGAAGTTCAAGTTCTTGATACCTTCAGATCGCAAAGAACAATAAATCTCTCGGACAGATGATTTATCCTCAAGGTACTTAAAGAGATAAAAGGTGAAGATTTATGAAGCACTTAAGAGTCATTTTGAGGGAGTTGATGATTACTGCGGTGGCTCTAACACCGTAAAAACTGCCAAAGATAGACAAAGAGGGTTACCAAGGTTATTTCTGCAATTATAGAGCCATTAACCTGACTGCAATAATTATAAAAGTAATTATATGAATATTCAGAAATAACATAAAAAGCATTTGTAAAAAAAAAATGACAGACACCATGGTTTGAGGAAGATGAAATGTTTTCTGCTCCAAAGTTATGGAATATTTCTGAGAAGGTGATGTGGTAATGAGAGAAGCTATTTGATTTAGTGTAGCATGAGTTCCAACAGCCTTCAATAAAATGCTATATGAAAAATTACTTTACAAATGTAATTTCAATAGACATCAAGGGAAAGGTATGAAAATGCTTTGATAGTTGACAAAGTGGAAGACTACAGTGTGAGTTAAATTATAATGATTAAGTCCTGAGTTGCATCATTCTTAACATCCTCTTGTTTCTGAACCCTGACATCCAATACTGATCTAAAAATTGACATTTGAATGCAAAGCAGTTTACATTGTAGATGCTATTAACATTGATAAGGCAGATGAGACCTCAGAGGAGGCATACAAAGATGTTTTAACAGAATTTATGCCTTGGGTTGATTAGAGGTAAAATGCATTCAACTCATGGGACTGGGTTTATCCATCCTGTGTTTTGAATGCTAATTACTTGCATTGCCAGAACACCCAATCTAAACAGTTCTTAAGTGTCAAGTATGCTTGTCTGAGCAAGATCCCTGAAGAATGTGTAGCTTAAATTACCTCCTTACGGCAACTACAAAACAAAAGAAATAGGGATATTTGAAAATACTTATCATCAAGTGCAAAACTGAAGTAGGAGCAGTTAGGAAAGATTGCTGATAGTCGTTTGGAAAATAGAAGCACAATGTGATGAAAGGAGGGCCTTCATTTTAGTGTATACATTGAAATTTGTGCACTGCTGTTATTCTCACAAATAGCTGGCAAAGTTTCATCCTGACAGCATAGAGCTCTTTGCAAGATAAATCTTTATGCAATGCTGAATGCAGACTAATGTTACCCCACCTGTTGCAAAAATGCCATTTAGCAGTCTTTGTCTGGTAAACTTGTCCAATGATATCACTTCCAATTTCCACTAAGAAGTGGAGGGTGAGGATTGGTATCACTTTGCTACAAATGCCCAAATTTTGTGTTCTAACTCAACCATATTTAGGGAGCAGACAGCACTAATAGTACCAATGGCAGCTTGACAATGCACTAATGATTCAGCTTTTCTCTGCTCCCAATGATGGTGGATTGCCTGGCCAGATAGTGCTGCCATACCATCCACCTGCCCATGCCCATCTACTGGTGGTGACTCTTTCCAGGATTGAAGCATTCACTTGTTTCAGGCAGATGCAAACATATGATCAGTTTGTGTTAGTATGGGTTCATCTGTTTCTCATGCAAGCTCGGGCCAGATCTGTAGGTTTCTTTTAAACAATGTTTATTAACAACGTATACATGATGATACAGCAGCATTGGTTCCAAAACTGTGTCTGTAGTTGCTGCAAAGCATTCTGGACGAATAGACAATATGCGAGGAATTATGACACAGAATACTGTAATTTCTGACAGTTTGCCTGGAAAGCTGAAGATAAAGAATTGTCTGTGCTCTTAAACAAAAGTGGAAAATCATATTTATGTCTTGGTGTTGTTGAAGGACTACCTGCAAGTTTTTCTGAAATCTTGTACAGTGTCATAAGGTTCAATTTCTCAGTTGCTGGTTGATAGATCATCTAGAACAGCTGAAATTATTGGATCTCCTATCCTATATTCAGTAGTCGTATGTATTGGCCCTTCATTATGACTGTTAGTTGCATCAACTGAGATAGGAGTGGTTGAAGATTTCTGCTCACCTGACCTGGAGGAGGGATCTTGATGCACTGCATCAATGACTGAAGAGCCAGGTACCACAAGACATCCTTCCTGAAATGATAAAACTAGGCCTGACAGTGACATAATTTCAGATTCGCTCCTACATGTGTCTCATGGTTAGGAATCTCTGAAGAAATTGACTCATCCTCTTCTGTCATGACTGGAGGAGGATTAGCATGAGGCTGAGCAAACTTCTTGGAAAAGCTGAGACACCCCTTCACAAACATACATCCAATCTTCTTGATACAAAACTTCAGTAGGCTGGAAAAAATGGGGAAATGTTCAGAAAATGTCACTCAACCTTCCTCAGTCAAAATCTCGAATTCCTGGACCAGCTGAGGTGATTCCTTACAAAATGGAATATAGTTATTGTCTGGCCATGGAGTGTCTGGTAGCCACTGTAGAAGATCTAGTTGGATATAAACTTACCAACTCTACAAGGGTTTCCTTTGATTTCGTAAGATGTTAATGTGGCCTTGTATAAATACCATTTTAGGCAAGTGTTGCTTCAAAATCACTCTGAACTGAAAGTGTGTGGCCTGCAAGTCCTTGGATCTTGATGTTTGATGGTCAAAAGTGTATATTGTTGACCCATTTACGAGTATCAGGTAGCACAGTAATAGTTGCTCCTAAATTAAGACAAAAAAGTATTAAAATGTCACTGATTGAAAATCCTGGCCCAGATGATCACCATCTGCCAGAAGCCAACAATATTCACTTGGCCAAGTAAACGTGTAACCTCAATTTATCCTTCTTTCTGGGTTCTCTTTGTTCAGATGTTGGTATATTTATCTTTAAGAGGGGATCTTGCATTGCAGAATTACTGAAAATGACCAAATCTGCCACAATGAGAATATTGCACATTGTCTGCTAGAAAATCTTATTGTTTGTGTTGCCATGTTGCATCACAATACCAACACTTCAAATGGCAGTTTCTAGGTTTTGCTCAAATTTTTCCAGGTTTCTTGTTTGACAGGGCAGATATCTTGGTGCCTAGCTCATTGATGAGCTTAGACCGAGTATAGAAGTTACACTGAATGACATCTTAGTTTTGTGTCTTAGTCAGCCTTATATGCTGGACAGTATAATCTAACATTAAATCTGCTTTACCCTTCAAAAAAACATCAGAGAGTTTGCATTGGAAATTCTGACAACTGTTATATCTCAAATAAGTTCATCTTTTGTTGTGTTTTAATCACACAATTTGGCCAAACTATATAAATCATTAATAAACAGGTCTGTCAAGTTCTCCTGTCTGCAATGAGCAGTGGGTGTTTTGGACATGTTCAATAATGAGGTTCTTCTTGCAACTAAAATAAACATTGAATGTTGCTAGAACTGATTGAAAACCTGCCGAGGTTGCCATATGAGGATATCATCAGCAATAGGGACCACTGCATAGAGAAGTACTGACCTGCAGTTTTTACTCATTAAGATCGAGACCTGATGCTATTCTATAGCTGTATCTTTTATAATTCCTATCAATGTTCCATCTACCCTAGATTGGTGATTTCACTGATTCCACCAGGTTTTAGATTACATGTTTTTTCATATAAGTTCAGGCCACATTGTAGATTACATGTAAACAATGTTTGTTAACAGCAGTATAAACCTGATCATAAGCTCCTTGTTTTGAGCTGCACCAGTTCCATCTTTCTTGCAGAGCCCTATCTTCTCACTGCTGACCTCACAGTTACATCAAAGCTTACCTCAGAGGCTCAATGACATACTTGTTAAACACTATCCCCACATTTTTATTGTAACAAAGAGATTACCGTTAGTCTGTGCAGAAATCCAGCAACAGAAACCAGCAGCAAGTAATGGAGTCCAATTCAGCCCATGTCTGTTATCCATCTGTCTATTTTAATGGATGTTGAATGAGACATAGTAGAAGTGAGACCTGTTGACCACACTGCCCAGTCTTTGTGAGCCCCAATTGAGAAATTAACATCCTTCACCAGGAGCTGGACCCTGTAAAGTTTATTTTCAGTCAGGCACTAAGTGATCTACACTGAATAGACAGTATGCATTACAGGAAAAGGCTATTACAGAGGAGAAGGAAGGCCGAGATAACAAGGTGTAGAGCTGGACGAACGCAACAGGCCAAGCAGCATCAGAGAAGCAGGAAAGCTGACGTTTCGGGCCTAGACCCTTCTTCAGAAACCTTCTTTCAGAAGGAAGGCTCACTGGCTGTTGAATACGACCATCGTTACTATGTGATTCCAGTATCTTCAGACAGTATTTGAAGAGAGGAGTGTTTTTCAAAAGCTACTGAGCAGGTCATTTTCCTTTTTTTTGCCCCTTTGGTACCTACTCCCCTCCTTGTTAGGTATCAGCCGTATTCACCCACATTGCTTCCAATGAGATTCTTAACCAACGTTTTGACTGCCTGATCAGGTGAAATTTGAATTTCTTGAACCGTTTTTATGTGAGCAAATGCAACAACCTTATCATGCCCAGTAAGATCCCACCAGCAGCAGTCAGAGTAAGGAATTAATGGGTTCTCATGTTACTGACTTTGAGTGGAGTATTGGCCAAAATAGTAGAAGATGTCTCTGCTTCTTTTCAACGAGTGCCACAGAATCTTTTACATGTGCCTGACCAATGGGAGCAGATGACTAAAAGGAGCAGACAACTGAGATCTCCATTTAAAATCTTCAGAGCCATTTTATGAGCCACTACTATTAGCACAGTTGGTAATGATTGTGGTTGGAAAATCAAGCTTACAATATTTTGATCTAACAATTGGACCACACCCCCTTCCCCAAACTAAAGAGGGATCATAAACGACCTTCCAGCTAGCTTGAAGGATGGAGCTGCTGATAAGGCACATTTTCTCACTGCAATGTCACTTTAGATTATATGTCAACACCAAGGTCATGAACTAGTTCTCTTACTATATATTGACCCTCCCCCAGTTGCATGATGACAATAAGCCAATAATAAGTTCACCCTGAATAGACCTATAAAATCACTTCAACGCACTCTAAAAATTTGGATATAGCTGGGGAAGGGCAGTTAATTAACTTTGTTCCTGAAGGTGAGAATTCAGTTTTCTTTAGCATTTGGATTTTAATTAATCTTGGAAGGTGCAAAATTTGAATGACTAATACAGACCAGAATATTTACTTTTGGATGTGGTATATCAAGCCTTTTGCATAGTTACTGGTCTATGCTGGTAATACTACATGTTAGATTGTGTTCCTCACCTCTGGCCCATTTTGATGTTTAATGATTGGATGAATATTGAGGATTAGACAATCAGTGCCTTAGTTATAATTCTACAAAAAGGAAACTGAAGGTTTCCAGAAAGTGCAGAAAAAACATGATAAGGATGTTACCAGAATTGAGCAGATGCAACTAACAGTAAAGATTGAGATCAGATCTGGTTAATAGTATTTAAAATAACGAAAACATTCATATGGACACTGTATGGAGAAATTATTTCCACTTACTGGTGACACTAGAAGAGACCATACATTATAACCTGGGTTATAATGTCCAGATTTTCCAATCAGGATCAGAAACTTGATTGCAAATCCTGATTGGGCAACAAAATTAGACACATACCTTTGGAGGAGATGTTCCAATTAATTTCCTGGTCAGGAGCCTACTCACTCAAAACAGTGTAAACAAATCCAGGAATCTAGGAATGGACAGGATGAGCAGGGAAACCATACCTCCTTTGCCAGAGGTGCTATATTCGGTGCTTTGAAGCTGCTATAGCTACTTTGAAAGTTACTGAGGGAAGGTAAGATTGGGGCAGGGTGGCAGATAGAAGGGGGAGTAGGGTGTCAAATGCATGAGAATAGAGAGGTACGGAATTAACTGGGGAGGGGTTATGGTGATAGGTGGGTAGGCAATAGACTGTAGAGTGCCAGGAGGATGTCTGTGGGTTGGCAAGTGGAAAGGAAGTATTAGGGTAGTCAATTGGTGAGGGGGTAGGATGCCAGAAAGGTGAGGGGTTAGGGTGGCAGGTGGTGGGGAATTAGGTGACACATTGAGTTGCTAGGTTGGCTGGTAGGAGGGGAGAAGCATGGGATGGCAGGTGAGTGAGTGGGTGGAATGCCAGTTGAGTGAAGGGATAGGGGTAGGATGCCACGTGGTTAAAGGGTAGTATGTCAGTTAAGAACAGGAGTGCCTAGAGTACATTGAGGTGTCAGGTCCAGTGATAGAAGCTGTGTGCTGTGAGGACAGGTCATATTGTAGAGGAATAGGAGGCATTGGGACAGGAGGGGAAGTGGTTCATTGGTGGGATGTCAGTTTGGTCAGGGCTAGTGGAGGCCTGTCGTGAGTTGGGGGTATGTTGGGTCACGTTGGGGCAGTATTGGTGGGTGGTGTGGTGGGGTGAGGGGGAGGTGATTGCAGGGGTTTTGTCAGGTCCACTGAGTGCTGGTAGCGAGTCAGACTGAGGCTTGTCCCTTGTCAGAGTTAAGTTGGATCAGAGCAATGTTGTCAGGTCTGATAGAGCCAGAGAGCGGATATTCTCATGTCAGCTGGGACTTGATGGGAGTTGGGAGGTGGGATGGAGTTGCAGGTCAGTGGAGTGATGTTGGATCACATGAATGAGGATCAGGGTTGGTGTGTTGGGTCTGACTGTGTTGGTCCGAGGCACTGTTGTATGGGATCAGTGGGAAGTTGGGGTTGGTAAGTAATGAGTTGGGGAGGTATGTTTAATAGTTAACAGGTTAATGAGTTAGGGCAGGTTTTTGATCTAATCTTTCTTGGGTAACTATTTAACTTAAGTCAATTGTATTCCTCTGAAGTCTCTGACTCAAATTCGAATTGGGGACTTTGTCAGGGAGTTCCAGACCTCGGGTAATTGCCCTAAGGAAAATTTCAACAATATAGCAATTCTCATGGAGTCAGCTACATCAGTCCCTTTGCATTGTCCTGAGACACAACACGATGATCATCCTGTTGGAAAATCTGATTTTTCTCCACAGTTTCTGGCAGACCTGGTGAGCTTTTCCAGCAATTTCTATTTTTGTTTCTGATTTACAGCATCTGCCCTTCTTTCGGTTTATATCCTTTTGGAAAATCTGGGCAGGGTCATAAGAATGGCAGGAGATCACTTCCTCCCAGGAGTATGATCCATTATTAAATGAGTTCATGGCTGGTTTGTGACCTGACTCCACACACCTACCCCATGCCACTTAATGTCTTTGGGATCACTAACGTCCATCAGTCTTTGTTTTAAAATAAACAATTGATCTAGCACCCTTCGCCATTTGTGGAAGTCAGTTTGAAGAGTTTGTGTTTTTTCATTTCACTCCTGAAAGATTCCCTCCCTAGCAAAATTGTGTCTCACTATCTATGCTATTTGAAATCCTAATATCTTGAAAACTTGGATCAAATTGCTCATTAATCTTTTAAATTCATGGGATATACAACTCTGATTTGTGTGCTCCCTCATTTTTTTTTAACTATTTCCGGACCAGTCATCTTTATGGTAAACTTGCGCTGTATTCACTCAAAGTCAGAACTGCTCAGAGTCAAGAAAGCCACAAACGTCAAATGAAAAGTTCAAGAGCAATTTCTTTATACAAAGTGGTGAAATTGTACACTGCCATATGCAGTTTTTTAAAAACATATTGGACGTGGCCATCACTTGCTGTGTCAGGACTTATTTGCCCATGGAGTCACAGTAAGGACAAATGGTAAGGAATGTAGATTGCCTCCCCTAAAGGAGATTAGAGAACCAAATGGATTACCACTATGCCATTGCATCATGGAGTGGATTTGGAGACGTGTTACATAGAAGATGGTAAAAGAAGTCAAGGGAGTTAGGGTCATATTGAGAATAAATAATTGAAGTAAGAGGGTGTTTGTGTGGAGTATGAACACCCAGTAACAGTTGGACCAAGTGCCCTTGTCATTTTTGACATCAGGAGTCTTTAGAAAATTGAAGACTGTTGTAATTAAAACAACACACTCCAATTAGAAAGGGAGGTGATGGCAGTTATTGGATCCCCAAGACACTGCTGCAGCTGTTCCTCCGGGAAATATCCCAGGCCCCAAATCACAACTTACAGCCCAAAATGCTGGAAAAGCTTTCGGAAATCCAAAGTTGTGTTATTCATGCCATAATAAATACTTTCTGGCATAGATATATAACTACACTATTTGTATGGCTGTTATTTTTAGGTTTTTGATTAATGATGATCACCCAGGACGTTGAGTATTCAGTGACTGTAATGCTGTTGACTATCAGGAAGAGATGGCTACTCACTCTCCTTTGGGAGATGTTCATTGTCTGGTACTTGTGTGGCACCAATATCACTTGCTATTAGCCACCTAAGCCTGAATGTTGTCCAGCTGTTGCTGCTCACAGACATAAGCTGCTTCATGTTCCAATGAGCAACAAATAGAATTGAACACTGCAATCAGCAGTGAACATACTTACTTCAGAACTTATGATGGACTGGGGACGGGAAGGCTATTAACAAAATAACTGAGGGTGATTGGGGCCTGGGATATTTCCCTGAGGAACAGCTGCAGCAGTGTCTTAGGGCTCCAATAACTGCCATCATCTCCCTTTCTAATTGGAGTGCGTTGTTTTAATTACAACAGTCTTCAATTTTCTAAAGACTCTTGATGTCAAAAATGACAAGGGCACTTGGTCCAACTGTTACTGGGTGTTCATACTCCACACAAACACCCTCTTACTTCAATTATTTATTCTAAATATGACCCTGACTCTCTTGACTTCTTTTACCATCTTCTATGCAAACTATCCACTTTCTTAGATGAGTACAACTCCAAAAACTCTACACTATCTGTGATAAAGAATCCCTCTTGATTAGTACTACTTCCATTACCTCAAACATTCTTTCTATTTGTGACCAGCGCAGTGCCGGCAATGGGTACTACTACAAGATGCACTGCAGCAACTCAGCAAGGCCTCTTTGCAAGCAGATCCCAAACCCACAATCTCAGCTATGTAGGGGAACAAGGGCAGCATGTGTGTGAAAACACCACTACCTTCACATTTCCCTCCAAGCCTCATACTGTCCTGATTTGGTAATATATCTCAGTTCCTATACCATTGATCATTGGGTGGCATGGTGGCTCAGTGGTTAGTACTGTTGCCTCACAGTGCCAGGAACCTAGGTTTGATTCCACCCTTTTGTAGCTGTTTTTGTGGTTCTCCCTCTGGGCACTCCGGTTTCGTCCCACAGTCCAAAGATTAGGTGGATTGGCTGTGGTAAATTACCCATAGTGTCCAAGAATGTGCAGGCTAGTGGGTTAGCCATGGGAAATGCAGTGTTATAGGGTCTGGGCGGGATGGTCCTCGGAGGGTCGGTGTGGACTCAATGGGCTGATTGGCCTGCTTCCACACTATAGAGATTCTATGATTCTATGAACTCTCGCCATAACTATGGGAGTATCTAAACCACAGATGGACTGCAGTGGTTCAAGGAGCTGACTCACCACTACCTTCTCAAAAAAAGACTAAGTGTGGACAATAAATATTGCCTTGCCAGTGAGGCCCACATTTCATGTGTGTATAAAGAAAAAACAGCAATCAATTTCATTGTGACAGTGATCTTGAATTCTGGTTTATTTTTGAAAAGGTCTATAATGAGTTGAGTTGAGATTTTGGATTCTTTCCTTGCATCCAGAACTCATCTCCATTTTTATAATTCATTGGAATTCATTCCAAGCAAAGTGCCTTTTCCCAGCAAGATAAAGACAGATCAGTGATGCACTGCATTTGAATTTAGAGGATCAGCAGGACTAACCTTTAGCTAAATAATGGGTTCTTAGGGTCTGATAGATATTTCCTAATGTCCAAAGGAGTAGCATCAAATTTTTGTTAAGTTGTCGTTGAAATTGATTAGCAACCTCATTCATATTAGCCATGCGTTGGTTAATGTGACAGATGGAAAAATATCAGACATTGCAGTTATAATCTATTTTTCTGGGATTGTGTCTGAGGCAAATTGTTGGAGAGGAGTTGAGGGAGTTTTACACCACATTAAATTGTGCCAGACATGGAAATGTGTCTTATTGCCAGATGAAGTAGGTAAACATTCCACTCTCTGTCCTGGATGTATAATGGTCTAGGTTTTCAGCTAATAGAGCAGGAACAGTACCCTCCATTCACTATCTTGACAGCTGCCCACAAACTTTTCATAGCCTTTTGAGTTATCAGATAAAAGGCCAACTATCTGCCTTACTGATGCGAGTATCTCAGCTGCTGTATGGTTTACATGAGTCCTGTGAAAGGGCGCATTCAGAAAGACTCCACATCTCTAGACATTCATTGATAGACAATTGTATAGATGTCTGCTATGTGCTTGATACCCCAATGGGAAATGAAAGATAGGAATTAATCCTGGCAAAGTAAAATGTCACAAGTTATCGTTACGAAAATGATCATATTTAACTTGCTGTTGAAACCATGTCAACGTGACTCACTAGTGTATGGCATGTCTTTGGCTGTTTGCTTAATTGTGCCACCACATGATTGGTACTTCCCGATTCTCCATTTCTGTTAACAGGGAAGTCAAAACCCTACACTTCTCCAGTGTCTGCACTTAGCAATTGGAGAATTTTTGGAGAGCTACCTCCATTTCTCTCTCTCTCCCACGTTCTTTGTTCTCTTCTCCTACAAGGAAGAAAGGAAGATATGCATGAGATTGTGCGTAATGGTGCGTGTTCATTGATAGCTGAAGCATAATTGTTAAGGCTGAACTTTTATTCATTCGCAGGTTGTCACTGGCTAGGCCAGCATTTGTTGCCCATTTCTAATTGCCCAGAGGGCAGTTCGGAGTCAACAACATTGCTGTGGGTCTTGAGTCACACATAGGCCAGACCAAGTAAGGATGGCAGTTTCCTTCCCTCAAGGACATTAATGAACCAGATGGGTTTTTCTCAATAATTGACAATGGTTTCATGGTCATCATTAAACCCAATTCCAGACATTTATAAAATTGGAATTCCACCCTCTGCCTTGGTGGGATTCAGACCCAGGTCTCCAGAACATTACTGGGAACTCTGGATTAATAGCCTAGTAGATCATACAGCGAGATCCTCACCTCCCTTTTCTATGAGCTAGATGAATGATATTGTACAGGATGAAGTTGAGTGGACATGGTAGCTGGACAGATGGGGATGTGAGGAAATTCATACAGATGGTTTGAGAAGTGAAGTCATGCAATAAACTACTTCTTCTTCAATGTAGAAGCTACTTGGACCAGCAAGTGGATTTCCTCCACCCCACTAGACCAAACAGGCATTGCAGATCCCTATATACCTAAAAGAAGATAGTCCCAGCAAACCTCTTGTGGTGTCTTTTGTTTAACTGCACTTTCAACAAAATGTGCAGGATTGCTCATAATACACTCACCTTTCTTCCCTGGTTATGCCCTTAAACTGTTTCCTTAAACTGAATTCAGGAACAAGGCACAAAGCTCTTAATGCTGACCTCCTCTGCCACTTCTAACCATGGTTTCAGTGCAGCTTCATTCTAGAGAACAGCATCTCTCAGTTCACCCTTAAAACCTGCAGCAGCATGTCAGGAAAGTCAGGGCATATCTCTGCTTCAATGTTAGATTTTCTCTTTGTGCCAACAATGCCTTCTGTAACTTGCACCTTTGAATTATCACTTTAGATATTAGAGTTCAGATTCTCTGTGCAGTTTTACATCATGCCTGCTTCCTCTGATTGAATGGGGAACCCAAGGTTAAAAAATAATGAGGTGGCCGAATTAACAAGACAATGGCTAGCATATTATCCTACCTCTAGAATTCTCGGGTTATATTGCATAAGAAAGATCATGTGTCAAGAGAGAGATAAAGAAATAAATAAGAAAAAAAAGATTAATTTTATCCTTTTTTAGAAATTTATACTGAATAAATTCTGAAGGGATGAAATCTCACATTTGTAAAATTGAATGTCAGTTCCAGGGAGTTCATTTGGCAGAAATGATAATTAATTATGCCATTAAAAATTGAATACATCAATTCTAACATTGTCTGTCCTATTTTATGTGTATATTCAGTAATTTCATGCATTTATATGTTCAGTTTGTCAGTGTCTGCCCATTGTTGCATTGGTCATGAAGAAACAGAGCATCTCTCCCTACAAGTTCCGGAACTCCACATTTAATTGCACATATGCAGACTCTAGAAGCAACTGTAAAATTTATAACATACTATATCGTAACAATGAGCTCCAATAGCCTCACCACGATTTTCAATGCACCATACAGGCAAATGTTTTAATTTTCAATCCAAAAAGACGATAGGCCAGTACAATTCCCAGTAACTAAACTGCACCTTATATTCATGCCAATAGTGAGCCTATAATTTATTTTGATGCGATTTAATTAATTGGATTATGCGCGAACAAGCTAGAGACACTTTTTTCCTAAGACATTTAAATGAGGTCACTTTTCCAATTACACCTTTGACACTGCATTAGCCAGTGATGTGGAATGTTTTAATCTTGCTCGGTGCATGGATTCTTTTAAAATGTATTACTAATGGATTGGATACCATTTATTACTGACACAAATCATCAAAAGGGAAGCATTTTGTAAGATAATTGTTTAATTTGGCGTAGAGAACAAAAACTGATTCTCTTTTCTTCCAGTTCCCAGGCAATCACTATTACCAGTAATAATCGTACAAATAAAAAAGACACGCATCTATATTCACCCACACCCAATCATCTCCATGCTGCTCAAAAAAAGCCTAAAATACCACAGATGCTGGAAATCAGAAACAACGGCAGAAATTGCTGGAGAAAGCAGAATTAATGTTTCGGGTCCAGTGACCCTTCTTCAGACCCTTCTCTTTATAGATGCTGAGTTTTTCCAGCAATTTCTGTTTCTGTATTTTCATGCTGCTTTCTTGTTCTTGCTGCGTGCATCCAGCACTAACTGGGCTGTTGACTGGGAGCACATATCAACAAGGGGCTCAGTATTTGTTTTATGTTGGTTACAGCAGCATCATAATGAACCTGGAATTTTTGGTACGTTTGAACAGAAATTGTGTACAATACTGCATGACTAGGTCTTACAGTACTGGAGCCATGATCATTCTCCTCTCAACTCTCGGCAATGTGTCCTTCCAAGTTATAATTATGGGGTATGTCATTAGCACAATCCCACATTGACCCCTACTAACTCGAATACTTCATCTTACCGTCAAGTCTTAATTTTTACATTAATATTTGCATTCGTATCTTAATTTCCCCTCAAATCTCCAACATCAATCCATCAGGCTTCACATTTTCCCTATTTGTGTTCTCATGAGTCTTGGAAGTTGAATAGCCTCTATCTGAACGCCTTTTCCTCGACTTGAATTGCCATAATTTAGATTGACAATATCTGTGTTTCTTTTTATAGTAACTTCTGACTCAACATCTTGTTCTTCCAAATGTATGACTGATCATTGTATTTGATGATATAAATAAAATTCCTCATTTTGCTATGTATAGTACTGTTCTGAAGTATACATTAAGTAAGATCTCTGTTGATTATCATCTCTGAACTATTACTCATTATTCCCCTTCCATCAAGAAGTGTAGGCACTTAAGGGTGGCACAGTGGCTCAGTGGTTAGCACTGCTGCCTCACAGCACCAGGGACCTGGGTTCAATCCCACCCTTGGGTGACTGTCTGTGTGGAGTTTGCACATTCTGCATGGGTTTCTTCCCACAGTCCAAAGATATGCAGGCTAGGTGGATTGGCCATGCTATATTGCCCATAGTGTTCAGGGATGTGGAGTGTGGGTGATGGTCAGTGTAAACTTGTTGAGCCAAAGAGCCTGTTTCCACACTGTAGGAATTCTATGATTTGGTACAATTGCTTCATTTATAGTTATAACCTATTGTTTTCAATAAGATTGCTCTCGACCTCGATCTCTTTGACTTTTAACCCTGGAAGTAATTTTTTTGGGTAGTACAGGAAGCTTTTGTTCTTTGTGTTCTGGATGTGGGAGTTGCTGTCCTTCCTGAATTGCCCTTGAACTAAAATGTTTATTAGACTACTTCAGAAGGCCGACATTAAGAATATGGGCTTGGCATCACATGTAGGCCAGCCAAGGTAAAGACAGCAGATTTCCTACCTTAAACTAATTTTCAACAATTGGCAATGGTTACTAGTTGTTGTTAAGCTAGCTTTTTAAAACCTAGATATTTAATGAATTCAAATTTTAATATGAGGCAATTTGTGATCATGTCCATAGAGCATGAACAATTACTTCGGGTTCAGAAATGCTAATCCAGTGACATTACTACTTCGCCACTGGCTACCCATTGGAAATTTCTGGAGTATTGCATGTAACTTTCCCTTGACTTTTAGTTTGATCTATCCTGGCCCATGCTGCTGGGTATCCAAGCAATGCATTGTTGACTATGGTTTGTTGTTTGATAAAACTGTTACATCATTCCAGTATCTAATTTAAAGTTGATGAAATGGCTGTTGAAATAAATCTGCTTTTAATAAAGCATTTTTTGGGTCATAGATTTCACAAAGGAAATTCTAGTGGAAATTCTTCAACTTCATTAATAGCCTATGTGTGAAGACATTTTCTTTAACACTTTGAAAGTAGAGACTTTACTTTGGCACATATTCCTGAAATAGACAATTCTTCAGCAGTGAAACATTCTGCAATGTTTTAGAATACTGCTCACGCTTGTAGGTCTTTTTGGTTCCACAGTGCTGACAGGGTTTTATGAAGTCTTGCACTTTCCCTATTGTGCACTTTCTTCTCTGATGCTTTTTACATTTCTTTGTTTAGGGGACTATATGATCACTGACAGTTTCCTTAGTCAAAGTTTATCTTCACCTCTCAGTATGACCCCATACTGTTTAGAACCTCAATTTGTCTCAAAAGCTGTACTGTTTTTCTAAGGTGGTGTATTCCTTAGACTGCAATAAGTCCACTAGGACTTATCAGCAATATCGAACCAAACACAACTCATGTTTATTCTGCTGTTAGGTCTCCATACCTTCATTCTTCAACCAGTCTGTAAAGGTCATTAACAAAAACATCTATTAGTTCACATAGTCTTTTGGTCCTCTGTGCTAAATTTGACCTTTTCTGTAATTTTTTTGCCACTCAGGTTGAAACAGTTCTCAGTGGCTTTTAAGACTTCTTCAAATTCATCAGTGGTTGTATTAATTCCCTGCCACATGTTATGATCCCTGCTCAGGATAATACTGGGCAAGACAAATTCCAAAGTGAAGCCTGGTTTCTTAGACCATAAGTTTTCTTTTTGCAGATTTCTTACCACAGAGATCAGTCACTGAGCATACTCATTAGAGGCTGCCAATGTACTTCTAACAAAATAACATAAAAGCAAAAGAACTGATTCAAAATCCGGAAATAGACATTACATTTCAATGGCATACAGGAAGTGCAATAAAGAGTGACAAATACAGATAGAATTAAAGGAAAAAGATGAAAGAGACAGGATAATTAAAAAAAAGTTTTCAGTTAAAAGTCTGTGACATTAATTTTCTTCAAAGAAACGAAACTCCGTACGACTATATTCTACTATACAAAAATTATTTGAAATAGTTTTATTGCAAGTATCAGAAATAAAGATCCAATCTTTTACCTTCAATAACAATCTTACCGTTTTGCCTCACTGTGTAGTGTTCTGGAAATCAAGCCCTGCTATTTCTGGAGTGATCAAAAAAGTTAAAGGTGTTATCAAGCTATCCAAAACTTTGCAATTAACTGTCCTTTTAGACCCCGATACACTTTCTATTTCTTTTCCTAATTCATCAAAATCTTCTGACTTTTTCTTCTGACCTGCTGGAGTCTTCCTTTTTGTTTCCCCTCTTCATTCCCCATGGTCCTTGATCCATAACTTCAGAGAAAAAAAACTCATGTTTCCGAGGCCTCACCATGATTTGTGTTGTGGCTCCACCAATTGAGCTACTCCCATGTACTCCATTTGGCACATTTAAAACCTCATGGATTGTGACTGCAATAGGATCTGGGCATTGATGTCTATATTGCACATCAAAGGCTGCTCTATGTAACTAGGTTGTCCTAGTCAGTCTGCTGCATCCCTGTCTAAGAGTGACTATTCTTTGACACACAGGAGTTCCAATAATCCTTTGTTCACAAACTAATGTACGGAATAATGATCACAGCTCTCTAATAGAGCTCTCATGTTCCTCTCCAGAATTTCAATAGCATGTAACTATTAGTGTCAGCATTATATCATCATCAGTGTTAATATCCTCATTTCTATTGTACTGCACGCCTCTTAAAAGACAGGTGCATTATGGCTGAGGGAAGTGCGAAGAGAATGGTTTGAGTTGAACCTGACTGGGAAAAGACACAACAAAGTTGAATATGGGAGAGCTTGAGTATCTGAAAGTATGGGGAATGTCCTATTTGCATATTTCTAACAGAACTTCCCAACTATCTCATTGTGGAGTAGACTTACTGGTGTTGATATCAGGCAGAGTCACCCAAGGCAAGTGGTGGGGAAATTACTAGAAATTAATTCTTGGGTTTAGTCAGAATATTTGGGACAAGTTCTGGAGCTGGTCATGACTTCACACGCAGCTGACATGGAGAAAGATGACTAACCTGCCTTGTTCATAGTGACAATCACCCTCAGGTAAAGATTAGGGACAGTTACCATGGTGATAAGTGTCACTGCAACACTTTGGGAAATACAGCTGCTCTTCCATTTTGGTGGCCACAAGGACTGGTGAAGAACTCTGAGTGGGTCAAGTCAAAGCCTGAGCTGTTCACGGATTGATCAACTTGTCAAATGATCTTTTCACTGTTGTTAAGCCTCTAATTTACATATTCAGAAGTCCTGTTTAGAGTGTCTATCTAGAAATTCCCCTTATGTCACAAAAAAAGGTGCATGTATTACATATCACAAAAATATAACTTCTATTGTAAACATATGAATAACTTAAGATACGCAGAGACAGTCAATTAAATTGAAAGATAACTTATATCGTGAATACCTATATACCTGCATCACCTATCTGAGAGCATTTGCTTCTTCAGCTTTTTTCCTGCTGGTTCAAAAAGTGTTAATGTTGAAATTACATTAGGTCCGTCTAAACTGATGATGTTAAACATTTTTTGGGTGGAGGTATTCTTGCACGAGGATCTGAATAAGACAGATGTGACATACCTGGCTGTTGATAGTTGTAATTCTGCCTAACTAATGATCTTATGGCTATCATGCAATAAACAACACTTTGTTATGTAAGGTAAGTACCTCTTGTTATTAAGACTGTATAGTGGTATATACTCTACCACTGACAATTAGATAGGCACTTAGACTCAGCAAAGAAAGGTGACAGCAAACTACTCCAGGCACAAGCCACCAGTGGTTGGTAACCAGAAGGTAGAATACTGCTGTCTTGTTCTGAAGAAGCCAAACTTCTTGTTGGAGTGTGAAATAACTGCACAGAGGCCGGTATCCTGTCACCAAGTCACCCTTTATTTACTTGTACACAGTACACTGGCTGTGGTCAGCCAGCTTGGAGTCTGTCCCCTCAACTGAGGAGATTCTAAGTGCCCTGTTTATATTTTTTTCTGTTTCCATGCTGTACAGCTCTATGACTCTTTGACTCTATTAAAACTTGCTCTCAATCCTGACTAACTGTAAAACTGACCATTAATCATTCACATGAATCATTTCCCTCACCACATTTCCCTCCCTGACACTTCGTGCACCCTGCTCCTCACCTATTTATTTGCCACCTGTATCCTTTTATCCATTTGCCATTCTACACTATCAAGCTCCTGGCAACTTACTGGCTCACTGAAATAACTGCACAGAGGCCGGTATCCCGTCACCAAGTCACCCTTTATTTACATGCACATAGTAAGTTGGCTGTGGCCAGCCAGATCATAGTCAGTCCCCTCAACTGAGGAGATTCTAAATCCCCTGTTTATATTGGTTGGCCAGGGCTTCTGGATTGACCTAGGTCAACAAACCCAATGAAGAACCTTGTAGTCAACAGGGTCCATCTTGTCCCAATCACTACATTCCTCCCACCCCAAGTCTGGGGATGTAGGCTTGGCCTTTCTCTTGTAGCTTTCCTTGCGGTGTTTTTGCCCCATGTCCTGTTCCTTTGATTTGGACTCTGACACACACGGCGTGTGCTAGACTGTAGCCAGTCTCTTGCATTGGAAGAGCCTTGGGAGGGTTTCCTCCTTGTTTTCTGGTGGCAATGGTATCAAGGCTGTATCTACCTCAGACCCTGAGGTTTCCTCGCCACTAGAAGGATAGTGAGAACCTATGGTTTCTGACAGGTGTTTCTGGCTGTTCTGATGGGCCAGGTAAGTTTTGCTCCTGCCCTGTTTGTGAGGTAACAGCTTTCAGATAACCCACGTGTTTGTTCAGAACTGTCTCACTTACCCAAACTTTGTAAGCAATGGGATCTGACCATGCGTTGGCGTCGCCTTGTACCCATAAGGGGCCATTTTCACGGTTCTGGCACCTAGCTTTGTCCCCCAAATCAATTGTCTCTCTCGCTTAGAGGTGGCATGTGGTCAGCAGTGGCGCTCCTGCTGCTGTTTCATCCTCCCCCCCAAGGTCTGGAAATGTCACGTTTCACAGTCGGTACAACCCGTGCTGCCTATTCTGCAAGCTGCACGGTTTGATGATTCCTTCACTCTCCGGCCTCCTGATTTCTGCCTCTACTTTTACCTGTGAGGCAAATTCCACTGGGTGGGCCTTGTAAACTCATCGAATTGCTTCCTGGTCAACATGTAAAGTGGCTTTGGCCCCTTTGATAGTCCCAAGCCCTTCCTCATATACTCCTGGGTATTTCACTAGGACTTCACTGACACAGCCATTTTCTAATTGAAAAATGTTGAGACAATCGTAAGTGAATCTTTCTCAACCAATTTCGCCCCAATGCGCTTGGGCCTGAGCCTCTTAATACCATCTGTGCTAACTGCACCAACTGCTTCTCATAGGAGACTGGAAACAAAGTCACACCCTTAATTTATAACAGTTCTCCTTTGTATATTCCCAGTCTGGCTGAGGTCTTGTGCAAACTTAAGGGTTGGAGATGCGAGCAAATCTTGTTAAAGACAGATTCTGCAACCATAGATACAGCTGCTCCGATATCGATCTCCATGGGAACTGGGTGACGGTTTAACCAAACATTCATTTTAATCGATTCCGATTTGGATGTCACTAAGCAATTTACTTGTTTTCAACCCACATGTGGGGGGGACTTTCCAGGGTGTGCACTCTCCTGGGAACTGGCCTATGAGTTTCCTTACTCAAGTCAGGCCTTATAGGACTCCTTTGCTGTCTTGAGTCCACATACTGGCAGCAAATACAATGGCTCACTGACCCAGATCCCAAAGAAATTTTTAGCCACTTGGCCGATGCTTGGCTTTGTTGTGGGATCCCTCTGTTGAGGATATGCCCTGCGCGAGGCTCTGTGATTGCTTACACTCAAATGGTGTTCCCCAAGCTCAGGTGAGGCTGTCCACTTCCATTGGGATGTCCTGTAGTTCCCATGCTCCACTTGCAGCATTTTCTAATGACAAAGCCAGTGGTAGTGCCTGTTTGAAATCCCGTTGGGCTTCAGCTAGTCAGCGCTTCTGCATGGTTACATCATTAATCCCACATACTAAACAGTCTCTCAGCATCTCATTCAGGGTTAACTCAAAATCACATACCTCTGCCAGTCATCTTAACCTCGTCAAAATCTCGATATGGATTCCCCCGGTTCTCTATCAGCCGAATAAAACTGATAGTGTCTCTGATTAGAGGATGTTTGGGGTCATAATATTCCTTAACAAACTCTGTCAACTCTTGGAAGGTTGTGGAATCTGGTGCCTCTGGGAAAGTTAAGCCCCTTATAATCAAGAATGCTGCAGGTTTGCAAGCAGTCACAAGGATTACTTATTGCTTTTCATCTGCCCCAATGTCATTTGCCAGGAAAATACATTGCACTCTTTCCACATACTGGGCTCAGTCTTTGACAGCAGGGTTAAATGAGTCAAGCTTCACAAGTAGAGACATGACACCAGAGATGCTTGCCCCAACTCCAGGATGACTGTTGTGAGCAAATATTCTTCAGGCACATACTGTTTTCTCCTGTCGCCACTGAAATAACTGCACAGAGACTGGCATCCCGTCACCAAGGCACCCTTTATTTACTTGTGAACAGTACACTAGCTGTGGCCAGCCAGCTTGGAGTCAGTACCCTGAAGTGAGAAGATTCTAACCTCCTGGTTATATTGGTCAGCCAGGGCTTCCTGATTGGCCCAGGTAAACATCCCTCATTGGGACCTTGTAGTAAATAAGGTCCACCTGGTTCTAATCACCACAGAATGTTTTCCATGAGTGACAGGGGCTAAATGGACACTGATCAAGTAGTCATGTGTGAGTCTAGATATATTTGTTTGCTATTTCCCTGTCAACTGTCTTATCCTATGCCAGCTTTAAAACATCTTCCAGCCTTACACACACCACAAATACCGTGTTCCTCCAATTTTGCACACCTGCACATCCTCCGCTTCCTTCACCCCACCATTGTCAACCACGCTTAGGCCTAACTCCTGAAATTCCTTCTCAAAATCTCTCCACATTTATCTGCTTAAAATCTTCCCCTTTATAAAGTTTGTAATCACCGATTATAACATCTGTTTATTTGATTTGGCGTCATAACACCCTGTGATCAGCCTTGGGATATTTTACTGTGCAAATAGTAATTCCCCTTGGTCCAACCATCTTCAGCTGTTTCATCAATTCCCATCTCTCCATCATAAGGTCAGAAGTGGGGATGTTCGCCAATGATTGCACAATGTGCAATACCCTTTGTAACCCTTTTGATACTGAAGGAGTCCAACTCCAAATGCAGCAAGATCTGGACAATATTTAGGTTTGGGCTGACAAGTAGCAAGTAACATTTGCACCACGCAAGTGGCAGGCAATGGTCATCTCCAACAAGAAAAAATCTGACCATTGTCACTTGACAATGGCATTGTCATTACTGAACGCTCCAATATCAACATTTTAGAAGGGCTATCATTGACCAGATATTGATCTGGACAAGTCATATTATTGTTTTAATTCATTCATAGCATATGGGTATAACTGCCTGTGCAACATCAGTGGACAGTTGAGAGTAACCACATTTCTGTGAGTCTGGAGTCAATGAAGGCCAGACCAGATAAGGATGGCAGTTTCCTTCCCTCAAGACATTAGTGGACCAGATGGGTTTTTTCTAACAATTGACATCAGTTTCATGGTCATCATTAGACTCACATTCCAGATTTTTTAAAAATTGTATCCAAATTCTACCATCTGCTATGGTCGGTATTTGATCCTGGGTCTCCAGATCATTACAGGGGTCTCTAGATTGATAGCCTAATGATAATACCCATTTGGCATTGCCTTCCCTCATATATATACTGTGTCTAAATGAGCACATCAAAGGCTAGGGACACTGCAGTGAGTAATTCACCTCCTGAATCCCCATAGCCTGTCCATCAGCTATGAGGCACAAGTCACGATTATGATGGAACCCTCTTCAGTTATCTGGATGGATGCAGCTCCAACAACACTCAAGAAGCCTCATACCATCCAGGACAAAGCAGACTATTTGATTTGTGCTTCATCCACAAATATCTACGCTGTCCATTACTGATGTTCAGTAGCAGCAGTGTGTACCTTCTACAAGATGCTGTACAGAAATTCACCAAGGCTCCTTGCATAGTACCTTACAAAACCATGACCACTAATATCTAGAATAACGAGCAGCAGTTATGGGGGAACACAACCACCTTCAAGTTCCCCTCCAAGCCACTCACCATCCTGACTTGGAAATATATCGCCGTTCCTTCAGTGTTGTTGGGTTAAAATCCTGGAACTGTTCCCCCCCACTTTATGGAATTGTGGATCTTCCAAAGGGACTGCAGCGGTTCAAGACAGCAGTTTACCAACACCTTCTCAAGGGTGACCAGGGATAGTAATAACTGCAGGCCCAGTCAGTGATGCCCACATCCTATGAACAGGGAAAAAAAGGGTATTTTTTGTGGCAGTGTAGCATGTTTGGAGATGCAACTTTTGGAATATATCAGTTTGATTATCATCAGCAATCAACTTGTACTTGTCCTTGCTTTGTTTTGAATTTGGAGTATAATTCTATTTAGTTTTCCAAAGTAATGCTACATTAGTTCATACAACTCCCTGCAAGGACACTTTATTTTCAGTTTGATCTATACACATTACCTTCACACTATGTTAGGACACCCGTACTCTTTCAGGTTATTGGACTTAGTCATACGACTCTGATATCATGTTTGCAATGTTAATGCCATGACTCTACGTGCCTTGTCATAAAGTAACCACCTGGCTGTTTCCATATATACTTTGGAGGCTTAAAGAAGTCCGAAATGTGATGCATGTTCTAAACCTTTTCAATAAATTGATGGATAAATCCCAGTAAAAATGAAACTGTAAGGATTAATCATGTCAAGTGCAATAATCAAATATCAGCAAAATAAAATTTATTGAATACAGTTTATGCTTATATTAACAAATGCCTAGGTTTATGCAGTGCATTTAGATATATAATAATGCTTGTTGTATCAAATTGTATTTAATGTTTGCAATTGCCCAGAATATAAATCAATAGTTCTGCAAATTCAATTGGATTGTTAAACATACTACTTTACAAAAATCATATTAGCCACAGATGATTTCAGAATCAATAATAAGCTCTTTAATTCATTAAGGAGAACAAAAGAAATGAATTACACAGGGATGTGTTCGGGAACAATACTACTGTTCTGGCACAACATCTCAAGCAATTGTAGGGGCATTTCCCCGCCAAAAAATATTTTTGATTAATGAGATAAGTTAGCATTGTAGCCCATCAGTCCACACTTGGCTGCATTAGCAGATTACTTCTTGATAATTAGGCTAACCAAGAGTGGTGATATCCACTGTTTTGTAGCAGCTGTGGGCCTTCTGTTTAAAATGCAAGCCAGATTACAAATGGATTGGTGTTATGGATTTAAAATTCAATTTTGTGCTTGGTTTCAATGAATGAGCTGATGCATAAAATAACAATATGATCTACCAACCAATTTTAACATTGCACAGTGTAGAAATCAGCCTACTTTCCTATCAGCACAGAACCAGACAATGGTCTTGGCATATATACCAATCGGCCACCTTTATTGGAAACAAGGCTCAGAAATTGGTCCTAATGTCCTTGAAAAAGATTTTACATCATTTGATCCCAGCTTGCAACAGCTTTCAGTTTTGGCATAGTGTGTATATAAAATATTTTATTCATTTTTAAAATATGAGCAGTTTTGGCAAACTTAGCATTTATTGCCCATTCCTAGTTACCCTTGACAAAGTGACAATCTGTTTTACATTTCTCTTGCTTTTTACTACCACTGAAGTTAAAAGATAAAAATCAGGGGAGAATTAAAAGGGACAATTAATTCACTTGTTTTACAGTAACATACAAACTCAAAATCTACCCTCCCGTGTTTAACCAACATTGTTTCATAGGAGAATTCAGTAGGGAAATTAGGTTCAAGGAAATTAGGTTTTAAGGAACAAATTTAAACTCCAAACCATTATTCTTACAGTGCTTGCTGGATTTTAAACATGTTTGTGAGGAAGTTTCTGAAATGGTTACTTAAGAGAAACCATAATTGCCCATTTAATCTCACTAAATGACAATGGTTTAATTATGCACCAGTAATGTCATAAATTAAGTATATTAACATCTCCCTAAACAAATTTGTTTAATCCTAATGCCATTTTCAGCTCAGAAGATCTCATTTTCAATTGTTATTATCTTAAACTTACCAAATCACAATCTACATTCAAAATGCAGGTTTATTTGAAATTCTCAAATCTGAATTAAAATCTTCAGATAATAGACTTACAAAGCAAATCACAATCTGAAACTGACTCACTGCATGTCCTGGGGTACAAACATGTTCATTAACTGTGGAGAAAGATCAAAGTTCCTTTTTCCCAGATTTCCCTTATCCCAAAGGTCAGTCAGGTGACATGATTGTACTCCTCTGTCAGTGATTGTATTTGAGAAAGATGGAAGCTGCATTTGTTTGGCATTGCATCATATCCCAAAAAAATTCACAACAAATCATTAATTTCAAAGTGTGTTCACTGATCCCAGAAACAGTTAAAGAATGAGACACCACGAAACCTGGTTTTTGATGGCAGTGCTGTGTCCACAGGAAAATAACTTACTTTTTCTAGAGCAGAAATCACACGTCTCTAAATCTACTAGAATAGACAGATAGGACTCCATGTTCATGATTTATTTGAAGGTCAGCTATAAACAGACCTGTGATTTTATTTTTGCCCACCACATTTTTGCAGAAAGAGCATGCTGCTCTCAAAACTGTCGAAACTGGGAAATTTTCCTTCTGGAATTTATTCTTCACTAGACTTAGGGCCATAGAATCATACAGCATGGAAACAGGCCCTTCAGCCCAACTCGTTCATGCTGACCAGGTTTCCTAATGTTAACTAGCCCCATTTTCCTGCATTTGGCCCATGCCCCTCTAAACCTTTCCTATCTATGTATCTGTCTAAATTCCTTTGAAATGTTGCAAGTGTACTCACCTCTTCCATTTCATCTGGTAGCTCATCCCATATATGCACCACCCTCTGTGTGAAAAATTTACTCCTTGGGTGCCTTTTAAATATTTCCCCCTCACCTTAAACGTATGCCCTCTAGTTTTGGACTCCCCCACCCTGGGGAAAAGACCTTGGCTATTCAACTTACCTATGCTTTTCATGATTTTATAAACCTCTATAAGGTCACCCCTCAGCCTCCAAGGCTCCAGGGAAAAGAATTCCAACCAATCCAGCCTCTCCTTTTAACTCAATTTCTCCAGACTTAGTAACATCCTCGAGAATGATATGTCTACAGAGTCAGTTTGGGTTGAGGTCAGGGACAAGAAAGGAGCAGTCACTTTGTTGGGGGTTTTTTACAGACCCCCAAATAGTTGCAGAGAAGTAGAGGAGCGGATTGGGAGGCAGATACTGGAAAGGTGCAGAAGTCACAGGGTTGTAGTCATGGGTGACTTCAACTTTCCAAATATTGATTGGAAACATTTTAGTTGTAATAGTTTAAATGGAGCAGATTTTGTCCAGTGCATTCAGGAAGGATTCCTGACACAGTGTGTAGATAGACCAACAGGAGGAGAGGCCATTTTGGATTTGGTGCTTGACAACGAACCGGGCCAAGTGTTAGACGTGTTGGTAGGAGAGCATTTTGGTGGTAGCAAGCATAACTCTGTTTCTTTCACGATAGTCATGGATAAAGATAGGTACATACGGCAGGGTAAAGTTTACAATTGGGGGAAGGGTAATTACAATTCAGTTAGGCAAGAACTGGGTAACATAAATTGGGAACAGATGCTGTCAGGTAAGGGCACCGTAGAAATGTGGAGACTGTTTAAGGAATGCATACTGCGTGCGCTCAATCTGTTTGTCCCTAGCAGGCAGGGAAGATGCGGTCGAGTGAGGGAGATATGGTTCTCGAGAGAGGTCGAACGACTGGTTAAGAGGAAGAAGGAGGCTTATGTAAGGTTTAGGAAAAGAGGAATGGAAAAGGCTCTCGAGGGATACAAGTTAGCCAGGAAGGAGCTGAAGAAAGGGCTTAGGAGAGCTATAAGGGGGCATGAGAAAACCTTGGCAGATAGGATCAAGGAAAATTCCAAGGCTTTTTACATGTATGTGAGGAATAAGAGAATGACCAGAGAAAGGGTAGGGCCGATCAAGGATTGTAAAGGGAATTTGTGCACAGAGCCTAAAGAGACAGGAGAGGTCCTTAATGAATACTTTTCTTCAGTATTCACAACTGAGAGGGACCTAGTTGTGGAGGAGGACGTTGTGAAAAGGGCAGGTAGGCTAGAAGAGGTTGATGTTAGTAAAGAAGATGTGCTAGGAATTCTGAGGAAGTTGAAGATAGATAAGTCCTCTGGGCCTGATGGGACTTATCCAAGGATTCTGTGGGAAGCGAGGGATGAGATCGCAGGGCCTTTGGCAATGATCTTTTCGTCCTCACTGTCCACGGGTATAGTGCCGGAAGATTGGAAAGAGGCAAACGTCATTCCCTTGTTCAAAAAAAGGGAACAGGGATAACCCCGGAAATTACAGGCCAGTTAGTCTTACGTCAGTGGTGGGCAAATTATTGGAAAGGGCTCTGAGCGACAGTATTTATGATCACTTGGAAAGGCACAGTTTGATTCGTGATAGTCAGCATGGATTTGTGAGGGGTAGATCATGCCTCACAAACCTTATTGAATTCTTTGAAGAGGTGACCAAACACGTGGATGAAGGTGGAGCAGTGGATGTGGTACACATGGATTTAAGTAAGGCGTTTGATAAGGTTCCCCATGGTAGGCTCATGCAGAAGGTAAGGAGGCATGGGATAGGGGGTAATGTGGCAGATTGGATTCAGAAAAGGCTGACCCTTAGAAGACAAAGGGTGGTAGTGGACGGAAAATATTCAACATGGTGCTCAGTTACGAGTGGTGTACCACAAGGATCTGTTCTGGGTCCTCTTCTATTTGTGATTTTTGTAAATGATTTAGAAGAAGGAGTGGAAGGGTGGATTAGCAAGTTTGTGGACGGTACGAAGGTGGGCCACGTTGTGGACAATGCGGAGGGCTGTTCTAGGTTACAAAGGGACATTGATAGAATGCAGAGCTGGGCTGAGAAGTGGCAGACGGAGTTTAACCCTGAAAAGTGTGAGGTGATTCATTTTGGAAGGACAAACTTGAAAGCAGAATACAGGGTTAACAGAAAGATCCTTGGCAGTGTGGAGGAGCAGAGGGATCTTGGGGTTCATGTTCACAGTTCCCTGAAAGCTGCCACCCAGGTGGATAGAGTTGTTAAGAAGGCGTATGGTGTGTTAGCTTTCATTAATAGAGGGATTGAGTTCAAGAGCTGTGAAGTTATGCTCCAGCTATACAAAAGCCTGGTTCGGCCACATCTGGAGTATTGTGTCCAGTTCTGGTCACCTCATTACAGGAAAGATGTGGAAGCATTAGAAAAGTTGCAGAGGAGATTTACCAGGATGTTGCCTGGAATGGAGGGAAGGTCTTATGAGGAAAGGTTGAGAGAGCTAGGGCTTTTCTCTTTAGAATGATGAAGGATGCGAGGTGACTTGATAGAGGTGTACAAAATGATCAGAGGTATAGATAGAGTAGACAGCCAGAGACTTTTTCCTAGGGTGGAGGTAGCTTTTACGAGGGGACATAGTTTTAAAGTGAAAGGAGGTAGATATAGGGGAGACGTCAGAGGTAGGTTCTTTACTCAGAGAGTGGTAGGGGCGTGGAATGCATTGCCGGAGAGGGTAGTGGAGTCGGCCTCATTAGGAGTATTTAAGCGGCTATTAGATAGGCATATGGATGATAGTATAAGGTAGCAGTGGAGGTTACGTAGATCTTAGGTTTAGGGTAAAAGTTCAGCACAACATCGTGGGCCGAAGGGCCTGTATTGTGCTGTACTGTTCTATGTTCTATGTTCTAAATCTTTTTTGTACCCTTTCCAGTTTAATAACATCCTTCCCGTAGCAGAGCAATTGTACACAGGACTCCAAATGTGGTTTTACCAATGTCTTGTGCAGCCATAACATGACATCCCAACTCCCATACTCAATGCTCTGACTGATAAGGCAAGTGTGCCAAATGCCTTCTTTACCACCCTGCCTACTGGTAACGCCACTATGTACCTGTACCTGTCGGTCTCTCTGTTTGACAACATTCCCCAGGGCCCTCCTATTAACTTTTTAAGTCCTGCTCTGGTTTGTTTTACCAAAATTCAATACCTCGCATTTATCTGAATTAAATTCCATCTGCCATTCCTCAGCCCACTGGCCCTTTTGATCAAGTTCCCATTATATTCTTAGGTAACCTTCTTCACTGTCCACTATAACACAAATTTTGGTGTAATCTGACTTTTGAATGGATCTCTCAAATGTTAATTTTGATCTCCCTCTACACCTTCTCCTCAGTGGTAACACTGTATTCTGCTGCCCTGATGCACTTTTTATGAAACGATATGCCTGTAGAGCACGCAAAACAACACTTCTTACTGTTTCTCGGTACTTGTGACAACAATCAATCAATTAACTGCTCAATCAATCAATCAATGTCTCCTCCATTCTCATCCAAATCATTTATATAAATGGTGAACAACAGCGGACCAACACTGATCCTTGCAGCACAATGCAGGTTACAGGCCTCCAGTCTGAACAACCCTCTACCACCACCCTCTGTCTCCTACCGTCAAGCTAATTTTGTGTCCAATTGGCAAGCTCTCCCTGGATCCCATGTAATCTAACCTTACTAACCAGTCTACCATGTGGAACCTTGTCAAAGGCCTTGCTAAAGTTCATTTAGACAATATCTACCATTTTGCTTTCATCTATCTTCTTGGTCACCTCCTCCAAAAACTCAATCAAATTTGTGAGACATGATTTCCCACGCACAAAGCCATGCTGACTATCCTTAATCACTCCTTGCCTTTCCAAATGCATGTCAGTTCTGTCCCTCAGAATCCCCTCCAACAACTTACCCACCACTGACATCAGACTCACTGTTCTGTAGTTCCCCGGTTTTTCCTTGGAACCCTACATAAATAATAGGACAACATTAGCCACTCTCCACTCTTCCAGCAACTCACCCATGGCTGTCAAAGATACAAGTATCTCTGCTAATCCCTACAATTTCTTCCCAGTTTCCCACAATGTCCTGGGATATACTTGATCAGATCTTGGGATTTATCTACCTTTATGCGTTTTAAGATCTTTAGCTCCTTCCCCTTTTGTAATGTGGACTCTTTATAAGACATCACCATTTGTTTCTCCAAATTCTCCCAAATTCTCCATGTCTTTGTCTGTGGTAAATACTGATAGGAAATATTTGTTTAGGATCTCACCCGTCTCCTATGGTTCCAACAGAATCTTGTAGACTTATGCTGGGCTAAAATACTATGGACTCCATTTGTCCTCCATTATCTTATCTATGTGATGGTCCTTCCTTTATGACCCTGGACAGAGTCGGACAAATTAGTCAAATCTGATTCTAACATCTAAACAGGCACACTTCCCACCAGCAGCCTCAGGCTGGAGATGAGAAATAGTCAAGTGCTCCCCCAGGACGTTCTGGGGCATGGATATATAATGCTCTTACCAGCTCAGAATTTCATAAGGAGAAAGAAAGAACTTGCATTTATAAAGTGCCTTATGCATTTTAAACACATCCAAAAGTGATTTACAGCCTTTTTTTAAGCGTAGTCACCACTGTAACATAACAGAAGTTAATTGATGAACTCAAGCTTCCATAAGCAACAATGTAGGAATAACCTTATTATTTGTCTTTTTTCCTGATGTCGATTGAGAAATGAATATTGACTTACACATATCAGGAACTAATTCCATGCTGGAAAGTATATCCTGTTCTTTAATGCTGGACATGAAGCCTACAACTGAGCATTTCTAAGCAAATTGCAACTTCAAAATGTGTCAGAAACGAAGTATGATCCCCACCCAGTTTATGTTTATGTCACCTTCGACATAACTCTTATGTGCAGGCAAAACCTCATCAAGACTGCAGGAAACATCGAAATCTACAACAACGTCCTCAGTGAATTGTTTGGTACACTCATGAGATCACAGGCCAAAACTCAAATAATCTTCATTCTTGTCATCATGTCATCAACTGCAATATGGTACCAATTTGCCCACATTAAACTTCTCAATGTGCAACTCAATGCAACAATATCCTCTTTCACCCACTCACCTTTCTGGCTCATTGCCACCATTTTCCCCCTAATATATGGAGGGTAATTACTGTAAAGGACAAGCAACTGGAGAAAGTCAACTTGAACCCAATCTTGCCCTTATTTAATGACCTTCTGAACCCACCAACAGTATACTTTTCCATACGCCACCTTTTGCAAAAAAAGTTTGCATGAGAGGGTATTCTTCAGAATCCACTATCTTATTGCAGATCCCATTGTTCATTCATCCAGTTTGGATCTCCCATTTTGACAGTAGGCTCTTTTGAACCATTTCCAGATTGGCCAAGACCTTTTGCTCAGATACTCAACATCACTGGGTAAGAGCCCCAAGGCTGCAGCTGTGGTGAAATCCAAACAACGCTTCTCATTCTTAAAAGCTTAAAGAACTCCATCCAGACACTGACGGAACTGTTGCTTAGCTTCATGACTATGCACACACTATATAAATAAATAAATGAAGAGTGCTGGGCTCTATACTCAGCAGGGTGGCCTTGCCTCGGTGTCCCTGGATGGTACTTAATGGGGTAGAAAACAACAGAAAATTCTTTTGTGAGAAATCTGCAAGTGCAAAGTTTACAAGTGAAACCATACACTCTATGTGTAGTACTAGTGCTAATTAATTAATTACATTAATGTAATGTAATTATGATCATAGAATCCCTACAGTGTGGAAACAGGCCGTTCAGCCCAACAGGTCCACACTGCCCCCATGAAGAGCATCCCACCCAGACCCATTCCCCTACCCCTGCATTTCTCATGTCTAACCTACCTAACCAAAACATCCCTGGGCAATATGGACAATTTAGCATGGTCAATCCACCTAACCTGCACATCTTTTGGACTGTGGAAACCAGAGCAACTGGAGGAAACCCACAGAGACATGGGGAGAATGTGCAAACTCCACACAGACAGTCACCCGAGGCTGGAATCGAACCTGGGTCCCTGGCGCTGTGAGGCAGCAGTGCTAACCACTGAGCCACCGTGCCGTATAAGATCATGTAATACTGACACAAGCAGTAACATGCTATTGAGACTCGAAAAGAGGATGGAATACCCTGTACTGGTGTATGTTGCATGATGAATCCTCACCACTGTTCATCATGTTACATAAGATGGTAGGTAGATTTGTTGCTACTATCTTCTTTCCCAGTAGAGATCTACAGGGTCTGCTGGATCTGGTGTGGTCAAGAAAAACCACTAGGTTCGCTCATGGGAAGATGCTCCTGTGTTAAACAAGATGTAGTTTAATGCATGGTAGCAACTAGGTACGAGAAACAGTGATTTTTAAAAGATTAATCCACAGGATGTGGGCATTGTTGGCTAAGCTGGCATGTGTTGCCCACCACAATTGCCCAGAGGATAGTTAAAAGTCAACCACATTGTTGTGGGTCTGGAGTCACATGTAGGTTAGACCAGATAAGAGTAGTAGTTCCCTTCCCTAAAAGCCATTAGCAGATCAGATGGGCTTTTGCCCCCCAACAATTGACAATTCACAGCCATCATTAGGACTCCTAATTCCAGATTTTTATTGAATTCAATTTCCAGCATTTGGCATGATAGAGTTTGAAACAGAGTTCCCAGAATATTATCTGAGTTTCTGGGATTCATAGTCTAATGGATGATACCATGAGGTCATCATCTCCCCTGAGATAGATATTGTTACTGATGCTGAGGAAGATCCAGATGATAGGTTTCGCCCCTGTATGATCTAAAGCGATACTCCTGCCAAGCTCATATTGCATCATTATAGTAAGTGGGGATTAAGCCACTCCTCAGCATTAACCCTTTCAGAATCTATTCCTCTTTTATAAAATTACCCCCAAGGTTTTTCCCATTATGAATATGTAGAAATTTTCTGATATAAGGAAGATATATTAACATATATGGGGTTGGCTTAGCTCAATTACTTGAATGGCTGCTTCGTCATTTCAATGAAATTCATTCTGTCTAACCCAGCAAGTTTTAGGTTAATATGTACAGAACAGAGGGACAGTGGTGTGCATGTCCATAGATCCTTGGAGCCAAGAGGACAGGTGGATAAGATGGTTAAGAAGGCACACAGGATACTTGTCTTTATTAGTCGAGGCATTGAATACCAGACTGGGGAAGTTATGATGGAGCTGTATAGGACATTTTTAGGTCACAGATGGAGTACTGTCTGTAGTCCTGCTCACCACAATGAAGGTAGGATATTATTGCACTAGAGAGGTTGCAAAAGAGATTCTCCAAGATGTTGCCTTGGAGTGTTTCACTAAGAACAGAGTCTATATGGGTGGGGGGGTTTGTTTTCTTTAGAGTGGAGAAGACTGAGGTGTGATCTGATTGAAATGTACAAAGTAATGAGGGATATTGATAGGGTAAGAGGAAGAAACGCTTCCACTCAATAGAAAGATCAATAACCAGGGGCTCAGATTTAAGGTAAAGGGAAAGAGGTTTAGCAGGGACATTTTTAACGCAGTATCTGGAACTCAGCGACTGAAAGTATGGTAGAGATGCTATACTATCACAACATTAACAAATATTTAGAAGACTGAAGTGCCACAACATACAAGGCTAGCAGCCAAGTGCTGGGAAATGGGGCTAGAGTAGCTGGTGCTGATGCAGTGGGCTGAAAGACCTCAATTCCTTGCTGCAAAACTTGATGGCTCTATGACTGTCAAGTGAAAGAAACAAACAAATCCAGTCCAACTGCTTTTAATGTGAAGTGTGCATACTGCAGTAATCAATTTGAAACAATCGTCGGTCTGAGGGAATAATTAATTCGTAGGCAAGCATATAGTTTCATTAACCTCGAGGGCACTGTATTCCATTCTCCTGCTGTGGCTACACCTCATGTTCTTGACCCTGCTTTGTCTGGCATTTTGCCTTTTCAACCTGCACTCACATGTCTCTCTGCGCGTTGTGTATAATTTTCCCAGCAAGAGACTCTAAATCCTGCAGTAAAGTGGTTCATTATTTCCCAGCCCATCTCAAGCAAACTGAAGGAACAGTGCTACAAACATTCACGGCACGCACCCTGAATGAGAGGCCATATCTTCATAAACCTTTCTGCCACTGAAAGTATTTTCAATACCACTCTTTCAGAATGGTAAAGCATCTTAATTACAAGCAACGATCTGTTAGAGTCTGACATAGAATATTTTAATTATATTCTCTCCCATTTTCCTTACCTTCATTTACATCTCCATCCTTCAGAACATCACTGTAACATTTCCTGATATTTGCCATTAGGGAGGCATCAAGCCATTCACTCAGCAAATCAATTAGTATGTTGATTTTTACAACAAAGAATCCAGACCAGTTCCACTGACAGAAAATCTTTTTATGACAATCAGGGCATGGAGATGACAGAGTGCCTCTGGGCACTAGGGTCTAGCTGAAAAATTACAGGCCAATTCCTGAGGTGAATGTTGTGTGAGATCTCAACAGGCCTCATCACTTCTGAACTCAAAAAGAATATATTCCTTCTGAATCCAATAAATTTACGTCACATTTTTGGAATAAAGCTTACCAAATGCTGGTAACCTGTTCCGCTTTAATAAAACAAAAATAGAGAAATCCCTATCTAGAATCAAATCCAAGGGTTCAATTTGTTTGCCCATTTGGTTAATGGAGGCACAGGGGTAAGTTAAGGCTACAACCAAACCCAGGTGAAATGAACTTGGGTGGCACAGTGTTTAGCACATTCTGCCTCACAGGACTAGGGACCTGGGTTTGATTCCAGCTTTAAGGTGACTGTCCTTGTGGAGTTTGTATGTTCAACCCGTGTCTGCGTGGGTTTCCTCCGGGTGCTCTCTTTCCTCCTACAGTCCAAAGATGTGCAGGTTAGGTGGTGTGGCCATGCTAAATTATACTGTGGTGTCCAGGAATGTACAGGCTAGGTGGATTAGCCATGGAAAATGTGAGGTTATATGGAAAGGTGAGGGGTGGATCTGTGTTCGATGCTTTTCGGAGGGTTAGTGCACATTTGATGGGCTGAATGGCCTCTTTCTGCATTGTAGCATTTCTATAATCCAAACATCTCAGTCTCAGTTCCATTAGACTGACAAAACGGCCCTCCATCCACACACATTTACCAGTGCACTATCAGAGACCAATATAAAATGGTGTGGACTGTTCAGAATGGGCTTGCATCACTGCTCCTGGCAAGGCCTAGTGGTGGAAATCATGCCAATGAGAGAGGCATTGTTCCAATAGCAGCAAACCTCAATGCTACTTTCAGACAAACCTGGACAACGTGACTGCCAGAATCTGTGCTCAGCATCACTCCCAGGGCCAGTTGTAAATTCTTCACATCTCCACTTTTCAATAGCACCTACACAACATCCCATTTTTCCCTCCCTATCACTTGTTTTCATTTTCTCCCTGCCACTCCGTCCTTGACCATACAGCCACACTACAACAACTTTCTCTCCCATTCTAAACACATACATCCCTTCCCTTGCTCTTTTCATGCCATTGCCCTCTCTCTTGCACAGCCACCAGCTCATCTTAACACTCTTCTCCCACTTCATATTCCACACGCTTCCCTTTATTTTCATCACCTCAACTTTCTCAATTTAACTCATTGCCTTTCCAGTTCTTAGCAGTATACACTATACAGTGAGTTCTCATCCTGTCCTGTCCTCTCCCATACATTATGTGATTGCTGTTCACTGAAACAGAGGAAGAGTGACACTGAGAGGCTGTTTAAAATGAAATCAGAGATCATCATAGAATCCCTACAGTGTTTGATCAGGCCTTTCAGCCCAACAAGTCCACATCGACCCTTGAAGCATCCCACCCAGACCCATCCCCGTATAACCCACCTAAGCTACACATCCCTGAACACTACGGGCAATTTACCATGGCCAATCCTCCTAACCTGCACATGTTTGGACTGTGGGAGGAAACCGGAGCACCAGGAGGAAACCCACACAGACACGGGGAGAATATGCAAACTCCACACAGACAGTCGCCCAAGGTGGAATTTGACCTGGGTCCCTGGTACTGTGAGGCAGCAGTGCTAACCACTGAGCTACCGTGCCACCCCTAATTTCCATGTTCTCAGTATTATCCTAACCCTCATCTCTTTTCTTTCTTTAGGGTCCTTCTTGGCATAAGTGTCCTATGAAGACCCCCCAAAACCTGTCCACCATCTACAAGGTACAAGTCAGGAGTGTGATGGAATACTCCCTACTTGCCTGGATCAGTGCAGCCCCAACAACACGGAAGAAGCTTGACACCATCCAGGGCAAAGTAGCCTAGTGACTGGCACTACACCCACAAGCATTCACTCCCTCTATCCCAATGCTGAGTAGCAGAAATGTGTACTATGTACAAGATGCACTGAAAAAAATCACCAAAGATCTTCAGACAGCACTTTCCAAACCCACGACCACTTCCATTTAGAAGGACAAGGGCAGCAGATATATGGGAACACCACCACCATCAAGTTCCCCTCCAAGTCACTCACCATCCTGACTTGGAAATATATCGCCGTTCCTTCACTGTCGCTGGGTTAAAATCCTGGAATTCCCTCCCTAAGGCCATTGTTGGATTACCTACAGAACATGGACTGCAGTCGTTGAAGAAGGCAGCTCACCATCACCTTCTCAAGGGCAGCTAGGGATGGGCAATAAATGCTGGTCAGCCAGCGACATCTCACACATGAATTAAAAAAAGACAGCCCAGGCAAAGACAACCTTCAGCCTGCCATCCCTCCGAGATACCAGCTTGGAAACTGGCACACTGCATGGTTTACACAGGGAGGGATCTGAACCTAGTATAACACTCAGACCCGAGCAAGAAGCAGCAGGCACTTATGGAACAATTCAGCAGGAACCTAGCCAAGGGCTCCCTTGATGGTCCCTTCTCCCAGCTCTGCTGAAGAATACAGAAATGAGGTACCATCTGAGAAAATGAAACGGCTGGTTTCACATGAACAGTTACACTGGTTGTTGGGCATCCTGCCAAGGTGTTTCAATAATGTAGCTGAGAAGCCTGTGTGTTGTTTTCTTGCACCATGTTATTCCTTTACATTGGATAGTGTGAACATTTTCAAAGAAAGTTACTGCTGGATGCTCACAACAATCAATGTTAATTTATTTTATACCTTTGGTGGAAGATCAACCAAGTATAATCCAAGCAATGGGCCTTGGCTAGCCTTGTACAGGCTGATAGGAATGTTCAAGGAGCCATTTCTTCTTTTGCAGTCCGCTCACCCACAGCATAGAGGGAGCGGGCGAGGTGGCACAATGGGAGTGATCAGTGTTACCCTCTCTCAGGATGCCAACATGTCTGTTCCTTTGCCACAGCCAGTAAGCAAAACTGCCTTGGCAGCAACTTGAGCACGCAGCAGCGACAAAGCACTTCAGGGGTCTCAATGTGAGTAACAGCAGCGTTCAATGTCAAATGTAGATCACTTGATAACACTCCTACCCTTAATTCTGAAAGTGTCAGTTCAATTCTTAATGCAAGAACATGAATGTAAAACCTAAGTCAGAGCTTCACAGTGTGCGAGTCACAAGCCCAGTCATAGGTTTGTGGTTGTAAGCTCTGAGGCAGCAATGGCTGTTGTGGAGCTTGCTGTGTGCTTAAACTTGCACATCCTTTTTAAATCATTTGAGTTTTTAACAAGTGCCTGGCTCAACCTTCAGGCCTGAAAACTGTGCTGAAACGGCATAAGGAGAGGTAAGTGGTCTTTCAGTTTAAAAATTCTGCGAATAAAGGAGCTCACCCCCTATTCTCACAGACTCACCTATGCAAGTGCCACACACCACACCCCCACATCTCCCCAACTCCTACAGAATCCCTGCATTCCCACAGACCCCTCCCTTATACTTCCCCCACTCCCACACAATCCCCACCCTCCCACAGACCCCTCTCTGATATGTCCCCTGCTCTCAGAGACCCATCCCACACTCCCACAGACCTATTTCCACAGACTCCCCCACCACACCTTCCCCTCTCTTACAGAGTACCTCCAGACTGCTCTCACAGATCCCTCCCTCCCCACCCCATCCCATAAATCTGGGGTCAATTCCAACTCGTGTTAAGCACTATAGAGTGATGACCAATTGGAAAAGTTCAGGAAGCATTGCAATGATGTTTCTGGCATATAAGCAGTACAGAATGAGAACATGTTAACCCCACACCACATTGGGCTCTTCCCCTTGTGTTTATCCCTGCGAAAACAGACGTTTCTTCATGTAATTTCCAAGGTTTCATTCGAAAGATAGCACATCTGACTGCAGTATTTCCCCAGTCATACCCTCATGTGTCACCCTCAGCAGGCACTTGTACTCTGGTCTGCTGCATTCTCAGAGGTACTGGTCTCCATTAAGATCCCAAATGTTTGATCAGAAAGGTATGGGAGTTCTCTCCAGTGTTCTGATAAATATTAATAATCAATATTAAAATTCACTAATAAGTTAAAACTAGCTAATTTATATTAATTAACCAATATCACAGTGTCAAACTATCTGGTTATATCCCATTGCTGATTGTGGGATCATGCTCTGCATAAATTAGCTTCTGCTTTCCCGATGATTATGCTTTCAAAGTACTTCATTACCTGTAAAGTACTTTGGAACAGCCTGATGTTGGAAAAAGCATTGCAGAAAGTAAAATCTTTCTCTTTATTGCTTTGTTGCTGCAGTTCAGGGAGAAATTAGCTAGTGAGGTGGGGTTAATAAATCTTCCTTTAAGGAAAGCATTGTAGATTGATTATCTAGGTGAGAAATGAATAGAAAGCAATTATATGTTTGGTGTTGAATGGATTACCTTATCACATTTAGCACTTTGATCTGGAGTGTGAATTAATAGCAGCTCCCAGTTCTGCATTGATAGTATGTCACTGATGAAACAATTGTTTCTTTGTTCTTCATTGCAGAATGAGGGGGTTGTGAATTGAAGTATCCTGGACAGACAAGCAGAGAAGTTCAGTGTGTGCCCTCAAATAGGAGAAGGATATCTGTAAGCTTGCTTCAAAACTATTTGATCCCTCACATCTCTTGCTGTAAGAGGAGGCCCTCCATCCTCTGCTACTTCCATGTGTTCCCTGGCCTTCCTCATTCAGTGAAGACTGCTGCTGGTGTTTCACCTTTTCCATCTGCTGCCCTCTCGGATTGATGAAGTTGTGCTATTTGCAGCGCTGTACCAGAATGTGAAACACTTTTCCAGGGGCGTATTACCCATCAGCTCATCAAGATAGCAGAACCTGAATCTTATCCATTCATGTCCATCCCTATGTGTCTCAGAAAAACATCAAAAGCAGGGCCAGCAGAGAAAATGTTAATTAAAGTCAGGGAATCTTGAAAAGAGCATGTCATTATTTGAGTAAGATGGGCAGATCTGTGTACAGGATCCATTGTATAAATATGAGCTGTGAAATCAGGTTCTGTAAGTGCAACTGTTGCCAGTGCAGTGCATGATTTGAACTCAAAAAAATAACAGCAACAACTGTTTTTGATGCTTATGGAACATCCCAGTTTGGTGTATCATGATTGTGTGTCACGTGCCATGTGTGCCATGTTTGTACTGTTGCAAATTTGGGTAGATTGGAAGGTAGGACATTAGAAGTTAATGTTTGTGAAATGTTAGGGGCGGAGGGAAGAGTGTGTGGTCCCTTTAAAAGATGATGTGCTTTTTCTGCGCTTAGAAATTAAAAAAAAATGTCTGTGGGCAGCTTGTGGTTTGCAGGTGCACAGAGAGATCCTGAAATTGAAACATTTGCATCAAAAGGCTGCATGGTTAGCAATACAGGTAGCAGTTTTGTTTTGTTGTTAAGGCTACCAGTTTGAATATCAGCCAATTAATTTAAACCAGGCACTCAGTGACTAAAAGTTAATTAAATTTACATCTGATAGCTTTGACAACATAGGACCAATCCTATTGTAAGAAATTGATATGTCATCAAGGGTATAAAAGAAGAGGGCATTTGAAAATCAGTGTGAGAGCAACTGCCATCTGATAGAGTTAACGACCGTCAGCTCTAAAGAGAAAATCACTGGCTGTCACAGAATTCTCCAAGCTCTCAGAATAACCATCATCTAACTAAAGGTACAGCAGCATTCTTAGCTAATATTCCTGACACAAGAATTCGACAGAGAAAAGCATTCCTAACAGAAGATCAATGCACAAGGCACAGAACATTCCAGAAGATGTATCCTGGTTGTATTTTGAGAAACTAAGTTTTAATTTTTTTATTATCTTGGTTTATGTAAGTATTTTCTGGGACAGCATATCATTAGAATTTTATTCGGGAATAGTTAATAGTTAGAGGGGAATTGTTCAGTTTGGTAATAGTTCAGTTAATTTGTTCACTTTTAGAGTTAGATGAATAAATTGTTACTTGTTGATTATAGAGCAAGTGTCAATAGTTTATTTCATTTAACCACTCCTTTATAACAGATTGGGGGTGAGAGGCAGGTTATACCACTTTTCAGACTTCTGTCAACAGATTAAAGGCAGGGCGATCCTCTCTGGGTCTCTTAGTTATCGGAGTTGGGGAGTTGACTTCTGCTTTATAACAGTACCAATCAGCAGCATGGATAGATCACGATGTTAAATAGTCTCTCGTGTAGATTTGGCACACATTTTGCCATTTTGGATTGTGCTGGTCCAATTAAAGCCCTACATTAATCATTCCTAGCTGCATGAGGGAACACCCTCATCAATATCATTTACAAAGACACTTATCAAACTACTAGCTTGAAGGGCTCTTCACTCATATTTGCTAATGTAGTTAGTACAAGTGTTATGTTCTGTTATTGAGGAGTTTGTAAACCTTTCGGATTTTCACAAGAGTGATGCTACATCTTGCTAAGGAAGTCAGAGGCTTTGGTTGAGTCTTTCAGAAGAAAGGCTGTTTTAGTAATGGGTACACAATGACAATCCCTCTGGGAGGCTGCTGTCACCCCCTGCCCCACACTCTTCAGTCCCACAACAATGCCAGTGTCTGCCAGGGTTACCATGACCCTCAATGTCAACACCAGGGGAAAAGTCTAGATAGGAGCAGGTAACATAAGTAACACCTTCCAGTTTGACCATCACTACATCAGAGAGATGACAGAGGTCCAGTACATTAGGAGACAAGGAGATTTCAATGGGTTTGTAACTGGCCCAAAGGTGGAAAGAGGAGAAAGGTTGTGGATTTGCCAGGCTAAAAGGATTTAATTTGTTCAAGGTGCCATGGACAGCACACATGTCTCTGCAAGACCCAAATGGAGCTGTTCTGTAAGTGTGAGGGTGATCACTTTACCCTGTCCAGCAATCAGATTCTAGGTGAGTGTCTAATATCCTGGTTGCAGCTGGGATACCTTCATCCTGCTGCAGTTAGCTGTGCCCAGCTTCACTGGCTTACCATAAAGAACCATCAGAAGGTGACTGCTGGGTGACAAGAGATATTTGTCTGATACCAGTTACCCCTCTGCCATCTGACCACCCCCTGGGCACAGCGCAGGAATGTTGTGGAGCAAATCCACAGTGTTCTGAGAAAGCAGTCCCACTGACCAGACCACTTAGACAGTGCCTTCCCTTATTCACCCACACATGAGTCCAAACTTCCGGCTGGTCTGCTGTATCCTCCACAACATTGTTAAGGGGTGAGTTGGGGGTGGGGGGGTGGGGCGCGGTGGGGGGCAGGCACTGCACCAGACATTCAGAGGTCACCTCAGGAGGAGAAGTCCTGTGCCATTATCCCGAAAGACTCTGCTGCCACACCATCTGCTAAACTTGCCTCAGTCACTATGTTAAATACCGAAATGAACATCTAGTTAACCCTTGCTGAGAAACCCAACTCTGCACCAACTAGCTCAAACTGAAAAGACTGGCTCAATGCACAGCCTTTACAGCCCAGCTGCAGTACTGCGGATTAGGTAGGGGAAGCTAAAGAATTATGGAAATGATTGTCAGGATGGGCAGCATGTACAGAGCGAAACAGAATTGGGTTGAGGTGCCTGTTCAGAAAGACAGAAACATAAAAGTTTTAAATGAGTGGGCGGGGAAAGAGGCAGACAGAATGAAGGATCCTGAGAATGAGGAGATGAAATAACAAAAGTTGAAGTTACTAAAGATTAGTAATGTAGGAGACAAAGTGAATGATAATAGATATAATGAGGAAGACAATGTTGTGTCCAAATGCTGTGTAAATGGCTACATCGTATCAATCCGAATGCAACTTGAAGCAATGAAGGAGAAAAAAAGACAAGACCAAATCCATCAACTCAAGAAAAAGAAGAAAACAGATCGAACGTGCTGAAAGCAGAGGTCATGATCAAAGTCTGTAGATGCTGAGTTGAAAGATATGGGGTAGAAATTTTCTGAACGATGTAAGCAGTAATGAGACAGTTGGGAAAATTCGGAAAAAAAAATTAAAAACGAGATTCTCAAAGTTGAGAGAAAATGTCATATTTTCCACATACGGTTTTTAAAGTGACTGAGAAGCCGTGAGTGAACAGCGAGGGGCCAATTTGCATGCATTTGCAGCTTGTTATTACCCAATCTCACCTCATTTGTATGCAGGTTGTTACTTTCTCTGGATGTGGAGAGAATCTAAATTTCTGTTATATTTGTTATGGAAGTCTGAGCGGGTACCTGATGGTTGTAGTTCATTGGCATCTTTTCTGGGCATCCACCTTAGCCAGCAGTGCCCAACATCTTAGGATGTGGTCCACAAGCAGCAACTCCATTAACGGAGGTTGGCATCAACAAAGCACTACCCGCACCACAATTTGAAAGCACATCTCTTGCTTAATTTTAATACAGTTCAGCACTTCAATGCTACACCTTGGAGCTCCCTGATACCTCCTACTGTAATACTGCTGCCAGGGTGCTTTGTGGGCAGGTACCCATCTCACCCATCAGAACCAAGTGCATCTTAGGGCTAGCTTTGTTAGCACTCACTCACTTTGCATTTATTAGAGGTTCCCAATATCTCTGCCTTGCTTTCTAGCACAGACAAGAAGTCAGGCAGCTTTTTGTGGTTGTCAGCTGAATAGCCAAGGAGTGGGCATGCTGGTACATGGCACCATGTCATACCAATGTCACACTTACAACATCAGGTGGCAACTGACATAGCAAAGACACTGACTGAGCTTTAGCCAACTGACCATGTCTGAAAGTCGAACGGGAGCAAACCTTAGTCCGTTCAAGGCAGACTTTAGTCAGACAGGAGGCTGATTAATCCTCACTCGAGACAGGTGGCGAGGTGTCCTGAGTGAGTGGGTAGAAAGTATAGAAGGCAGGAATGCTTTGTGGTTTGGTGGGAGGGGGTAGTTGAGAGTGCAAGACGATATGAGAGCAGCTCCACGATGCATTCTCAATGAGGCGAGCAGCGCAACATTATGTGAGAAAAGTTGCCAGGGTTTATACCAGGAAATCTCCCCTGAAATTGACACTTAGTCAAAAAATTTGCGAAATTTCAGCCCAAGGTGTTGTTTCTCAAGCTTGTGTGGATTCTCAACAGGCTATGGGCAAAAAGGTCAGCGTGAGAGAAGCAAAGTGGACAAATGACTAGGAACTGGAAGCCTGGGGTTACGCTTACAGACTGATTTGAAGTGTTGCACTGAGTGTTCAATCAGTCAGCATGTGATTTCCCCACTGTCGGTGAGACCTCACTGTGAACAATTAATATGGTACATGAAATTGAAAGGATGTCAAGTAAATTACTTTGAAGATGTGTTTGAGCTTTCTGTAGCAATTTGGGATTTAACCTATCAGGTTAGGTGACTTAGTTGATAAAATGTGGAGCTGGAGGAGCGCAGCAGGTCTGACAGTAACTGAGGAAAGTTGATGTTTCGGACCCTGACCTTTTGCTATTTGTGGAAAGTATCTAGCCTGCACCTGCAGATATTATCTCAAAGATCACCCATTGTTTTGTTACAGTTTCTCCTGCTGGTCTTTGGTTCCATTTTAGCCTGGTTAGATTCCCTCCCATCCTATCAAACTTGGCACTCTTCCAATTTAAAAGCTCTACTTTAGATTGTTCCTTACGCTTCCCTCACCTGTACCTTAGGATACAATGATCTGATTCACATGTTCTCCCACTGATACATGATCCACTGACCTACCTCTTCTTCCAGCAAATGGAAGATGCAGCAAAACCTTCTTCCAGGTGTAACTGGGAACATGGTTTTAAGGGAGATCTGCAGAGCACATTTCTGACGTTCCTCCTCTTCCTTTCTCTTTACTCTGCCATTATCGGGTGGATATTTGGTAATTACAGCCCTCCAATATCATCACTATAGCTTTCTTTCAATGCCTCTGATTGCCATGCAGATTTGCATCTCCATCTCTCTCACTAAAAGGGCGACCACTTGGAGACCATCTGTAGTATGACGGTTCTCTTATTGTTTCTCAACCTATGCAAACGGATGCTGTCTTTGAGTCCTCATTTCCCCACTTTCCAACACTGCAATTTATTTCCTAATCAATATGCCACCTTACCTTCCTCTTTACCTTCACTAACCCTTTACTGAACATTTTTTCTTGTGAAATATGAAGTGGATCAGATGAGTGACACCCAGCAGTAGTTGCTGGAATACAAAGGAGAGAGCAGGAAAGAGCCTGGGCCTGATGAGACTACCCACAATGGTGACATTGTCCATATGGAGGATGGGATTAAATAGGAAAATAGATGAGTGCCTGTGTGGAAAGAAATGTGTGGTAAATGTAAAATTAGTCTGAGTAAGGAAGGTAAAGAAATAGACTGGTAATTTCAGTTATGGGAGCAGATTGTTTATCAGACATATATCATCACTTTTTATTTCCTAATCATTTTTGAAAAAAAATCTGCTGTTTTCTGCAACTCATTTTCTTTCCTCCCAAATTAAAAAAAAATCTCTTCTCTAGGTATCACATTAAACAGTCAATGAACAGCATTTTCTTCACCTCAGTGTGGGAATTTGCATTCATAAGTACGCTCATGCATATATCACATGCCTGACACACTTCAAAATATGTATGAAGTAAACCAGTTGACTGGCTGATTTTGGTGACATTGGGTTGGAGTGGGGAAATTCTGTCAATTTCATCATGTCCATCTTGCGATATAGAGACAGCTCATTAAGCACAAATCTCCGTTTCAGCAGTGCAACAATAAATGGGGGTAAATTATGTGAGTCTCTACTTCCCTCACTCACCCTCAGGTCAGAACGTTGCTTGTCGAAGTGGCTGTGTTCCAAAGAAGTGAGGATTCCAACTGCGCATTACGTGCAATAAAAAAGATGAAGACTGATTTTCTGTGAGCAACACCACAGGAGACCCACCAGTGTTGAATTAAAACAATTGGCTGTCGCTGTTTACTGTCAAAAAGTTCTCATCAGAAAGGATCAAACACACTGACGTCCTCTCACAGTCAGTTCTGGAATGCTTTGTGCTGGTTTTACACAGGCTACAAATCATCATGGGATATTCCTCTTTCATTTCAGATTTTCTTCTTGAGATATTGGCATCCTGACCTGAATATTATATTTTCTTTCATACGTGAAAATAGAACCAAGCAGTTCCACATATTTCAAAGCACACCAGAGCCTGATAGCTGGTATCTGAATTATGATATTGAATTATCTTTATACTCAACTTTTAGAATTGCAATGAACATCATCTGTTGTGCAGCAGGAGGTGCATTGATCCTTATGCTCTTCTCAAATACAATCCACCCACCTTTTCAATTTAATTGTCTTTACTCTCCCTCCATCATATGGATCTCTGACCAATCATTCTAATAATCTCTCTCTGATTTTCATAGATCTTGCCTCTACCCTTACTTTGTCAAGTCTCTTCGACAGTCATTAGTTTTATCATTCACACCAAGACTTCATTGATCAAATCTCCATCACACTGCTGTTATTCATTTGGAGTCCAGTTAGCTCAGTTGGCTGGACAGCTTGTTTGCAATGCACTGCGACACTAGCAGTGTGGGTTTAATTTCTCCACTGGCTGAGGTTCGCAAGGAGGATTCCCTTTTCAAACCTCCCCCTCTAGCTTGAGAAATGGCAAGCGTCAGGTTAAACCATCACCAGTTACCTCTCTAAGAAGAGAACAGCCTTCTGGTCTGGTAAGACTACAGTGATGTTACCATTCATCAAAGAAAGAATGACATTTTTGCAGTGTGGAGAGAATCACGCAAGGCAGCATAAAGAAACATGAAACACCGTTTGCAGGGCTGGCAGAAGCAGAGTGGTGGAATGATATTGGGGGATCTTTATGGATACGAGGCCTTAGAGGGTCTATGGCCACAAGAGGTCATCAAGGGTCACAAATTACCCAGCAAGTTCACAAGTTGTTTATTGAGAGGAATCTGTTTAACAGAACAGGTAGTCAGAAAGGATATTATGGACATCTGACACAGAGCAGGTGAGAATGGTTTAATGACCACAGATTGGATGGATGGATGGTTGGATGAGACAGAACAGCTCGATCTCTACAGCCTGTGGAAATACTTGGTGTGGTTACATATAGAGCTAACTGTGATGTTAGGCTGAAGCTAGGATGAACCCACTTTGCAGATTTGTCTTTTTATCTGTCTGAATTCATCCTACTTGGCTGCCTATTTTTATACCTTTTTTAGTGGATACCTAATTTCGATCATTTATTTAATTAAATGGTACTCCATTGCAGATCCTCCTACTCCTGCCCCAGGTGACCATAGCTTTGGTTATCTCTCACATGAACACCCTGGTATTTTCTTGCAAATTGTTTAAACTTGCAGATCATGAGGCATTCTTTTATCAGGTCTAGTTACACACGAGACTATTTCTGCACTCTGTCCTTGGTCAACTAACATATCTTTAACAGTCTCTGCACTGTTCTGCATTGGCTCTAAGAGGCCACAGCAGAATTCCTCCTCACTGAGAGGGAGAGAGACCTATTTCTATAAGGCTATCATTTCTCACAACCCAATAACATGGTCATTTTTCACAGGCATGGATTCACCAGAATAATGCCAGAGAAAAAGAGATTGGCTTGAATTTTTCTCAAGCCTAGAAGGTTTAAGTGATTAGTATTTGAAGTGATTTGAAAGGTTAAATGGAGGGAAAGGTGGATACAGAAAATAAAACTATTTGCAGTGCTTGGGGAGCCAAAGGGATATCGTCAAATATGAGAGCTCAGGGACTTCAAACAAAGAGTGAGAATCTGGAACTGCCTCCCACAAACACCCCCACAAAGCTGTTGAGGTTTGTTAGATATGGGCACTTAGGAGCTATGGAAACAGATGAGTAAATGAAGTTTAAAATATAGGTCAGCCATAATCCAACAGAATCCTAGAAAAGGTTCGAGAGGCTAAATTGCCTACTCTGGTTACTACATTCATAAAAGATAAGGTAATGCATTGATCATTGAAATTTTAGTCACTGGGAGCATTGATTTTGAACATTCAATTGTGCCTAAATCCTTTGGGAGTATTTTGCTGAATTTAGCTGGAGACATTGTCCTGGTTGTGCTCACACATTTATGTTTCCTTCTTGAAAGTGTAAAATTAGAAAAGGATCCGATTTATTTTGTGCTCCAATCAGGTTTTATATTTCTGTGTGGCTAAAGTGATCCTTGATCTCATGGTTAACTGGTGGATATGAAGTGATCCTAGGGCAGAAATTGAGATCATGAGTTACTTTCACTGACAAAGGCTGGTATGTAAGGATTAGTATTCACCTTTCACTGCATTTTACTCATCAATGGTGATGGGTGAAATGCTATCAGAATAAATACTCATCGATGAATGTTGGCTTCAGTGTGAATGTAGACGTCAGTGTAGATATCCTTCACTGAGCCCTGAATCTTGGAAGACGACCACAAATGCATCCATTATTCCTAGAGCCAGTTCTTTAAGTATTCTGGAAACTTTTTTTAATTATTTAGACATTTATTCCTATTCTGTTTTCTGTCTGTTACCTGTCTCAATCCATGCCAGTATATTCTTCCCAATCCCATGTGTTCCAATTTTGTTTACGAACCTTGTCTGTGGGACCTTATCAAAAATCCTCTGAAAATCTAGATATGTCATATCCACCAATTCCCCTTATCTATTCTGATAGTTTCATCAACAAAAGACTCCAACATGATTTAGCTTTCATAAATCTATTCTGAGTCTGTCCAATCCCATCATTTGTTTATAACTGTCTAGTTCTTGCATCATTAGTGATAGGTTCGAGCATTTTTCTTCCTATTGTTCAGATGTGGACCAATAGTGTTATGTTGTCTCTCCATCATTTCTTAAATAATGGGGCTACATATTCCACCTTCTAATCTTCGAAGACCATTCTGGAGTCTATAGAATTCTGAAAGATCACAAGTAATGCATTCATCATCTCTACAACCATCTCTTTCCACACTCATGGATGTAGATCATCAGATCCAGAGGTTTTATCTACTTTCAGTCCCATTCGTTTCCCAAGTACTCTTTTTTTTACCACAATTTGTGTCTTGTTTATACTAGTCAATAGATTCTCCATTAAATCTAGGAATATTCAGTATTTTCCCCTATAAAGACAGATCTTACTCCTTACAATCTTACATTTTATTGGCTAAATCTGGATGCATTGGGTTTTTGGAATGGGCACTAGCGAGTTTCATAGAATCATAACAGTGTGGAAACAGGTCCTTCGGCCCTACAAGTCCACACCAATCCTCACAGCATCCCACCCAGACCCATCCCCATATAACCCACCTAATCTAACATCCCTGAACACTATGGGCAATTTAGCATGGTCAATCCACCTAACCTGCACATCTTTGCACTGTGGGAGGAAACCGGAGCACCCGAAGGAAACACACACAGACGCAGGGAGAACGTGCAAACTCCACACACAGTTGCCCAAGGGTGGAATTGAACCCAGGTTCCTGGCGCTGTGAGGCAGCAGTGCTAACCACTGAGCCATCTCACTGTATCTTACCAAGCTTGCTGCATTGATCATCTACATATTCTCTGTGGTGCCTTTCACATCTTATGAGGTACAGTTCTCAGAACAAGCCACTGTTCAGCAGATGTCCCAGAATTCATCAGCAACTCTTGCACCCACCCCATCTTTAAAAACATGTTGTGCCCTCACACAAGTGCTCAACTGCTCTGCAGGGTTTTTTTTTTCCCTGACATGGCAGACAGGGGCATATTGCCACCCTTATATGTGGGTAGGGGCCCGGCGCGCATGTTGGACAGGGTTCTGCAGAGCACGGGCATCCTCTTGCCCCCAGACCAGCAGTGGAGGCCATGATTCCAGACCATGCCAGCTGGTCAGAGGTTGCCACCCAGGTTAAAACAATCTCAGCAATTTGGAGGAAGAAGGTGATTGACCTTCTCCAACCTGCCAGTGTAAGTGCTGCCATCTTTTCTCTAATACTTCACTCTCACTCTATCTCTGCTACTGCTTCCACCTCCCACCAAGGCTCGTACCCTACCACTCTCACTGTCACCTGAAATATCCTCCCTCACCCACCATCACCCATTTCAATGCCCAAAACCACCAACCCTGCATGCCATCTGTGCTGCCTACTCTCTCAGGACACCTCACCACCTGCACCAGAACTAACAGCTGTGCCACCCACTTCTGTATCCCTTAATGCTCATCGCTATCTCTGTCTCTCTCATCCCAGGAGGAAAACAGCCCACGGAAGGGCAGAAAGAGTCTAAGTGGGTGGTGCGCTGCTTCTCACCACTTACATGAAGATGACTCAGAGCACCCTGTGGCTGACTGACTGTGTCCCACTTCCTGGACACGATGGCAAAAGTTACTCCTGACTTCAAGATGGATCTCATTGGCCTCTTCATTTCACCGTGGCCCACATTGCTCAGACTGCTTTCAGGTTCTACATAAAGTACTTGTTCAGCTTCTCTGGCCCTTCCCTTATTCCCAGCATAAATTCATTCTGATTCTGAATGAATTCACACTGGATTTTGTTAAATAAAAACCAAAAGAACCGCAGATGCTGTAAATCAGGAACAAAAACAGAAGTTGCTGGAAAAGCTCGGCAGGTCTGGCAGCATCTGTGTAGAAAAATTCAGAGTTAACGTTTCGGGTCTGGTGATCCTTCCTGACCCAAAGTATTTATTTTTTTACCACTATTAATGTCTTGCAGTGGCTTGTTTATACTAGTCAATAGATTCTCCATTAAATTTGTTTTTGATTTTGCTAAGTTTTCCTTTTTACATACCTATACAAATTTATACCATCTAATTTTTAAATTTCTTGCTTGTTTATTCTTATATTTCTCACTCAGTGCTCAAATGTGCACTTTCCTGATAAGTCACATAATGGTAATCTTGCTGAAAGAAATCTGACTGAATGCTTTCCTGGTTTTACCAAGGGAGCTATGAACATCTGAAGTGCTCTAATGTAGCCCTCGCTGAAGTCAGCTAAATTAACACAGATTGGAATTGAACCTGGAGTGGTTCTGGCTCAATGGCTCACTCAGCTATTGCAGTCACCCTCTAGGGGAAATCAAAGTGTACTTTTCAAGTATGCATTGAATTACCCATGTACTGAACAAAATAATTGTACTATTGACATGCTGGTGCCAATATTTTTGTCTTTTTGTTGAATGAAAGAGTTTTGTATTTATCAGTTGTTTATGAACATGTATGACTGCCCTGTGGTATTGAGCATGACCGGGGAAATGTGCAGAGGTCACACAGAGCAGGACAGGCTACAAACTGAATGGTGGCTGCCTGTTGAGCTACCACCTACATTATCCTTTCTCTGCAGTGTACCTTTTCCCAGCGGCTCACCAGGAGCAGATCTTGCCTCTAGCTCTATGTTGTGCAGTGAAATTATATGAGCTGGTGTCTCCAATTGTGAAAGTGAGAGCATCCTTTCAGTTTCTCTTTCTTCTTGCTCTTCCTGCACTCCCTAGGGAGGTTCACCTCTGTGAGTACTACAAATGAAAAAGTATGAAATGTTGGGTTGTGGTGAGCAAAATTAAAGTAAAAACATCCATATTTGTAAGGCAGAAAAGATTACTAGGATGTGGGAGAAGGCAGATATGAACAGGAGGATTAATAAATCCCTCATTTTCGAGAGCTTCTGTCTTACCACTGGACAAGGCCTTAGCAACTGCCCATCCTACACTGATCAACATCTTCTCCTTGGGAGTTAGAAAGAACAGCAGGAGCTCTATCCTGCTGGTTAATTCCTGTTGCATCTGAGTATGCACCACTGTCACCTGCAGGAGAGAAAGAAGGATTTCCAGTGGGCAGCATGGTGGCTCAGTGGTTGGCAATGCTGCATCACAGTGCACGGGATCTGGGTTCGATTCCACCCTCAGGCGACTATCTGTGTGGAGTTTTCACATTCTCCCCGTGTCTGTGTGGGTCCTCCCTGGGTGCTCCGATTTCCTCCCACAGCCCAAAGATGTGAAAATTAGGTGGATTGGCCATGGGAAATGTAGGGTCACAGGGATAGGGAAGTGGTTTCTGGTTGGGATGCTATTCAGAGGCTCAATGTAGACTCAATGGGCTGAATGGCCTCCTTCCACACTGTTGGGATTCTATGATTATTCAATTTGTTTAGGTGATGTGGCTGCCATATTTGAATACCAAGCAGTGCAAGCTGTGAGAGGTGAGGCTTGCTGTAGTGCCATAAAAGTGTGAGCCAGATCAAAGGTAGTTAAGGTGTGGTGAATTTGGCAGGGGAAGATGATTGGTGCTGTTGGTGGGTTGTAACATTTTATAATGCATTCACTGGCCTTGACAACGTGAGTGGGATCATTAGCCTTCTTGCTGTTCTGCATCTCCCTTGGGTTGGAACCCTGATGCCTATATCGTCTGTTATCTCCTGCCATTTCCTTCAGAGTACGTGTCTCGAGAAATTCTAGCAACCGTTGCTCGTTCCTCCCAACGTTCCCACCAGTTTCTCCAATTGGAGATTAAAAATCATGGTACACATTCCAAGGTCAGCCTTTGGAAATTTTCACACAGACCCACCAATAGATGCAATGAATCTCCCTTTTTGCAGCTTCAGGTTAGTTCTAAGTATAGCGAAGCACAGATGCTGTTGGGTCCCAAACTAATATACATAGCTAGGAGAGAGTCTTGCCATCACGAAACAAAGCAGGCAGTGGAGTATTCAAGTAGCAGAATCTCCTTGCCCTTTAACAGGGCTCAGTCAATCTAACACTTGCTATGTGCCCATTACAAAATTCTGATATGTCAGGGTGGGAACACAGTGTGATTTTGATCCTTCTGTGTATTTTTCATTTTCAAGATTGGATTTGGAATGTACTGTCCTGATAATTAACTTAAGCAGTACATAAGCTGTCAGAGTCCCAGCAAATGTCAGAGATTTATTTAATATTTTTTTCAATCAGAAATTCATTTCAAAAGCTGTCAAAAAGACTACAGGCAATATTATACTCATATTCTTTGATTCCAAATCATTGAAATACATTTTTGAGTTCCAAAAAACAGATTAATAGATAGACCTACAGTAGTGTCAAACAAGGAAGACAGGAAAAGATGTACAGTGAAAGATGTGAGAATGTAAAGGCACTGAGAGGTGTGAAGATGTAGGCAGGTGGGAATATGCAGACAGATGTGAAGGTGCAGGCAGATGTGAAGAAATAGACAGATGTGGGGGCGCTGGTAGGTGTGAAAGTGTAGACAGATGTGAATACCCATTTGGGTGTGAAATTGCAGACAGATGCAGAAATGTAGACAGATGAGAAGATGTTAACTGAGGTGGAGATTCTGGCAGAGCATGCAGGTACACTTTAGAGTGTTTAATACTGAGGTATAATTATGCCTTTGTACATGTACGGGATATGGATTGTTAGGGGGTAGGGGTGGTGCGGGCCGGGGTGGGGGGTGGGGGACACTCCTATTCTGACCAGAACAGGAGGAACAGAAGTTAGTAAACAGAATTGCAGCCTCAGGGTGGACAAACAGAATGAGTTAAACTCACGGGGTTCTTAATTTCCTCGTGCCCCCAACAGTGTTTACAAACTCATGGCAGGATGCCTCCAGTTTTCAGATCCAGTAGATGGAAGGCTTTTGCATTACTACAATGTTGTGATGAGCCATAATGCTGCCAGAGGATTGCTTGCTTCAGTCAAAGTCATTGCAGCCAGAAGGTCTTGCCTGGGCTCTGTCTGGGTTGTGCCAAGGGATATCAGCATCCTTAATTGATTGTAATCCATACTGGCCGTAAATGGGTAACTCAAGGCTATTTGATAGAGCAAATATTTTCAGTATACACAATTGCAGAAACATGCTACAATAAAATACAGCAATACATGGGACAAAATAAGACTGTTGGAGCTTTCAAGCAGTAATTCCAATGTCTGCTGAGATCATGTGGCATCCTGTATTGTAACCCAGAAGGTGGTCCTTCTGACTATGGTCTACCAGAACCATTCTCTTCAATAGGAGCAACAAATGGAGCTACCAAATCAATAATCTTTAAAACAGACTGTAATCACATGCAGCTTCCTTCAGGCTTGGCTAATTCCAGCAGTGTCTATCTGTCCAGCAGCTCCAGGCACCTTCTTTACCACTGCACATCACCTACTCTTTTCCTTATGGTGTTGATAGCCTTGTCCAATAGAAAAATCCTTGGAAAAGGAAGAATGAGTGACCATGCATCTCCCCACCTCAGACTGCCTGAATAACTGTCTCTGATGACCTAGACAAAAGAAGAAGGGCAAAGGTTAGTTTGTAATGACAATGGTAGACAGTAGCAGTAAGGAGTAAGAAATAAGTTGTAGAGCTGTGACACCAGATTGCCAAGATGAATACACAAGCTAGTGAGTATGGAAGAGTTAAGTAGAAAGACATATTGAAAGGAAGCTGTCTAAACATGATGTACCTGAGTTCTAGGCTGAACCATGTAGAAATACAGGAACAAGAGAAGGCCTTTCAGCCCAGCCAGTCTGCCTGCCATTCAATATGATCATGGCTGATCGAACACTACAATGCTTTTCAGTCACCACATTCCCACTGGCCTGCACACCATTAGTAATTGGAAATCTATCAATCTCTACATATTCAAAGACTGGGTTTCCACTGCCTTCTGTGATAAAGAATTCCAAAGGTTCACTACTCTCTGAGTAACAAAAAATTAATCTTCTTATCTCAGACTGAAATGGCATCCTCCTTGTTTTAAATGCTGTCTCCTGATTCTAGAATCCCAAACCAGGGAAATATCTTACTTGCAGCTACCCTATCTGTCCCTTTAAGGATTTTGTAGTTTTCAATGAGATCACCTCTCATTCTTTGGAACCCTGGAGAATACAAGCCCAGTTCGTCCAATTTCTCTTCATAACACACTCCCATCATCCTGGGACAAACCTGGTGAATCCTCATTGCTCTCCGTCCAGTTAATAATATCTTTCTCAAGATAAGGAGACCTAAACTGCACACAGTCCCCTAGTTGCAGTCAGACAACACTTCTCTGCAATTGAAGCAAGACTTCACTACTCCTTCCTCAAATCCTCTTGCAATAAAGTTTAATGTCTATTAACTTTCTGAATCTGCAAGTTAGCCTTCAATGACTTATGAACAAGGATACCCAGTTCCCTTTGTACGTGCACATTTTCCAACCTCTTACCACTTAAGAAATTTAAATTTCTGATGTACAAGCTCTTTGCTTGGAACTCAATCAATTAGTCACTCCCCATTGTATCAGTCTGTATTATGATTAGATTTCCTCTACCTGGTCATTCCCCTCCTGTTGTGTACCAGTGCACCAGTATATTTCACATACACAGGAAGTAATAGGCACACTAAATGAAAATGAAAACACCGTATGGGTGATTATGTTTCCCAACCTTCAGTTCAGGCAAAACTATGATAACCAAGATCAACATAGTGACCTCCTCAATAAGATCAGTATTGGACTTACTACAGTTGATCACTATGTGGAGATCTGATGGACATTTGACTTCTCAAGACGGACCTGTCTATGTATCTCCAAGTCCATTTTATGTAATGTCTGAGGGATGTGGTTTTCTTGTTAATCTTTCTCATTATGCAGTACAGAAATAGCATCTCAAGGCATATATTCACAGAGCACCTTTCACAGCCATGGGAAATTCTAACACAGTTAAAACATGAAACAGCAAGCACAGATGAGGATAGATTCCCTATATGATGGTTACCAGAACAATAGTCTTTTTCTTCTCTTTGGCATATCAACACCCGTTTTTATTTTTCTTCACTAAATCTCACTGTCAGATTGACTCTGAGAGTCTATCAGTCTGTGCAGAGCAAGACCAGCTGCCTTCTCATTTGTATCTAGTGGTTAAAAATATGTACTTTACTTTTCGCCTGGGCCTCTGTCCCCATCACAACCAGGTCACATGGGCTTGTGACCAGGACATTTCCTTGGAGGTCACATCTCTTTCTCCAAAATACTCCATTTTACCTTGAATGAAAGAAGACAGTTCAATGCGTAACCATCTTATAAAGTTTCACATTTGGGACAAAATTAAATAATTCATAAATATATTGACTGTTATAAGGTAGGAAAGATGGCAACAAATATGTTCATATCAAGGTCCTGCAACAGCAATGAGTTAATGATGTGATAATCTACTTTAGTGATATCGATTGAGGGACGGATCATGTCCAGGGCCAGAGAGAACCTACATGGTCTTCTTTGAAGTAGTGCAATGGATTATGAACTTCCACACAGGGCCTCCAATACAGACCCAAGGAAGGCATGACCAGCTGGGTCCCTTTGCTCCTGTAATAAGACTAAGGTGTGATCCAATAAAGGTCTGTAAAATCCTGAAAGATTTTGATAGCATGAAGACTGAAAGTTTCCACTTGTGGGGAAGTGCATGACTAGGGGCCATCAAGATAGTCATAGATTCATACAGAACAGAAACAACCCTTTTGTCCAACTCATCTGCACTGACCAGATATCCTAAACTGATCTGCTCCCATTTGCCAGCATTGGGCCTATATCACTGTAAACCCTTCCTATTCAACTACCCATCCAGATGCCTTTTAAATGTTGTAATTGCACCAGTCTCTACCACTTCCTCTGGCAGCTCATGCCATACACATACCACCCTCTGCCTGAAAATGTTGCTACTTCGGTCCCTTTTCAATCTTTCCCCTCTCACCTTAAACCTATGCCCTACCTTATCCTGGGGAAAATACCTTGGCTATTCAACCTATCAATGCCCCTCATGATTTTATAAACTTCTATTAGCCTCAGACACTCCAAGGATCAAAGCCCCAGTCTATTCAGCCTGTCCATATTGCTCAAGCCCTCCAGTCCCAGAAATATCCTTGTAAATCTTTTCTGAACCCTTTCAAATTTAACAATATCTTTCCTTTGGCAGGGAGACCAGAATTGAACACAGTATTCCAAAAATGGCCTCAACAATGTCCTGTACAGGTGCAACATGACATCCCAACTCCTATACTCAATTTTTGACCAATAAGGTCAAGCATGCCAAATGCCTTCTTCACCACCCTGTCTACCTGGGAGTCCACTTTCAAGGAACTTTGCACTTGCACCCCATGTCTCTTTGTTCAGCAACACTCCGCAGGGCCCTACCATTAACTGTATAAATCCTGCCCTGGTTTGTCTTCCCAAAATGCAACACCTCACATTTATCTAAAGTAAACTCGACCTGCCACTCCATTGGCCCATCATCAAGAAAACTAACAGGACATTCAGAAGAAACATTTCTACCCAAAGAGTAGTTAAAAATGTGAAACTCACTACCACAGCAAGCTTCTGAGCAGTATGCCAAATGCACATGATGTTTATTCTTCAGAGTTGCACTGAAATATCAACTTTGGTCTTGTGGTTAAGTCTTTGCAGAGGGGTTTGAACCAAACTCTAAAGGAGGGAACGCTGCCATTGAGTCACAGTTGGAACCTAAGCCAGACTCAGATAACAGATCAATTGAATAAGGACCAGAGCATTACAACAGTTCAGGAAACTGATGTACTCATCTCACTATCAATATCAGTAATGACTTCAATTCCTCATTGTCTGAGAGCTTTTCTAATAACACAGGTGAGCTTATAACAGTTGAAGTTATTGCATAGACTTAGCAATTCACTCCTCACAGTCACGAATACAGCAGTTAAATCCTGCATGGCACTTTTCACTCAATCACAGAGGGACTCGTTAATATTGTAACAAAAGGTCAATGTTAATTGAGAATTATACCCAGAGAACAATGTAATCTTGGAATTAATGTAAATGAATGGATCATGACAAAAGGATGTGATTTTATGGAATAATAATGGAGTGTCATGAAAGAAGGGAGATGTTACCCTTATCAGAATAATACAAGATCTGAGCAAACATATTTGTGAATGAATAGGAGATGAAAGTGAAACTGTTCATTCTTTGTAAAGTGAGAGGAATTGATTGAGCGACTTTTTAAAACAGAGAAAGCAGCACAAGAAGCTGAAATAAGCTTATTCTTTGAAGGAAGATGAACAAAAGAGTAGGACCAAATGCCTGTGTATTATCGATTTATTAGTGGAGATGTGCTTCATTTTGAGTGTGTTACACCATCAGATTTCACGAGAACTCATAGATTTCATACATTTCAAAAAAGTCAGAATTTTGCCCCAGAATTTTCTTCTTGCCCTCCTGAAGGGGAATAACTCTGGTCACATTCTGGGCTGTGCGGTGTAATTCCATGCTGTAAGTCAAAAGTATCTGACAGCTTAGTTCTATTGATGGTAGCCACGGTTACAAGAATGGTGAGGTTCTGTTTTTTTTAATGGGTCTAAGCTATGGAATATTCCACATCTACAGTACAAATCTGAACACTTCTTATGGGCCCAGACATTAGTCCGGGTTCATTCCCCGCTCCTGAAGCATTAGGTCTTAGGATTCCTTGGTCCTGGATCTATGCTCATTATTATTGATTTGGCCTGGTCTGAGAGTTTGGGGGAGGGAAAGTGGAAAAGGAGGCTACTGCTAGGGTAAGTTTAAGATAAGTGAGCTGATGTGATGATGTCTGGGCATTTGGGAGAGACTATGGTAAATGATCTGTGAATCTAATTCATCATTACCCAATATACAGTTTCATGCTCTGGTCCAGTTCCCCAAGCTGTGATATCATAGAATCCCTATGATACATAAATAGGCCATTCAGTCCATCTGCATCAATCTTCTGAAGACCATCTTACCCAAACCCCCTCCCCCCACAACCCTATCCCCATAACCCTGCATTCTCCATGGCTAATCCATCTAGCCTACACATTCTTGAATGCTATGGACAATTTAGTATGGCCAATCCACATAACCTGGACATCTTTGGCATGTAGGAGGAAGCCAGAGCACATGACAGAAAAACCACACAGACATGGGGAGAATGTGCAAATTACACACAGACAGTCACCCAAGGCTGGAATCAAACCTAGGTCTAAGGTGCTGTGAGGCAACAGTGCCAACCACTGTGCCACTGTGCCACCCTATGTTAGTGTGCTCCAGATCTTTCCAATAAACTCCTTAACAACATTCACAGATGCCTCCTCAATCTAGTCATAGCCAATAGAATTCCTGAATCCACAGACTTGAGCACAGAAAGAGCATTGGTGAGTACCCACAAGCTGAACCCCACTGTTTCCTTCTCATCCCACTTCTGCTGTTCTGGCCCTGGGGGAAGAACTCTTAGTGAAATCACTTACAACTGAACATTGAAAGTGCTTGGTCTGTGGACTTTCAAAGACCAGCCTCCTTCTGAAGCCTTCCTGCATCATTATCTCTGATGGTCTCCGAAATAACTCCACAGAGACTGGTATTCCATCACCAAGTTACCCTTCTATTTACACATGGAGAGTACTTGACACTGGTTCAGCTCCCTCAGAACCAGCTGTCAGAGTGAACAGAACCTAAGATAACTCCCGTTTATATCTGTCAGCCAGGGCTCCCTGATTGGACCAGATTAACAGTCACAATCAGGGAAATCATATTCTGTGAGGTCCACCTGGCTGACCTTGTAACAATCACTATCTCTTGTTACCAGCTAGATATTAATTATGCCCCATTTTCCTTGTTTCTCATGATGCATCCCCCGGAAACTGTTGGAATCATAAGAACAATGGTATTGGTACCTATATGAGCTTCCAGTTCTGCTAAAACAGGACACTAGCCCCGGTGAGACATTATTCTCTCGTGACAGCACGGAAGCAGACCCTTTAGTCCAAACAGTCCATGCCGAACATAATCCAAAACTAAACTAGCCCCACGTCCCTTCTCGTGGCCCATATCCCTCCAAACCTTTCCTATTCATGTACCTATCCAAATGTTGTAATTGTACGCGCATCCACCACTTCCTTAAGAAGTTGATTCCACATGCGAACCACCCCGTGTGTCAAATAATTGCCTCTCATGTTTTTTGTAAATCTCTCTGCTCTCACCTTAATAATGTGTCCTCTAGTCTTGAAATCCCCCATCCTAGGGAAAAGACAATTACCATTAACTTGATCTATACCTCTTATTATTTTATAAACTTCTATCAGGTCGTCTCTCAACCTCCTACGCTCCAGTGAAAAAAGTCCCAGCCTATTCAACCTTTCTTTATAACTCAAGCCTTCCATACCTGACAACATCCTGGTAAATCTCTTCTGAGCCCTCTCCTTTCTATAACTGGGCAACCAGAACTGGACACAATACTCTAGAAGAGGCCTCACCAATGTCCTGTACAACCTCAACATGACTTTGATCTTCTGGGAATTCAGTCATCATCACCGGAAATTTCCACTAAGAGTAGAAACCCTGCTTTTCTGCTGCTTCTGATCCGAGAAGACATTATCAATTTTCAGGAAGACAATGGTCATGACAAGCATATATCTTGCAGATGACAATAAAATTTAATCAACAGGAAATATCGGCGCCAGTTAATCAGTTTACTCACTCAGAGATGGGTGGTTGCCCTTTCTAAATGAATCCAGCTGGCAGGAAAGATTGTCAAATATTAACTGGGAAAGTTTGTAAAGTAGATACACTTAAAGAGACAGTCACACTGCAATTACACACTGACCTGGAAACAAGGAAAACAGTTGACAAACATTGTTATGGAAGTAGTGTAATCTCTGAAATGTTAAAGATGGCTATAGGTTTTTGGTAAACGAAAGCGAGCAGCTCACGGATTCATAATGTAACACGAAAACCGACCTAATATTGCCACATCTGTATTGAGGGAGAAATGAATTGGAGAGGAATTTGCATATTGAGATTGGTGGTGGCTTTCCAGGAAAGGTTGGGGCAATGTTTCCCTGGAGATTGTTAAAAATTAATTAACAATTATGCACTCTGGTTCATTTTAGACATTTTCCCATTTCACAGTTGATTGGTTTTTAATGCAAAAGTGAGAAAAAAGATTAAAGTAACATTTGGTTTTTCAGTAGATTATTCGGCCAAGCAATTACTCATTATTGGTTCAATTACTACTGTTCCACATCCATTCTGACCTCCCCTTGTTCACAGTCACTCTGATCTCAATTTATTGAGACACTGAAAGATATGAAGTATCTAAACTGTCCCCTCTGCCTCATCCCCATGATGGGTGAGAGACTGTGGGCTTGTTAACAATAAAAACAGACAGATGAAGCCTTAGAAAACCAGCTTGCATGGCTGGTTGTAGTTTTCATGTCCCTGAGTTTCATGTTGTATGAGTGAACGGCCTTGAGAGGCAGGCACTTCTTTCACACATTTAAAGCAGCCTCCTACAGTGCAATAGGGAGATGAGGTATCGATGCTCGAATCTCTTGGGCTGATGGGGACTGGCAAGAATGAGAGATGGGAATTCAATTTTCGGCTTTAAAGACAGTAATCATGCAAATGCCACGGTCAAGGGTGGCAGAAGGTCATGATGGTGGAACACAGCCCCGAAGTACAATGCAATTTTTCTGAACTTTTAGTTCCAAAATATATCTTTAAAAGGGGTCTGCTACAGACCAGAAAGACTGCGGATGCAAATTCACTGCTGTCTGGCAAAGTCCCATGTGGGACTCATGAAATGTCACACCTCTAGCATATCAGGGGCACTTCAAGCAAAGAAAGAAACATATTGGGAAGAAATAACACAGGAAATGAAACAAGCAACTATGGATGCTGGAGACCTGAATCAAGTCCAATGACCAATTTGTTTTTCTATGCACTCTCTGTTTTTGAGACATAGCATGGGGGCTGAATATCTTCACCTCCTCTGAACAGAAAACCACCTCTTGCAGACAGTTCTATGGTTTTGGCCTTCCAGGAACAGCCAAAATAAGGGTTAAACACTGACTGCAACTCCAGTCTATATCTGCCAAAGGAGGTAGGGGAAATTATACTAGTGAATTGAGGCATACATATATACCAGAATGGGTTTGAGTTATGAAGGTTACAGCCAAAGAATCACCCACTGATCACCCCTGCATTACAGCTGAAAGGAATACTCACTCTGAGTATTAGAAGTCCAGTAGCCAGCAAGCTAGTCAAAACGAAACAGTACTGCCAGCTAACTACCAGCAAAAGGGAAACAAACAAAGGCATTTAAATTATCCTATAAAAGTTAATAAATCCAAAATTGACTGTCAACTTCATGGTCCACCCAGAGAGAATGATCCATACATCATTTAACTTTTATCTGTCTTTTAGGCTGAGTTCTTATTCATAACTTGTGTGCATGTGTGTGACTTTATTATTCAGGTCGTGCTCCCCTCGAGGACCTCCTTTTTAAATTCCTGTCTAACATCCTATATTCTCTGCTTAGAATATCATCCCTTTCTCTTCCTATGTTGTTAGTTCCGATATGTACAATGATCTCCTGCCCTTTGAGAATATTCTGCACCCTCTCTGAGATATCCTTGATCCTGGCACCAGGGAGGCAACACACCAGTCTGATTTTTCGCTTCTCACAGAAACATCTGTCTGTGCCTCTGACTAGAGAATGCCCTATCACAATCGATCACTTGGACCCTGAGGTATCCCACAATACATTAGAGCCAGTCTTGGCCAGAAACCTGGCTGTCCCTCCTACATTTCCCTGAGAGTCCATCACCCCCTACATTTTCCAAAACAGTACACTTGTTTGAGATGGGGATAGCCACAGGATACTCCTGCATGACCTGCCTCCCTCTTCTACCTTTCCTGGAGGTAACCCATCTACCTGGCTGTATCTGCAGTTTTTCTCCCTTCCTAAAACTGCCATCCATTACAACCCCTGGCTTCTGTAAATTCGTCATTGTGTCTAGCCGCCACTTCAACCGATCCAAGCGATCAGTTAGGATTCACAACCAAACATATTTCCTGCAGATATAATTATCAACAACATGGAAACTCTCTCTAATCTCTGACATCCAACAGGAAGAGCACATCACTCTACTAAAAGCCATCTCTGCCCTTTGAGAATCCACAGACCCAGGAAATAGTATAGTTTTACTGCTCTAAAAAAACATAGGCTAACTTAGTACCAATGCTTTACATTTTTAAAATTTAATCAAGAGACAGATCTCAATAAAACATAAAATCAAAAAGAACCACTTTACTCACTTTTGTAGATTTATAAAAAAAAGAACAGTAAGGTTACACTTCAAAACTATCCACTTAGCTGCTTCCCTGCTGTGAGCTCTCCCACACAGGTTTCTCCAAGGTCAGCTGTGAATTTCCCTGTTTGTTAATTTACCTTAGACGAACTCCAATATCCAGAGATACTTGAAATCGAACAGCAGAGGCAGTCAGCTGTGCAGATTACTCCTGGGTCAGACAGCAGTGTAGGTTTCTTTCCCCATTTGAATCACTTCCCATGTAGCCTCTACCTTTGTCTATCTTCCTCCTTTTTAACGTGCCTTTGTTTTGATCTTTTTTTCCCCAAAATTCCAAAACAATGCAACAGTTTATAAGACAGTAATTACTGCTCCCAGAATTCAAGGAAATCAGCTCCAACACTGAAAATACCTCAAAAAAGGAGCAGCTCTTACAGCCACAATTATCTCCCTTCCTCCACCTTGAATTGTGTTGAACATTGGGGCCTATTACACAGATTATCATTCATTATCACCCAATCTCACATCATCATTATGGCCCCTCCCATTCTACCACCTGCTGGGTAGAAATAAGAATTCCTGACCCGGAAGTCCGAGTAGGTACCTGGCAACTCCAGTCACCACCGGCTCTCCCACACCTCCAATATTTCAGGGCACATTCCATGGGCAGTGACCACATGCACCCCATGGACATGGACATTCCCAATCTTTTTTTGCCAGAGTGCATGTTGTTCTGGGGCTGGGAAGACTGCCTTGGATGGCAAGTAACTGAGAAAGAACAGGAGTGAGAGAGTGAGAGACCCAGTCTCAGTAGTGGGCAATCTGTCGCCCAGTAAGTTTGACAGGACAAGTTACCAAGGGAGCAGCCTTTTGACAACATGCTAATATTGAGTTGAAATCCTGAGAAAAATGGAAATGCTAAACAATGAGAGACCAGTGTCCATGGAGCACGAATTCAAGCATTCTCGTACTTGAATGATGCAATGATAGTGGAGTATTTGTCTATTCAAATCCTAAATCAAATTTTCCAAACAGACTAGGGCTGAATTAGTAAATTCATCTATCTGTATAACATTGAACTGTAAAGAGCAGGAGATGCCAGGTTAAATTGGTATTCTACAGTGGATCTAATTGGAGTGGTAGGACAGCCTCCATCTCTGCCAGTTTCGCTCTCCAGGTTATCTTTTAATGAACACACGTTGGTGGTGTATTGATGTTGAGTGGGATTAGGGTTGAACTGGATGTCATGCCTTCTTTGGCTCTGTCTCCAGACCTTCTCACAACAAATTGTCACTCAAGTGAAGCCCTATTGAGCACGTGAGCCACATATGAGGGTCTGACCCCAACACAAGTCAGCAACCTCAGGAGAAGGGGAGAAAATTAAAGGTAATTTGTGTTTTCTTTTTGAAGCATTGAATTCTGGAATCTTCTTGGGATATGTTTCACTAAAACAAAAGGTGGATTTTAATGAACTTATGTAGAGCTTTGTGCTTGATTCAAGTATGAGGAATCAGGGCACTTCCCAGGATCAGCTGATTGTTGACATGGAAAGCCCCCATGACGCTTATTCAAACTACTCCTGCTGCAAAAGGTTGTATCATCAGGAAAAGAAAGCATGGGTGCAGCTCTGAAAGGGTTGGTTTAGACCCCGTGTTCAAATGTATGTCGGATTACTTTATCATCAGCCAGCATAACGTGAAAATACTCCACTTCAACAGTAAACTCTCTGCTGGTTGACAGCTTCTATCGCTCCAGTAATTATGAAACCACTTTAAGCGAAAACTGTGATAACTGTTTTTTTTAATATGAATCAATTCAGGCAGCTTTTTCTCTGGGTGTTTTTTTTTATGAGGCTGTTATCAGCCAATGACAGGTGATGTGTGTTCAGTGTGTGAAGCCAATCCATCTGGTTTCAGCTGTGACATTCATTGTAGCCTGTGCTCCTCATCTTCTGAAGTAACATCTGCACTGTGCTCCAGTGTAACAATCAATTTCTGTCCTGAAACGGCTGTCAGAGCTGGATTTGATATTCCCATCATTTTTCTTTGTATCACCCTGCTCTGCCTCTCCTTGTTGACACAAGCAAGGTTTATAATGAGTATTTGAATAAAGCACTGATGGTGACTGGAGAAAGAAGAAGTTTCTACTCCTTGCTCTTCCACTCACTCTCACTCAACTCCAACTTCCCTCCAGTGCGCCAGAAGGTTTGTGAAGTGTGCTCTGAAAGAGAAAAGCAGGTCATGGTAAACGCAGAGATAAGGTTAAGAGTTGAGTCTGGGTGGGATGCTCTACGGACGGTCAGTGCAGACTCAATGGACCAAATGGCCTCTTTCTACAAAAGCAAATACCTCTCCCACATTGGAACAACTGACAGCACCTTAGAATTCCCTGCTGGACCCTTCTGATGGCAGCCAGATATTTTTGCTCTTTCTAACTTTCTGGAAGCCTGCCTGAAGCAGTTAGTTTTGGCTTGGATACAGTTCTGTAGCTCTTGCCAGCAGCTTTTTACAGTGAGGACATTCTCTTGAGATTTTAACACTCAATATTAAGCCATCACTTCTTAACAAAGTTTCTTGATATGAGGATTTTAAAGCCAGCTTCAATCCATTCTGCACGCAAAGCAGCAAGGATCACTACAATAAAACAAGGAACTGCGGATGCTGGAGATCTGAAACGAAAACAGAAATTGTTGGAGAAACTCAGCAGGTTTGGCAGCAGGTGTGAGAAGAAAATACAGTTAACATTTTGAGTCTGGTGACTCTTCATCAGAAATCAGAAAGAGCAAACTATCACCTTGGTGGGAGAGATATTAGAACTGTCCACTCACCTAAACCCGTACAGAACAGAATAGCTCTCTACATTTCTCTTTCAGACCACACGTGATAACTCAATACCGATGAATAGTCACTCAACCTGAAATGTTAACTCTGTTTTCTTCCCACAGGTATTGTCAAACCTGCTGAGTTTCTTCAGCAATTTCTGTTTTTGTTCCAGCAAGGATCACTATGGGAATGAAGAATAACAGGCTCAGATTTCCTTGTTTTGACCTACTTTTGCTGCGAAGAGACTATTTGGCTCATTGAGTCTACACCAACCCTCCAAAGAGCATCCCACCCAGAACCAGAACCCCACCCTATTCCTGCACTCCCAATGGCTAATCCACCCAACCTATACATCACCGAACACTATGGGCAATTTAGTATAGTCAATCCACCTAACCTGCACATCGTTGGGCTATGGGAAGAAACTGGAGCACCCGGAGAAAACCCAAGCAAGCACGGGCAGAACGTGCAAACTCCACACAGTTACCTGAGACTGGAATCGAACCCAGGTCCCTGGCACTGTGAGGCAGCAGTGCTAACCACTGAACGACAGTGCCATCCCTAGAGCTCCAGTAAATTGATCCAGTCATTCTGTACCTTTATGCTATGTTTTGTGTTATGTTCCTTCATTGTAACTGGGTCAAAATCCTGGAACTCCCTCCCTAACAGCACTGTGGGTATACCCACACCACATACACTGCAGCATTTCAGAAGGCAGCCATCTCTAGGGCAATAAATGCTGTCCTAATCAGTGAAGCCCACATTCCATGAATTGATAATAAAAATTACTACTTTAAAGCTAGTATTAATCACGGCAAAAGTAACTAAGCCTCTCTGGCATCTTGAACAAGCAAATATTGATCTGCTTTAATATCAAGTGAGCTCATTGTGCTCTCAAACAGCAGGTGGTCTGAAATAGAAGCTGAGACAACTGCTCACGAGCTCTTCACAGAGAACTCACAGAGACTGACATGGAGCCAGATATGTTTAAAACTGGCGTGCATGTTGCACACTTAGCTTTATGATCACCTGTTTGAAAAAGATGCTCTGCCTCAAATGTACACAGCACACTCTCAGCTTTACATTCCTCTGTAGGTAACTTGGTTGTACCAATGCCTCTTCCAGTATTTAACATAAATCTAGTCTTAGGCTGTTGTATGCAATATTCACTGAGTTAAGGGCAAGGCTATCCTGAAAGATGCAGACCCATGTTTTATCGTAGAAGTTACAGATCCCTAGTCGTATGACATACAACATCTTATAGTTGTAAGTTAAATGATTTTTGCTCAACCTGACCCTAAGTGACAGTAAGAATTCCTCCCCCTTTCTTAATAATCATACAGCACAAAGGGGTTGTTCTCTTATAGCCATGCTTTACTGTGTTCTGTTTTACTGTGGTTTATTCACCATAAGCAGGGGCACCTTGTGTTAGAAAACAAATATGAAACCTTTGTGGGAGAAGCTCAACACCTCCAACTGAAATTCCTCTCCCTTATTTTATACAGAACATATTAACCTATTTACTTTAAATAATCTGCATTAAAATGGAGAAAGAGTTTGCAGACAAATGTATGAGTGCGCAAATTAGATAGGCTGGGAATGGTTGCTGGCCAGTACACATTGCAAGGTGACTTAAACATTAAATCTAGATACTTCACACAATCTCTGCTGCTCTTTCAGCTTTGTACTGAGCTTTCACAACCTTGAAAGTCTAGGAAGTCATTATTATGTGAGAAAAGCAGAATTATGGAAGTGGCCAACTCTGAGGCTCTACCATTGATGTTTTTGTTTGGTAACAGTAAGATTGCTATCGTCCTACTGGATCCTAGGGCTGCTGTCCCATTAGAGATAGATGATTGATGGTGGCTTCAGCTGAGGGTCATCACACATCAGGTGAAGGGAGAGGTTGAGAAGGACAGTCCTTCATGGTAACCTCAGCCAGTGCAGGAGTTGAACCCACACCATTGGCAGCAAGCACTCTGCATTACAACCTGCCATCCAGCGAACTGCACTAAACAATGGCCCTGCTTTTCCAGCATACAATATTACTGTTCAAATAATTCCAGTGTATTATACAAAGTAACTGCCATATCAAGAGTCATGTAATAGCATTAACTTCGTTTGCTAATATCACACAATCATTCCTCAACCAAGAGAGGAAAGAGGAAGAAAATATCACAATTCAGCTAAATGAAATGGTACTAATTAACACTGCCCTGTCAAATTCCTTATTGTGACAAAACCATAATAATGTAAATATGTGCATTATTTTAAAACATAGAGACAGAATTATGCAATGCGTTCATTTTTCGGCCTCAAGATGATTCCAGAGCGGTCTCCCGGCCTCGACAGAATCGAACTAAAGCCTGGCACAGCCTGGAGTCAAAGCCCAGTGCGGACTGGAGGCTAGTTTTTGGTTTGGACTGGGTTGAAAGGACTGTTATTCTGAACATTTTGTCTCTTTATTTTTCTAATTCATTCCTATAATCTGTAATGCTGGACTTTTTATTTCTTTATTTTTCTAATTCCTTCTTCTCGAAGAATTTGTACTTAAGAACGGTAATCTAGGTACCTTTGCACCTAAGATGCGACTTTACGTGATGATTCCTAAACCTTTCATTGTACTCATTTGAGTACATGTGACAATAAAGCTAATTCTAATTCAATTCTTTACTGAGTTGATGCCGATAAAGAAGCAAACAGTAGCCTTTGCCCAGTGATGCAGTTACAAGATTAGAATCTTTCATCACATGATATTACTCCACACTTTCTTCATCATAGCAGGTTTATATTTGACTCCAATTCCTTGCAATTTTTTCTTTATTCTTTGTTTCTCAGTTCCTATGCATCTATTTCTACTTTAAACACATCACTGTAGGTATCTTCTCGAAATTTCTATTCCCATTCTCACCATCATTTCTGCATTTTTTTTGTTCGATTCAAGTTTAACTAGCCTTGCTTAAGTTCTGTGACTATATCTCCTTGCGCAAAAGCAAAATATTGTGGATGCTGGAAACTGGAAATAAAAACTGAAAATGCTGGAAACACTCAGCAGATAATAAAAATTACTACTTCAAAGCTAGCATTAATCGTGGCAAAAGTAACTAAGCCTCTCTGGCATTTTGAATGACCAAATCTTGATCTGCTTTAATATCAAGTGAACTCATTGTGCTCTCAAACAGCAGGTGGTCTGAAATAGAAGCTGAGATAACTGCTCACAAGCTCTTCACAGAGAACTCACAGAGATTGGCACGAGCCGTATATGTTTAAAACTGACGTGCATGTTGTACATTTACCTTTCTGATCACCTGTTTGAAAAAGATGCTCTGCCTCTTAATGTACACAACACACTCTCAGCTTTACATTCCTCTGTAGGTAACTTAGTTGCACCTGAACAAAGTTTTCTAGAGAAGGAGAGTTAATCCTTCCCAATCCCTGAATGACAAGGACAGTGACAAGACAGGTGGGAAAATATGGCTAGATTGGAAACTTGAGATTTTTGACATTGAGGAAAAACCCATACAGTTTTCTACCTGTGTTTTTAACAGTGAGATGAGAACCTTGAGCTGTGATAGGCATGTCTGCATTCATTTACATCTCATTATTACCTAATCTCACCTCAATTATATGCAGTTTCCTAGGCAGCAACAATTCTCGAAATAAAAGTCTGAGCAGGTACCTGGAGGCTTCAGCTAACTTTTGGTGTTATGATCTGCTTGCTCCTGTGGGTCTCCTTCTTGTCCATTATTAAGGTAATAATGACATCTCAGGGTACACCCCATGGGCAGTAACTACATAATCCTCTGTCCAAGGTGACTGACATCAGACATATACCAGTTTCACCACAACATCAGGGCATATCTCCTACTCACTGATAATGCAGTTTACTACTTCAGTCCTGCAGCTTGGAGTGCACTGATACCTGAAATTACAATGCTGCTGCCAAGGCCATGTTGCACACAGGGGCAGGCAGCATCTCATTTATCAGACCTGGATGCATCTGAGGGCCCATAGCACTCATTCACCTTGTGCCTACTTGGATGCTCGCAACATCTTAACTCTTGTCATGCCTTTCCTTTTTGTACATTGGCGTCTCAATCAGATCTTGCAGCCTCACAGTACTTCTGCCCTTGTCTTGTCTTTTAGTGCAGACCCAAAGCTAGGCATCTTGTCCGGTTTGCCAATAGTTATCAGTCAAGGGGATTGATAGAGGGAAAAATTTTTCTCCATTATCTATCTTCATTACGTGAACACCATAATCTGATCATCTTATAATGTATTTATCGTCAAGGAACATAACAAAATTCTACAATCTGTCATTATAATTTGGTTCCTTCAGCACCTTAGGAACAATATTCCAGCTTGAAGGAAGTTACTAAACCATTTCTTTCCCAAAGTATAGCACTCAGAATTGAGCGAATGTTCCAAGTGAAGCTAACAAGTGCTCTATAAAATTGTAGCAAAATTATTGCTGTATTCTGAATCAATTGTGATGAAGTGAAACATCCCATTAACTTTTTTAACCTGTGCACTAGCTTTTAATGACTTGTATAGTGGGATCCCTAAATCTTTTGCGCATTTAACCTGACTGGTATATCTATCATTCTTGTATTCAGAATATTCTGCCTTATACTTCATTCTGAAAGTTAGTGAAACAGCATAATCAGCATGTTGGCATCAATCTTCCCATAAGCAAGGTACTTATGCCCTTTTATAAGTTTCTGTTTTGTTCTGCAGTTTACCATCATTCAGCATTGAATATCAATTGCAAATATGAGTCATCTATTCCCAGTGGCAGATCACTTATGAGTGGAGTGTGAAGTTAAGTATACCCACAGTTGGTGCCCCTGGGAGATTTCACCTCTTAGAGGCTGCCAACTCTCCAACATTTAGTTTCCTGTAATGAGCTTGATGTATTAGGTTCATTATTTCCAACACATTTGATAAAGCAGTTTGTTGTGAGGAGAGAGGGGAATTGAGAAATTTTAATTTTAATACATCAATTTTGTGGCTGTGACTAAATGAAAACCTGTCCCAGAGAGCACGAACTGGAACCCTCACAATGGTGTCAGTGCATTCAATATAATGTCATATGTGGACCTCAAGTAGTGTCGATGTGACTGAGGTACCTGGGGCACATGAAATGAAATGAATTTGCAGACTGAAGACTCCAAATAAACATCTGACAGTCACTGCTTTCACCAGGATACGAATACTATCGCCCTTTGACTGTGATAGGAAAATATTTTACTTTATCAGTCTGTGGGAAAAGATTTCAGAGCGAGTTTGTGCAGCACGGAAGAAAGCGAGCGAGTGTGAGGCAGCAATTGGAGCAGGCAGCCCAAGGTCTCCCAGCATCTGCGGCAATGTTGAGTGCACAGGAGATCAAGCTAGCACGGGGAGAGGGAGCCCACTGAGGTAGAGGAGCCCAGCGCAGACGAGACCCAGCCACTATGGGGATTGCGAGGCCAGCATGACTAAGGACTTAAGAAGTACTATAATGTTGAATTTGTAACTTTATTTCTTTATTTTTCTATTTTATAAGGGCTGCAATGTTGGACTTCTAACGTTATTTCTTTTTTTTCTACTTTGTACCTCAGATTTTGTACCTAAGTATCTGTGTACCTAAGATGGCACTGGGAATGGCAACTTTATACACTTTTCACTGTACTCCTGTGTCCCTGTCCAAAATCCTTTTACTAATTGATCCTTGCTGGGGATTAACCCAAATGTCATCTCCAGCCATTAACCTCAATGATACAGCTTGTTTTTTTCCAATATGAATACACAGAGTTTTATCTTCATGTTGTTTTAATGGACGTATGTTTGGGATGTACTGTTCCTGTTCTGGTGCATTCTCATCATATGATATCTGAAAGCTCCAGTTATCATGATAATGCAAACCGATGTCCAAAAGTCTAAGTCCCAACGTACCAATGGTTATTATGACAGATGCGTGTACCATGTCCAGGATATTTATTCTGAACCAAAGATGTGCAAGTTAGGTGGATTAGCCATGCTAAATTACCCATAGTGTTCAGGGATATGTGGGTTAGGTGTGTTAGCCATAAGAAATGCAGGGTAAGAGGGATAGTGTAGGGAGATGGGTCTGAGTGGGATGCTCTTCGGTGGGATGGTGTGGACTTGTTGGGCCAAACGGCCTGTTTCCATGCTGTGGGGATTCTACAAAATGAAACAAAAATGCCTGTGAGAATCAGTGAAGACGTAATTCTAAGTGAGAACTGGGAATAAAAGTGTCTTTGTAGCAAATTTACTGGATAGAAGTGACAGCTTTGAAACGACATTAACGTAGTGTGAGGTGAAATTATCGTGTGATTGTTCTCCTACTTCAGCTGAAAAAGTTCAGCAGACTCATACAGCTCCCAAATGTATGGACAGGTGGACATTAGTAAACACCTGCTCCCAATCCAACCCATCTAAAAAAATGACCATTGCTCCTCAAGGAACACTTCATGGGCATATCAGAGAAATAAATGTTGGTTGTTGGCTTTTTGTACTCCTTACACATAATTGGAGCCAAATTTCCTTTATTTCCCATTGCATTATTATATTAAGTATCAGTTCAGTGCTCTTCTTTCATTGACTGATTGATCCAGCTCCAAAATACTGAAGTTGAAGCTGGAAGAGCTTGGGTGTGAGTAGGATGTTAAAAACCAATTAAACCGCCAGAAGCTGGTCCATCCTGTGAATGCCCACATTCAACTCCAGTGTATTGGGCTGGGTGTCAGTTAGAGAGGAGTCTTGGCAATTAACATAATATAATTGCTCAATTACAGCGATATTGACACATGGGTCTTCAGGTTCCTGAGCTTCCTGGAACTTACAATGGAACCAAAGTGGTTACACAGTTGCAGAGGAACCTGAATCAAGGACTGATTTCTATCAAGAACGTGGGTTTTGGAAGTTGAGAAAGTTCATTCTGCAAGCCCTTGAGAAAGGCTGTGAGATTCGATTTCCAGCCAATAAAGTGACTGACCATGAACTCCATCCAACTAATTGAATCCATTGCCAAAAGTGAGAAACAACTTACTCCACACAACAAGGGTGCATTCAAGTTTCATGCTATCAAGATGAAAGAAAAAGTAGGATCGCTGACTAGTAAGAGCCTAGGATTAGCGACGAAGTATAAAGTCTTCCCCATCACCAGCTTCCATATTTGCATTTGTGCATTTCCCCGGAATCTTTCTCTGCAGCTCACTCAGGTTTCCCATGAGCACAAAGACTGGAAGGACAACCTCTTCAAGATTTGCCATGTTTGTGTTATTCAATCACCCCCCTGCCTTGAGTGCATGATCCATTGCTCCAAGCTTCTATTGCTGCTGCCCTCCTTGGCAACCATAGCTTCCATCACATCAGCTGACTTCTTCCTGTCATTGTGAGGGCAGAACATCTCTTTCCATCTTCTTCCAGCTGCAGATCCAGGGAGATTGAAGTGAATGGGGGACAGCTTCTAACATCTTGACTGAAATGCAATGCTTCTTGTTCTCTATCACAGCCAATTCCTTCGCTTTCCATTTGTACATGTGACAGCTAAGACTTTAAGACTGTATCACTGCAGGTTGACACTGGTTCTCACTGGTTGGATGGAAAACTGAAGCTCAGTGTAAAATAAACTCAACGACACGCAACAGAGTTTTCCACAAATTATCAGGCTCCCTCTTCTCACAGCACATTTTCAGATTAAAATTCGGCTCAGTCTGCCCCTTATTAGACAAATTGGGCTGAATCTTGTGTGTTCTTTTGTTTAAGTCTGAGTTGCGTTGACCTTCCTAGTAAGATTTCCACCGCGAAGTCTAGAGAGTTTTTCTAGTCATATCTTACCTAACTCACTGTATTTACTACTGACCAAACCCTTATGATATTCCCTCACATCTAATTCTGCACCCATTTAATCATGCTCCATTCCCAGAATAACTTGCCTGTCAGCTGATATCGTGGAATTCACAAGCATCTTCATTCCACCAACATAACTCCACCATCTCCGATATCTTACATTCAGTCTATCTGTGCAACTGTACAAACTTTCTACTAAGGCTAATGCTCCACCACCCTCACTATTGCCTTCAAAATCTTCCATCATGTGCTGTGGCCTATCCCAACCCCTAACAGCGCTCTGTGTGCCTCCACACTGCTTACTCAGACCACCTCACCACAAATAACTGCTGTGGCCCCACTTCCATCTCCTTTAGCTTCCAGCTTTTCAGGAATAGGGCAGAGAGGTCTAGACGGGTGGTAGGCTGTCTGACATTCAGCTCCTCATCTCATATGTTCAAAGTATCCTGACTGTGACTACCCCAAGTGGCTGATGGACTGACCCCGGACTGGTATAGCAGGCTGCCCTTAAGTTACCACGTTGTGACCTCCTGGCCAAAGGCTATTCCAATTGACTTCATAGAATCCCTACAGTGTGGAAACAGGCCATTTGGCCCACCAAGTCCACACCACCTGTCCGAAGAGCATCCCACCCAGACCCATTCCCCTGCCCTTTCCCTTGAACTTGGCATTTCTCGTGTCTAATTCACTTAACTTACACATCCCTGGACACTACCGGCAATTTAGCATGGCCAATCCACCTAACACGCATATCTTTCGACTGTGGGAGGAAACTGGATCTCCTGGAGGAAACCCACGCTGACAGTATCCGAGGGTGGAATCGAACCTGGATCCCTGGTGCTGTGAGGCAGTAGTGCTAACCACTGAGACACTGTGCCAACTGAGGTAGTCTGACAACCATGTCAAGCTTCCTGCCTTTGTGCCAGCGCTAAATGGTAAGGCATGACAGAATTAATATTAGCCCGGTATATCTGACTGAGGAGGCAAATTACAAAAAGGCAAGACAAAGCAATGCAATGCATGGATTCTGTGAGTATCCAGGTCGGCTCAGAGTGAGTGCAAAGAAGGCAAGTGAATAGCCTGGAGATGATGCCTCCTCCAGTCCATTAGCTGAATGTGTGTCCCTGAACTAAAGGTGTCATTGCAGCAGCATTATAATGATAGACATCTGGGCCATCCAAGATGACTTACAATGAAGTGAGTAATGGGTAGAGCAGTGGATGTTAGGAGAGAGCAATGGATATTGGGGGAGAGCAGTGGATGTTGTGGCTTTCGACAAGGTCCCACATGGTAGGCTCTTCCAGAAGATTAAGATGCATTGGATCCGTGGTGACTTGGCCGCATGGATTCAGAAATGGATTGCCCATAGGAGGCAGAGGGTAGTGGTGGAGGGGTATTTTTCTGGCTGGAGGTCCATGATTGGTGGTGTTCCACAGTGGTCTGTACTGGGACCGCTGCTGTTTGGGATATACATAAATGACTAACATGAAAATGTACATGGGTGGGTTAGTAAGTTTGCAGAAGACACAAAGACCGGTGGAGTTGTTGATAGTGTAGAAGGTTGTCAAAGGATACCGCGGGATATAGATCAGTTGTAGATATGGGCGGAGAAATGGCCCATTGTGTTTAATCCAGGTAAGTGTGAGGTGTGGCAAATGTTAAAGAAAAGTATACAGTCAATGGCAGGACTCTGAACAGCATTGATGAAGGATCTTGGGGTTTAAGTCCGCAGCTCACTGAAAGTGGCCACACAAGTAGATAGGGTGGTAAAGAAGGCATATGGCATGCTTGCCTTTATTGATTGGGGAATTGAGTACAAGAGTCAGGATGTCATGTTGCAGCTCTGTATGACTTTGGTAAAGCCACGCTTACAGTACTGTATTAAATTCTGGTCGCCACATTATAGGAAGGATGTGGAGGCTTTAGAGAGCGTGCAGAAGATATGTACCAGGATGCTGCCTGGATTAGAGAGTATGAGCTATAAGGAGAGGCTAGAAAAACTCAGGTTGTTTTCTGTTGAGCATCGGAGACTGAGAGGAGACTTGATAGAAGTCTATTAAATTATGAAATGCATAGATAGGGGTGGAAATCAGAATCTTTTTCCTAGACTTGAAATGTCCAATACTAGGTGGCATGTATTTAAGGTTAGAGGGGAAAAGTTCAAAGGAGATGTGAGGGGCAAGTTTTTTACACAGAGAATGGTAGGAATCTGGAACGCACTGCCAGGGGTGGTGTTCAAGATAGATACAATAAGGGCATTTAAGGGACTTTTAAATAAGCGCATGAACATGCAAGGAGTGGAGGGATATGGACCAAGGGCAGGCAGAAAGGATTAGTTTAATTTGGTGTCATGTTCAGTACAGCATCGTGGGCTTAAGGGCCCGTTCCTGTGCTGTACAGTTCTACATTCTGTCTATATTCTATGAGTGCAGGTGCTTCCTGTAAGTGGATCGGAGATGTGCCATCAGGGTTTATAGAGGCTAGTACATGTCAGATGCCAATGTCTGTGGACATGGGTTGCATGTAGTGAGATGTTGGCACCTGGTATCTCACTCTGATTTCCAGTTGAGATTTCTCGATATCTAATTTGTTTGGCAAGTTTGGTCAGATAGAAAACTGAATATTAATGAGGTCAGTTGAGCTGTCAAGGGGGTCTTTAGCAAGATTTAATCACCATTAATTGGTGACTTTGTCAGAATGAGAATCTTGGCACACCGCTTGTATGGCTAACTCTTCACTACCGTCTTGGCAGTTGGGGATGGGTAGTAATTGCTGGCCTCTCCACTGATGCCCACATCCTGAAAATGAATTTAAAAATGCCCTTGATGGCAAGATGAGCTGGCTGGACTTCTCTTCCAATTCTGCCATATGCCCCACATTAGAACACATCACTATATGATTCTGATCAGTGATTGTTGGAGATCAGCACGTGTTGCTCGCAGTGTCTGTTGTGCACAGAGTGTCATAGATAGTCAGAAATGTACAGTCTAGGGGTGTTTTCGAACCAGATCAAAATATCCATGAAGGAGGTGGTTTTCCAATTTCTCCTCACACCACACCATATCAGTCAATCCCTGGATGTAATTGTAACGTTTTGTGGGGTCCTCCTGGAGATTCAAGTGGGGTGTAACAGAAAATTGCTTTTTTCAGATTCATTGATGGGGTGTGAGCATCACTGGTTGCCCATTGCTAGTTGCCCTTGAAAGGTGCTGGTGGGCTGCCGTCCTGCACAGCTGCAGTGTATGTGCTGTAGGTAGACCAATAATGCCGTTAGGGGGTGGGGATTTCCAGGATTTTGACCCAACAACACTGAAGGAATGACGATATATTTCAAAGTTAGAATGGTGAGTGGCTGAGAGGGGAACTTGCAGGTGATGACATTCCCATATATCTGCTGCTCTTGTCCTTCTCAGTGGTAGCGGTTGGGGGTTTTGAAGGGGCTGTCTAAGGACCTTTGGTGAATTTCTGCAATGCTTCTTGTACGTGGTAAACAGTGCTACCACTGTGTTGGTGGTAGAATGAGTGAGTGTTTAATAATACAGTGCCAATCAAGTTGTCCTGAGTAATGCCATACTTCTCGAGTGTTGTTGGAATTGCACTCATCCAGGCAAGTTGAAAATATTCCATCACACTCCTAACTTGTGTCTTGTAGATAGTTGACAGGCTTTGGGGGTAAGGAGATGAGTTACCTATGACAGGATTCCTAGCCTTTGACCTGCTCTTTTCAAAACAGTAGTTAAAGGCTAGTTCAGTTGAATGTATGTTTTTTTTAAGACAGATCCATTCTTCCATTAAGAACAAAGGTTTTCTCTCCATAGAGGGAACACATTTTTGCTCTTCAAGAACAGAAGCAAAGATAGAAAAGCTTCAATCACTTCCTACTGGAGTTAACACTCAATGCAGAGCTTTGTTAGGAAGGAGACTGAAGTAAACTTTGGAGGAAGCAATTCTAGATTTTGTTCAATTTTTAAAATTGTGAGAGCTGAGAAAAAGGGGTTCATCTCCAAACATTTGCATTAATATGAGAGGCCCCCATACCATAAATGTGGACCCATAAAATTTGTCCCTTTTTGTATTGTGTGTGTATATGTTATTGGGGGATGCAGGCTCCAACTAAAAACCGTCATTATTTCATTTCCTCTTGGTGAGTTAGAAGTTGCCTGTTCTCTAGTGGGGTTTAACACAGGCTGCTCCAAAAAAAATCTCAGGTCTTGAGGGGTAACTTTTTCACACAAAGGGTGGCGCGTGTATGGAACCAGCTGCCAGAGGAAGTGGTGGAGGTGGTTATAAGTGCAACATTTAAAAGGAATCTAGATGGGTGCATGAATAGGAAGGGTTTAGAGGAATATGGGCCAAATGCTGGCAAATGGTCAGATTAAGATAAAAACTGAAAGAACTGCAGATGCTGTAAATCAGGAACAAAAACAGAAATTGCTGGAAAGGCTCAGCAGGTCTGGTAGACTCGGTGAAAAAAAATCAGAGTTAACGTTTTGGGACTGGTTCTGAGGAAGGGTCACTGGACCCGAAATGTTAACTCTGATTTTTCTTCACAGATGCTGCCAGATGTGCTGAGCTTTTCCAGCAACTTCTGTTTTTGGTCAGATTAAGATGTCTGATCGGCATGGATGAGTTGGACCAAAGGGTCTATTTCCATTCTGTATGACTCTGTGACTCTATTATGTGATGTGGTATCAAACCACAGATAGCCAGGAGATTGCAGAATATATTCACAGGCTGTGCTTCATCGATCTTGGCTTTGACACTTCACTTCCAATTATGAAAGGATTGAGAACAAGAGGGCAGTTTGAAACTGTGGCAAAGAAAGCAAAAAAAATTTCTGCTCCTGATCACATTTGTTTCTGTAGAAAGTATACATGCCTGCATAATAATTGAGGATGCTGAGACCTGCAGTCAAAATGTCTCTAGATCTCACTGCCTGGTGTCTTGTATGGTAAGGTAATTAATTGTGTATGTAACGCTGTCAAGAGAACCTCAGTCAGAAAACTATGGGTGTTTGCCTGGGAAACATCCTCCATGAGTAGCACAGTGGCTGAGTGGTTGACACTGCTGTCTCACAGCACCAGGGACCTGGGTTTGATTCCACCCTTGGGTGACTGTCTGTGTGGAGTTTACACATTCTCCCTGTGTCTGTGTGGGTTTCCTCCGGGTGCTCTGGTTTCCTCCCACAGTCCAAAGATGTGCAGGTTATGTGGTTTGGCCATGCTAAATTACCCATAGTGTCCAGGGATGTGCAGGCTAGGTGGATTAGCCATGGGGAATGCAGGGATAAGGTGGGTGGGATGCCCTTTGGAGGGTCAGTGTGGACTTGATAGGCAGAATGGCCCACTTCCTCACTATAAGGATTGTATGAGTAACAATAATAACTTGGATGAGACAGGGTAGGGCCACTTAGTGTCTCAGGAGGAAGAATGATATTCAGGAAAGGATGAAAAAAACAGGACATTTCTAACTAGCAGAAGTCTGCACAAGTGAAATGATCATTTATTTAGGCAAGTTAGCATAAATCAAAAACCTCCAGGATCTGAGGCTGTCCAGGCAGCAAAAGGGAATTAAAATAAATCAGATGTGACAAATCTGATTAAAAAAACTTGGAGTCATACTAATAATTATTTAAAGGCAATTTATTCTGTAATGTGGAAGCACTAGATGATCTACACACCCATGAAGAAATGAATTTCTTTTTGAAAGGTTTATTACAAATGTCACAACATGACAGCAGAATTGGACAAGATTGTATGTGAAAGTTGATGAAATAGGAATCTGACTATCTTCCCCTTCAACAGTCCTCTGTATCATTACATTCAGTAAGTTCTGGACACATCACTGAATGTTAATTATCGGTAATTGTACTGTCAGTGATCAGTAGACATCAGAAAATAAGACGAAGCTAAGGCAATATCTATTCGACAAGAGTCACTGTTCAAAGTCACAGATCTATCCAATTACTTATTATTCTAATTCTAGTTCCCAGCAAAACTCTATCTTCTGAAGCTGAATCAACACCACTGAAACATCGTTGAAGCCAAAATATATTGTATAAATTTAGCAATACAATTCTTAAGGCACTGGTTTGATGATTTTTTTTATATTGCAACACTAATAAGGTGCTTTCCATGTTTATTTTCAATAAAATTTCACAAAGGAGACACTGAGCAAATTCTAAACTCACAATGACAGGAGTTAGATTTTTAATTTGTTTCCAGATTCAAATTTATTATATCTTGAATGTGACAAGATGGCAGCACTGCAGAATGCTCCAGCCATGGCTGCTCTGCTCCGTCCATTATTTTTCTTTTTCACTTTTTCTTTCTCTTTCCTTGAGCATTTTTTAAAAACTATTAATTTCTAAACATATTTGGAGGGGAATGGAGGAGCTGACCAGGTCAGCTCAGGGAGGGGAGTCCCGGTCTGGAGGCAGTCGCGGGGAGGTGAGTCCCAGTCTGGAGGCAGTCACAGGGAGATGAGTCCTGGTCTGGAGGCCATCGTGGGGAGGTGAATCCCAGTCTGGAGGCAGTCGCGGGGAGGGGAGTCCCGATCTGGAAGCCGTCATGGGGAGGGGAGTCCCGGTCTGGAGGCAGACATGGGGAGGGGACTCCCGGTCTGGAGGCAGTTGTGGGGAGGTGAGTCCCCGTCTGGAGGCAGTCGCAGGGAGATGAGACCCGGTCTGGAGGCTGTCGCGGGGAGGTGAGTCCCGGTCTGCTGGCTGTCACGGAGGGTGGTGGGGGTGAGTCCCGGCCTGGAGGCTGTAGTGGGGAGGTGAGTCCTGGTCTGGAAGCTATTGCGGGGAGGTGAGTCCCGGCTTGGAGGCTGTTGCGGGGAGGTGAGTCCCATTCTGGAGGCTGTCATGGGGAAGTGAGTCCCGGTCTGGAGGCTGTCGCGGGGAGGGGAGTCCCGGTCTGGCAGCCAGCGCAGGGAGGGGAGTCCCAATCTGGAGGCCAGCGAGGGAGGTGAGGCCTTTTGCAGATTGGAGGCAAGGCCTTGAGTTTTGAAGCTCGGTGTGGTCTGGAGACTTAGCCCACTGCGGTCTGGAGACTGGAAGCTGGCATGGACTGTGATGAACGGACTGTAAATCGAGTACATTTTTTAATACTTTTTATTCTTATGCTGGACTTTTATTGATTATTCTTTCAATTTTGTACCAAATACTTAAGCATATGTACCTAGGTACCCTGTACCCAAGATGGCACAATAAACAGCAACATTGCAAACTTTCTACTGCACTCATTCGATTGCATGTGACACAAAGTTAATTCTAAAAATTCTGAAATTCTATTAGCTGAGATTCAGGGATGGTTACAATAGGGAATAATGCTGTTAAGCAGTTGATCAGAAGACGAGGAGATGGTGAATTTATGATAATAAGAAGACAAAGTGAGGATGAGGAGATGAAATGGATAAGATAATGGTTGAATGATGAAGACATTTTGAGATTGTGATAAGATGAAATCAAGATTTCATACTTATTATTACCTTTAGACTTGCCTATGAACAGCAGTTGAAATTTGATGTGATTTCGGAAGTTTGGAGGAAATAGTGCTGATGAGGATCGATTGATGGAATCAGATCAGGATGTGCATTGTTTCAATGTCCGCAATCTGCTCATCCTCATATGTGAGTGCAATTGAAAGTTGTTGAGAGACTTTGAAGGAGATAACAAGATGTTTTCAAGATATTGACAAGCTGATAATAATGATCTGATAAATGATGAATAGATGAGTTGTAAACCACCTTGATGAGCTGAGAGTTGGAAGCTAGTAAAGACATGTGTGGACTTGATAACATTCTGGAATTAGATAATAGGAAGATGATGAGGTGCTGACATGATAAGGGATTGATGACAAGGAGATAGTGACAAAATGACAGGGATCTTGATCAGATAGAAGAATAAAGGAATGTTGGGAGAATTCGGAAACATGAGGAGATACTGAGGTGATAATAAAGAGGTAATGAGTGAAGTAAATTCTAAATTTATTTTGAAATGCATTTGTCAATGACCAATGTCCAACTAGCCAAAAAATAGAGCAGGACTTTTGTTTTCATTGCAAATTTTAATTCGCTGCAGCAACCTTGCAGACAAGCTGAACATAAATCAGAGGTTGATAGTGAAGGATTGCTTTTTGGACTAGAGGCATGTGACCAGTGGCATTCCACAGGGATCATTTATCACTGGAGTGTAAGAGATTGACGGGAGACCTTATAAAGTTGATAAAATGATGAGGGGCATAGATAAGGTGAATAGTAAGGGTCTTTTCCTTGGGGTGTGGAAGTTCAAAATTAGGGGACAGGAGAAAAAATAGGTGATTAGAAAAGGATACAAGGGACAATGTTTTTACACAGAGAGTGGTTCATGTGTGGAATGACCTACCAGAGAAGTTGTGGATGCAGGTACAATTATAACATTTATATGCCATTTGGATAAGTACATGAATAGGAAATGTTTGGAAAGATATTGGCAAAATGTAGGTAAGTGGGACTAGTTTGGTATGGGAACATGGTTGGCATGGACTAGTTGGACCAAAGGGTCTTATTACATGCTGCACTCTATGACTATGACAATATTCCTGTTATCACTCTGTATGGCTTGATGTTTCTAATAACTAAGAAATGTATCTGCCTCTTCCTTGAATATACTCAGTGACTCGACCTCCACAGCTCTCTAAGGAAGTGAATTCTACAGGCTGTCCACACTCTCATTGAAGAAATGTTTCCTTATCTCAGTCCTAAATAGTTTACCCATATCTTGAGACAGGGACCCTTGGTTCTAGACTCTCTAACCAGGGAAAACATTCTCCCAGCATCCACTGTATCCAGCCCTGTTAAAATTTCAATCAATTCAGATTAGAGGAGTGTGGATATCTTGGAGGATTATGGGGTAGGAGGAGATTACAGAGATATGGGGTGATAAATGGGCTTTAGAAATAAGGATAAAGATTTTAAAATCAGGATGTTGCTTGACTTCAAATTTATCTGGAATATAAACATCCACATTAAACTCTTGGGTCAATCCTGATCATCGACTACAGCTCCACCTTCAACACTATTATCCCCTCCAGACTGATCTCAAAACTCCAATTCAGCTCCACCGTCTCCACCTGGATCCTCAGCTTCCTGACCCACAGACAGCAATCAGTGAGGATAGACAACTGCCACCTCCTCCACACTGGACACCGCTCACCCCCCACCCCCGCCAAGGGTGTGTTCTCAGCCCCCCCGGTGTACCCCCTGCACACCCATGACTGTGCTGCCAAATTCCGAACAAATGCCATCTACAAGTTTGCTGATGACACCACCGTGTTAAGACAGGTATCAAACAATGATAAGTCAGAATATAGAAAGGAGATAGAGGGCTTGGTGTCATGGTGCGATGACAACAACCTCTCTCTCAATGTCAGCAAAACTGACTTCAGAAAGAAAGAAGCAGAACACACCCACATCTACATCAATGGAGCGGAGGTGAAGAGAGTTAAGAGTGTCAAGTTCCTAGGAGTGATGATAACCGACAACCTGTCCTGGACTTTCCATGCAGATGCAACTTTCAAGAAGACACAACAACGCCTCTTCTTCCTCAGGCAACTCAGGAAATTTGGTACGTCTATAAGGTCCCTCACCAACTTCTACGGATGCACCATTGAAAGCATACTGTCCAGGTGCATAACAGCCTGGTATGGTAACTGCTCTGCCCAGAGCTGTAAGAAACTACAGAAGGTGTGTGCACAGCCCAGACCATCACTGAAGCTAAACTTCCGTCCATGGTGTCTGCTTACATGTGTCATTAATGTGGAAAGGCTGCCAACGTCATCAAAGACTCATCCTACCCGGGAATATTCTCCTCGACCTCTTCCATCAGGCAGAAGATACAAAAGCTTGAACATACACACCAACAAGTTCAAGAACAGCTTCTTCCCTGCCATTATTTGACTGATGAATGGAGTCTCTAACTTCAAATAATGTTAATCTTGTTAATGTTGATCTTGCCTAGCACATATCCTGTGCGGCGTAACTTGAATGCTTTACTCTGTCCAAGTTTTTTTTTTACCCTAAGATCTATATGTCCTTGCTTACAATGATCTGCCTGTACTGTTTGTAAAAAAAATCTTCTCACTGTACTTAGGTACACGTGACCATAAATCAAATCAATCAATCAAAATGGCTTGTTATTGTATTTTAAATGCAAATTCATGAATAAACTGTCAATGGATGTCCAGGTCAAGCAATGTACTGTTATGGAACAGATCAAACTACCTTAAAATATATCAAGGAGATAGCCTAGATCCTAAGTTTTATCTTATTTAAAGGCAAGTATAAGGCACTGTGTTCCAAATGTGATTCGATTGGTTCTCTACTAGATTTTAAGCAAACACATTTTATTCTTATAACAAACAGAAAAGAATTGGCATAACTAACTATATCGATGTGCTTAACAAAATAATATATGTTGTTTAATGACCAATCATCGACTTGTTGCAATATAGCAGCATCCCATAAACATAGAGACAGTAAGAACTGCTGATGCTGGAGTCAGGGATAACACAGCGTGGAGCTGGAGGAACACAGCAGGCCAGGCAGCATCAGAGGAGCAGGAAAGCTGATGTTTCGGGTCGGGACCCTTCTG
>NC_063357.1:35267402-35286068 GCF_021869965.1 Rhincodon typus | reverse complement strand
TAGCTGCAGTAGACAGAGCTGTAACTAGCAGCTTCAAACCACAATTCCAACTGAAAGCGAAACTAATACCCTGGGACTGTGTGAGCCTGATTCCACTCACTCTCGCCTCTTGCTTAATGTTAAAAAAATACTCATGGAGCTCAAAGCTGTTTACCCACTTCTTCCAAAACAGATATTCCAGTTCCAGGTGATAGTTACACTCCATGAAAGAAACAGCACAGAACAAATCCCTCTTAAAGGCACAGTACACTCAACCCACTCAAAGGTCTGGCTAAACAAAATGGGTAACTTTTGCCTGGGGAATAAAAGTGTTGCTCACACTACGTTATATTTATAGTTCTCTGGAGTCAAGAATTCAAGGATTTGTGATAATATCAAACTGTTCCCAATGTGCAAAAATGATGATGCATGTTGAAAATACATTGGCACGTATAGAGGAATCAACATTTTTAAAGGTGAAACCAGGGTTTTATGAGTTTCATTGCATCCTGTGTTCCTTGCACATGGATCATCCTATTCAGTTGCTTCTTTCAAAATGACACCGATACAAATTTAATTGTTAAACTGAGGGGAATCATGATGATTTCTGAATATCATCCATTTATTTGTTTTTGGCTTTGGGAAGGTTGAGGAGACTGAATAGATGTTATTAAATTTAGTTTATGAGTTGGAAAATAAATTTTCCTTTGTTGTAGTCTGTGACAAGGGGGCATCAATTTGAAATCCTCAATAAAAGTGTTTGAGAAAAATTGGATAAAATTCTTTAGAGAGCTGTTGGAGCATGGAATTTATCTTTTATATTGAAGTACCTGAGACCATCTTTTAAAGAAATAGTGAATAAACATTAGAAGCCACAGAAGATTTGGGATTATGAGAAGAGAGCAGTACAATAAAATTCATATTGAATTGCTCCTGCAAGAAGCTGACACAGGCACAATGGGTTTAATGGGTATTTTTCTGATTTGTAACCCCCCACTGTATTTGGTTCTCGGCCTCATATTTCTTTTTCATTTATCGGTGTAAAAGTAACAACAACTGGGGCCTGAGTGATGAATTATCTTTTTGTTTCAGATCTGATTTATGGGAAAGAAGCATCTCCCTCCCTATTGAGTTTTAAGTCCTATCTTACAGGCATCAGGATCCTTTAAACTAACAAACATGGAGCATTGCTGTGGACTACCACTAATTCAGCACATAAAGCATAATTTCAGTCAGAGAGGGTATGTGATGTAGGAACTGGGAATCTGTCACAATAGTTTCTTAGGATATACTTTTCAGAGTTTCTTTTTAATCTCAAAAACTGATGAGTCTTATTTCCCTTTGTATCTAAGCTAAGAATTGTAATTTACTATTACTTTTAATTTGGATCCTAAACTGGACAATCCAGTTTATTATTGAAGCTAAAATGATAGTCTCTAATAGTTAAAATGAATTAACTATTCAAATGCAGCATTTTCTTTTAATAACTGGCACCTATGGGACCAGGAATGTGCCAGTTGATCAAATATTCTGGATAATCAAGAGGTCCACATATTCAAAGTAAAAACACACACTAAGTAATCGAAACATTATGCAGAGTTATACACATCACTGCTATACTTTATTTACGGCATAAATCACTAAACTAATAATGCAACTTTGCCTTAAGCAAACTTACCGGCAGAGCGCTTTTCCACTCACTGCTAACTGACTACTTGGACATCGTGGTAGATCCTGGTATTTGTGGAGAAATTGACTCAAGGTCGAATCAACTGCTGATATTTTGTGTGGCCATTTGATTGAACAACAACTATATTTACATCGAGGTAAACAAAGTAAAAAACTACAATAATTGATTTGAATAATACAGTAAACTTCATGGTACTTGAGGTACAAAGTTTTCGCCAGTTTATCGAGAGTGCTGGTTCATAAGGTGCTGGTTGAAACAAAGTTTGCTGTAAATAAATAAATGAAAGCTGGGTTGGTTAGGTAGGATAGGTGGTTTGCTGTAATTATGGCATGTGGGAGTTTGTGAAGAACATTACACCACCAGATAGCAATATCTGTGATCTGCCCGTATCTGGGCTCAGAGTTGTGGGCTGGAATTTGAGCTGCAGACATTGTGAGGTTTCAGAAAGATGAAGAATGAGTTTGTTATTTTGTTCTAGAGAGCAGTCACACCCCTTAGAGTGCAGGTTCATAGTCCCTTGAAAGTGGAGTCGCAGGTAGACAGAATAGTGAAGAAGGTATTTGGTACACTTGCATTTATTGGTCAGTGCATTGAGTATACAAATTGGGAGATCATGTTGCGGCTGTACAGACATTGGTTAGGCCGCTTTCAGAATACTGAGTGCAATTCTGGTCTCCCTGCTAAAGAAAAGATATTGTGCAATTTGAAAGTGTTTAGAAAAGATTCACAAGAATGTAGGGGGATCGTAGGGTTTGTGCTCTCGAGAGAGGCTGAGTGGGCTGAGGCTTTTTTCCCTGGAGTGTCGGAGGCTGAGGGATGACTTTATAGAGGTCCATAAAATCATGAGGGGCATGGATAGGGTGAATAGCCAAGGTCTTTTTCCTGGGGTGAGGAAGTCCAAAACTGGAGGGCATAAGTTTAAGATGAGAGGGGAAAGGTTTAAAAAGGACATGAAGGGCAACTTTTACACACAGAGGGTGGTGTATGTATGAAATGAGCTGGCAGAGGAAGCGGTGGAGGTGGGTACAATTACAAGATTTAAAAGGTATCTGAATGAGTATATGAATGGGAAGGGTTTAGCGGGATCAGATCAAGATGTCTGGTCAGTCCAGACCAGTTGTACCATAGGGTCTGCTTCCGCGCAGTATGACCCTATGACTCTACGGCTGTTAAATGTCTCTCCAATATAATTGGAATAATTTAAACATGACATGTTAAATTAGCAAAAATCTAAAGTTGAAGCAAAATAATGCAGCTGTAATAAGGACATACTCTGCACATGCACAGATAGTATGGATCCAAATTCAGAGTCACAGGTCTGAGCAAAAGTATGAACTTACAAGCCCAGTATTCTGTGAGAGACTGGGGTTCTATTTCTGAACAGCAATGTCAATTTCTGAAGAGAAGATAAAAAAGAACAGAAAGAAAATCATAAAGCAAATTGCTTAGTGTGGTAACTTTTTATAAAAGAAAAAGCCATTATAAGTGCTGATTAGGAAACTGGAGTAGAAAATGTTGACAATAGAATGTGAGGTGCAACAAGCTGCGCTTGTAGGTATGCCATTTACAATTCTTCAAGATAGATAATATTTACAAAGCAAACCCTCAGCTGGTTCTTAACAAGACAGCAAATCCCAAATGTTTCCAATCTTTCTTTCAAACTCTTCCAAGTGCACATCAGCTCTTCTCTGTCCAATTCTCTCACTTGACTGAAACTTATAGTTTCTTAATGAGGACCTCTGCAGAAAAGTGCGGAGTTGCTATGTGCTCAACTTCAACCCATTTAGTTGATTTTATCAAGCTAATTTCTGCGGGTTGATAGATTCTTATATTAAAATATATAAGTTAATGCACTTGTGAATTTTCTGTGGTCTGATTAAAGGTTTAAATCCAAAGCATTCATCCATCTTTCTTCCTCAGAAATGTTGGTAGCTCTGATGTGCATTTGTAGTGTTTTTTTTTGTTTATTACACAATTTGTGTTGGCACTTTATTTGTTCAGTTGATTGTTAGATGCATCAAGTGTATTTTTACTCATGGATCAGGATAAATGAGTGTGAGGAATTGTGAGGATTGGTTACATATGTGAGGTTTAAATTCCCTGCAGCGTAGAAGATTAACAGATGGTTCTAACTGGGGTGTTCTGGGATTGATAGGGAGAAATGGCCTCTTCTGGAGGGAGACCATAGAACAAGGAGCCACGGCCTCAAGATTAGAGCAAGGCCCATCAAAGGCAATGATAGGAAGAATGACTCCTTCATACAAAGTCCTGTGGAAATCTGGAGCTTATTATCCCCCCAAAAAAACTGTTGTTATGAGGACAATTGAAAATTCCAAACCTCAAAATTGCTATACTTTTGTAGGGGAAATTTATTAAAATATGTAGAAGCAAGGCGTGTATCAGGCTTTGAAATTAAGATATAGATTAGAATTATTCAATTGAATGATGAATAGACCCGAGGGGTTGAATGGCCTACACCAGTTCCTGGTGCATTGAATACCATCCGATACCGTTTCACTCACAGATTTGATCTTGCTTAATTCATAAGTTCTTGTTTGCTCACAGATTTAATTGTAACCTAGTTTATCAGTTGTAGATTAATGCCAATTTTCATTAACATTCCATCCAAATCATTTCTGAAAATGCAAAATAATGGGCGTCACAATGCCAAAAGATGCTTTACTCAGGAGTAAGCACAAAAAAATTTGAAAATCACAACGGTTCAGGCAGCGTCCACGGAGAGAGAGCAAGCTAATGTTTTGAGTCGAGAGGATTCTTCATCAGAGCTGCGATAGGGTTCTGATAAAGAGTCACCGAGACTCCAAATGTTAGCTTGCTGTCTCTCCATGGATGCTGCCTGACCCGCTGTGATCTCCAGCAATATTTTCTTTTCAGTACAGATTCCAGCATCTGCAGTGATTTGCTTCTTTACTCGACAGCATTCCTTTCAAAACTAAGTTATCACCTCCTCTAGAATAGTGGACAAAGTTAAATGCTCATACAGCACTATCATCAACAGTAGTTCTTCGGTGTATTTTTTCAAGGCATCATCATGAAGATCAATAATTCTCTCGCAGTTAAGAACATGTCATCTGTGTCCGGTAAGTTGCATTTGAATGTCTGACACAAAGCTTAGCAACAACCTGATTTAAAACCTTCAAGCCAGCAACTGTTTTTGTTGGTTAGTAGATTTATGGAATGCAGGGATTTTGACCAAGGCATTCTTCCTTGTAGAAGATTAATGTGGTTGAAAATTGTGAAGGCTTCACAGAGGGGTTCATCCATCTTGCCTTGGGTTAGATGAATGCAGCCTATCAGATAATGCAATGGAAATGTGTATTAAAAATTCATTGGGCTTAAATTGAGTTTATCTCTTTCCCTCACTCTTTGGCCGTTTCTAGTCTAAACACATTTAATAATGCAGAGCATGCTTTGTTTGCCCAATTGACATGTGTACAAAAATTGCTAAAGCACAGTTAGAGATTAATCTGACGACATAAAGGCCACTTCTGTATAAATATATGGGGGAGAATGGAAAGGAAGTAGACAAAATCTGAAAAGGCTCGGAGCCGGAAACTGACATTTCAGACAAACTGCCTGATTTTTTTGTTTAGATATTAGGTACGATTCTTTATTTTGAAAACATAATGTTACTTTCTCTTATGAAGATTAAAGTAGATGACAGAATCCACTTACCCCATCCAGTTGGTTTCTAGCAGCATGACACCTAGCTGCCTCACCAGAACGGTAGGAGGCCTTTCACCCTTCGAGCTGGTCCTGTTATTCAATCAGATCATGATTGTCCTCAGCTCCAATCTACCATAGTTCCAATATCACTCAATAGCCTTTACCTAACAAACACTGTAGATCCCATTCTTGAGAACTGTAGAATCCCTACAGTGTGGAAGCAAGCCATTTGGCCCAAATAAGTCCACACCAACCCTGTGAAAAGTATTCCGGTCAGACCCAACCCCTACCCTATCCTGATTGCTCATGGCTAATCCACCTAGCCTGCACATCCCTGGGCAATTCACCATGGCCAGTCCACCCAACCTGTATATCTTTGGACTGTGGGAGGGAACCAGAGCACCCAGAGGAAATGAATGCAGACACAGGGAGAATGTTCAAACTCCACACAGGTAATCGCCCGAGGGTGGAATCGAACTCAGGTCTCTGGCTTTGTGAGGTGGCAGTGCTAACCATTGAGTCACCGTGGTGCCCCAATGGGGAGTCCAATGTTCTAAGTGTTCTCAGACTTTTGGAAGAAAGAATTTCAGATTTTGATGGACACTTGTGAGGACAAAATGGTTGTGATTTCATTCCTGGGTGACCTGGATTTAAATTTAAGATTATATCCCCTCATTCTTGATTAATCCCATTGGAAGAAATAGTTTCTTTGCATCTGACCTAACAAATCCCTTTAACACTTGTTACAATCCCAGACAAGACCGCTAAATTAATGGTATGATCTTCCTAGGGACCAGTAACTATTTTGTTTAAAGTAGACAAAGTTTGAAATCCCAGGAGATTAATAAGAGGACAGTTTTATATAAGGGCACTTTTGAACAAACAACATAACATTTGCAATGCAGAGTTAGAAAAATAAAGCAATTTACTGTACTCTGTTAGAAGTGGTGCACTGTTTTCTTTTCTAGTCCCACTTTTCCAATTAACACAGCAAATTTTGCAATTAATTCGGTTGGTTATATGGCCAATTATATTGATTTCAGAACCTATCAGACTCAACATTGACAACAACTGAGCCAGTTCTCTTCAGTTAGCAACAAATAACTGGTTTATACCAAGAAAACCTATTCAGACAAATATGCAAAGATTATTCACAACCAGTTTGGATTAAGCAAGTATATAAGAAAAACTAACACAAAAAAACTCTGCTGAGTGTTAATTATAAAGTACTTTGGCCAAGTCATAGTGAAACGCATGAAAAATAGAAAAGACACAGATTGTCCCGAATGGTGTTCTGATTCTGAAGTTATTCTGCATATTCACCAACTCCTGGCACTATGGTGTCTTTCTGGAATAATTGTAGTTGTCTAAATTTCTTTTGCTTCAGACAATGGTGTATAATCCAAGAAAATCTTCTACAGGGACCGTCCCTGAGCAGTAAAGATGACATTTGGTAGGTTTTCAGTTCACACACCTTGGTAGAGGGAGGGAGAAATACTTCTTACGCAGATTTCAAATCATGACTCAAGAGTTTAAAAATGCAAAAGTCCTTATCCAATCATAAACTGGGTCCTGTAACCTCTCTCTGGAAGTTCTCTGGACTGTATGACTCCATGCAAGCTCTTCTTGCTTCTTGTAGGCAGGACTGAATCTTAGCACTTTTGGCTGAGTCTGAGTTGTGTACAGTTTTCCTTGGAGGAATTTCCACTGCCAAACTTAGCAAACTTTCTCACTATAGCTTACCAAATTTTCCTTGTTGACTACCTACCACATTCCTATGGCATCCCTCTTGTCCAATTCTAGCCCTATTTTGCCACACAATGCTTCTGAAACAACTCAACATTTAGTAGGTGTTCTGGAATCCACTGATGTCCCTTGCATCTGTGCAATCTTTAAAAGCCCATTGTGCACCTGGGCAAGCACTGTTCCTGATATTTGCCTGGAAATGGTAGATGGGGGAAGTCAGTGCCCTGCAATTTGGACAGTGTCCTGCTAGATGCCAACACAGGACTTCCTCCTCTCCAAGGGCTACCTAAGAATGATACCAGACGATACCAGATCACTTCAAGGATTCAGTGCGGTCTCAGCTGGTTGGAGGGATGCATATCATTGTAGGAATAGGGTGAATGGCCTTCACTACTCTGCCAAGCACAAGTGTCGCCATCTTCTCTCCAAAACTTCACACCTACTCTATCTGTGCTGCATTACCTATCTCTCCCTAAGGCTCATTCCGTACCACTCTCACTGTTGGCTGTAATGTCTTTTCACGCTCGCTGTCACCCACCTGAGCTCCTGGCACCAGTAACTCTGCATGCCCTCTGTGCTGCGCAGGACACCTCCCCATCTACGCCAAAAGAAACAGCTATATCACCTACTTTCATCTCCCCTAATACCAATCTCTCGCTCTCATATTCCAGGAGGAAAATAAGCTCCTTAGGGCAGACAGAGTCACATTGGGTGATGTGCTGCCTGACATTTGGTTCATTACCCCTTGTATGGAAAGCATCCTAACTCTGATTGTCCCAAGTGGCGGACTGACTATGTTCAAGCCCCTCGATTGGTATCGGAGGTTGCCCTGGACTTACTGTGCCAGGACCCCCTGAGTAACGGTTAGCTTCCTTGACTCGCTTGAGGTCTGCTGACAACTAGTACAGACTTCCTACCTTTGTGTCTGCACCAAATGGTAAGGCAAGACAGAAATAATATGAGCCTGGTATAACTGGCTGATGAGGCAGAGTGCAACACACAAGGCAATGCAAGGCAGAAATGCTTAGAGCATCTAGGTAGATACAGAGTAGGTACTATGGCAGCAAGTGAAGAGCTCAGAATGCAGCCTGGCCTGCCCCATGCGCTGGGTGTGTGACCCTAAGTTTACAGTGTGTTTGCTGCAGTGTCACACCGATAGCTGATGTGCAGTGTGAGGTGCAGCAATGAAGTGGAGGAGTGTCCTTTAATGGATCAGTGATGAGCCATGAGGATTGTTGGAATCTGGCACAATTTGGAAACCAATGACCATGATGTGGGTGCATGTGACCACTGCTCATTTAGTGTGCCCTGAGATGTTGATCCCAGTGTCCAAAATGGGGGTTGTTCAGAGCAACAAGCAAGCTGTGAATGCTGCACCTTCTCCAGTGCACTGCAGCCTTTCTGAGGATGCCCCTTGAGCCATCAGTGCAGTCTATCACGTCATAAAAACTGAGAGAGCTGCGGATGCTGTAAATCAGGAACAAAAGCAGAAGTTGCCGAAAAAGCTCAGCAGGTTTGGCACCATCTGTGAAGAAAAATCAGAGTTAACGTTTTGGGTCTAGTGACCCTTCCTCAGAACTGAGGACACTCCTCCACGTCATTGCTGCACCTCACACTGCACATCAGCTATCAATGTGACACTGCAGCAAGCACGCTGTGAGCTCAGGGTCACACACCCAACTCATGGGGCAGGCCAGCTCATGGGGGGTTATTTTCCTCCTGGAATATGAGAGTGAGAGATGAAAGTAGGTGATATGGCTGTTTCTTTTGGCGTAATTGGGGAGGTGTCCTGCGCAGCACAGAGGACATGCAGAGTTAGTGGTGCCAGGGGCTCACGTGGGTGACAGCGAGCGTGAAAAGACATTACAGCCAACAGTGAGAGTGGTACAGAATGAGCCTTAGGGAGAGATAGGTAATGCAGCACAGATAGAGTAGGTGTGAAGTTTTGGAGAGAAGATGGCAGAGTAGTGAAGGCCATTCACCCTATTCCTATAATGATATGCATCCTTCTAAACAGCTGAGACTGCACTGAACTGTTTGGGAACCTCAGAGCATCATTTGGAGTCATTCCTTGGTAGTCCTTGGAGAGGAGGAAGTCCTGTGTTGGCATCTAGCAGGACCCTGCCCAAATTGCAGGGTATTGACTTCCCCCATCTACCATTTCCGGGCAAATATCAGGAACAGTGCTTGTCTGGATGCACAATGGGCTTTTAAAGATTGCACAGATGCAAGGGACATCAGTGGATTCCAGAACACCTATTAAATGTTGAGTTGTTTCAGAAGCAGTGTGTGGTGTGAATGTTACTTCCCACTTTTCAGGCTGAGCCTGAATATTGTCCAGATCTTATTGCAATTGAACAAGGACTGCTTCAGTATCTGAGGAGTCACAAATAGTGCTGAATGTTGTGCAATCTTTTGTGCAATCTTTGACCTTATGATGGAAGAAAGGCCATTGATGAGACAGCTGAAGATAGTTGGAGCAGGAAAACTACCCTGAGGAACTTTTGCAGAGATTTCTCGGAGCTGAGATGACTAATCTCCAACAACCACAACCATCTTCCTATGTACAAGGTATGACTCCAACCAGTAGAGGGCTTGCCCCATGTATCCTATTGATCCCAGTTTTACTAGGACTCCTTGATGACGCAATTGGTTGAATGCAGCCTTGATGTCAAGGACTGTCACTCTCACCTCATCTCTTGAATTCAGATCTTTCATCCATGTTTAAGCCAAGGCTGTAATGAGGTCAGGAGCTGAGTGGCCCTGGTGGAAGCCAAACTGGGCATCACCGAGCAGGTTATTGCTGAGCAGGTGCTGCTTGGTAGCGCTGTTGATGACACTTTGAATCACTTTACTGATAATTGAAAGTAGGTTAATGGGGTGGTAATTGGCTGGATTGGATTTGTCCTGATTTTTGTGTACAGAACATACTTGAACAATTTCCTGAAGGTAGATGCCAGTGTTGTAGCTATACTGGAAAATCTTGGCTGGGGAAGCGACAAATTCTGGAGCACATGTCTTCAGTACTATTGCCAGAATATTGTCAGGGCCCATAGCCTTTGCAGTATCCAGTGCCTCCATCCAATTCTTGATATCACATGGAGCGAATTGAATTTGACTGAAGACTGGCATCTGGGATGTTGGGGACCACTGGAGGAGGCCAAGTTGAATGATCCACTTGGCATTTCTGGCTGAAGCTTGTCATAAATGCTTCAGCCTTATCTTTTGCACTGATGTGCTTGACTCTTCCATCATTGAGGATGGGAATATTTGTGGAACATCCTCCTCCAGTGAGTTCTTTAACAGCCCACTACCATTCATAATTGGATGTGGCAGTACCTCATAGTTTAGATCTGATCTATTGGTTGTGGGATTGCTTAGCTCTATCACTTGCTGCTTATGAGTTTGGCATACAAGTAGTCCTGTTTGGTAGTTTCACCAGGGTTACATTTCATTTCTGGGTATGCCTGGTGCTGCTCCTGGCATGCTCTCCCACACTCTCTATTGAACCAGGGTTGATCCTCTGCCTTGATGGTAATAGTTGAGTGGAAGATATGCCGGGCCATGAGGTTACAGATTGTGCTGGAGTATGATTCTGCCGTTGTTGATGGCCCACAGCGCCATGGATGCTCAATCTTGAGTTGCTAGATCTGTTTGAAATCTGTCCCATTCAGCATGGTAATAGTGCCACACAACACGATGGAGGTTATTCTCAATGTGAAAGCAGGATTTTGTCTCCATAAGGACTGAGCAGTGGTTGCTCTAACCAATACAGTCATGGACAGATGCATCTGCAGCTGGCAAATTGGTAAGAATGAGGTCAAGTATGTTTTTCCCTCTTGTTGGTTCCCTCACCACCTGCTGCAGACCCAGTCTAGCAGCTATGTCCTGTAGAACCCAACCAGCTCAATCAGTAGTACTGCTGCTGAGCCACTCTGGGTGGCAGACATTGAGATCCCCCACCCAGAGTACATTTCGTGCCCTTGCCATCCTCGGTGCTTCCTTCTAGTGTTATTCAACGTGGAGGAGTCTTGATTCACCAGCCAAGGGAGGACAGTACATGATAAGCAGCAGGAGGTTTTCTTGCCAAGTTATAATGCAGGAGGCCATTCAACCCATTGTGCTTACACCAGCATCATTACTTAGTGCCAATTTCCTGTTTTTACCACATACCCTTGCACATTGTTTTTACACAAATGATCATCCAATGCCCTCTTAAATGCCTAAGTTGAATCTACCTCCACCACACTTTCAGGCAGTGCATTTCAGACCGTAACAACTTGCTGTGTGATAAAGGTTTTCCTCACTTCACCTTGGTAGGGATGACCTTATAGAGGTTTATAAAACATGAGAGCCATAGATAGGGTGAATAGCCAAAGTCTTTTTTCTCAGGTTGGGAAGTCCAAAACTAGAGAGCATTAGTTTAAGTTGAGAGAGGAAAGATTTAAAAGGCACCTGAAGGACAATATTTTCACACATAGGGCGGTGCATATGTGGAATGCATTGCCAATGGGAGTGGTAGAGATGGGTACAATTGCAACATTTAAAAGACATTTGGACTGGTACATAGATCGGAAAGGTTTAGAAGGAAATGGGTCAAATGCAGGTAAATGGGGCTAGTTCAGTTTAGGAAACCTGGTCAGAATGCATGAGTTGGGCTAAAGGGTCTGTTTCCATGCTGTATGACTCTATGACTCTCTGACTGTAAGATCCCACATACAAGAGGTCACACATTCCACTCAGCTGACCTCACTTGCCTTGAATGAAACTTGAACTTACTTCATATTACTTGTTAACTTTTCTAATTCCTTTACCTGAACGTTAGTTTTTTTTATCTTATTCTTTGAGTTTTACTTAGCCCCTGTGCTACTCAGTTAATCCCTTAACAATAATACACTTTTCTAAATTACTGCTATAATATTGTTATTGTTCCTTTTACAAGTGGGACCAGTTCCCCTATCTACTCATAAACTTTTCAAGGTAATACGATGCATATTTGAAGAGAACTAATGTGCAGGTTCTGGACATAAAAGCTGGAACATGGTTTAAGTTGTACAGGTCATTTAAATAACAGCACATGCAGACACAGTGGTGTCCAAATGTCTTCCTTCCATGGAATATGATTCTAAGGCATGTCTCTAATTCAGGTTCACTACACTATTTCCTACTCCAACTCAGTCCTTTCCAGGATATTCCCTGAAAATTAGCATCTACAGGTTTTTAAAACTGAAGTGTAGTATTATCCATTACATTCCTAAAATGTTTTCCTCTTGGTCCTTCCCTAGAATTTTCAATTTCTAAATAAATTCAAATTTTGGCTATCATTCACTGAAGTTGCTTAAATGAAGAACAAATTTTAAAGTTCTTATTATGCTGACACTTTTATTCAAGTTCCTGAAATGTTACAGAATTTCTCAGAGGCAGGCAAAGTAATGGGAAGGAACATGATGTTGCACTGACACTTCTGGTGCTTCACTGTAATGTCTTTGATATGCTGAGTAGGTTTGATTTAACAATGCTGAAAGCCTCTGAATACAAACGCATTGGGATTACATACCCAATACTTGTTTGTGTGTGTTTCATCAAGTGTTTACTGACAAGCAACTATAATACAAGAGATACCAAGTGAAAGAGGCAGACGTGTGTAAGCTGCTAATGTTTGCAATTAAGCCAGCAACATTATTTGTCTATTCCTATGTTCTTGAGAGCAATGAAAATGTAATTGTAGTCGGTGTGCAAATAGCATTGCTATAAGCAAGTTAATTTCTAGAAAGGACAGAGAGTTCCTCCGGTGTAATTTGATTTAGCTTCCAAAAGCAAAATAGATGGCATAGACCGTATGTCAATTTGTGAAGGTAAGCAAAATGGAGGGTAAAAAACAAACTTCATTTCCAAAAGATAATGAGCAAATTTCACCACTAGCTAATGTAAAGAGATATTTGAATTTATATTGTGAGTTTCACAGCCCTCAGAGCTTTACAATCAATAAAATATTTTTCAAGACTATTCATGGCGCTAAAGTTAGAAACACAGCAGCCAGTTTGTGTTCGTCAAGATTCCATAGGCAGCAACCACATCATAAACAGATGACCTACTTTATTTATAGTAGTTGAGGTGCAAATGTTGGCCAGGACAGTATACAGACAACTTTAGCTCGAGCGTGTATACATCTGACAAGAAAGTAGTTAGATTGCAGAAAGTAACCTGCAATATTACCTAAAAGTCGAAGGAACTGAGGATGCTGGAAATCAGAATCAAAAACAGAAATTGCTGGAAAAGCTTAGCAAGTCCGACACCATCTGTGGAGACAAATCAGAGTTAACTTTTCAGGTCCAGTGACCCTTCCTCAGAAAGCTGCAATATTATCTGTTGTATCATAATTACACAAGTGTAACAAAACATTGCGGAGCATCCACATTGTGAACAATTCTGACTCAGGTGCCTGGCTGCCACAATTACAATAAAACATTAATGGTCTGGTAATCGAAAATTGTCTTATCTTGTACTTGGTTTGAATGTCCAGTCATTATTCCATGCCAATTTTATCTCCCTTTATTAAAAAGATGGAACTATGGGCAGCTTTTATGTCATATTTGAAAAATAAACATTCTTCGGTGGGGCTAGTTGATTATACAGGGGTTCTCCTCATCCAACGTTTCGAATTATACAGCACAGAAGGAGGCCATTCAACCCAGCATGCCTGAGGTTGCTCTCTGGCACAGCTATTTGATTCATCCAATACCTCTGCTCTTTCTCCTTAATCTCGCAAATGCTTAATTTGCAGTTAATATTCAAATCCCCTTCAAAAGTTACAACTAAACTTGTTTTCATAATCCTTTTAGACAATGCATTCCCCATTGTAACAATTTGCTGCAGATTATAAATTGTCTTCTTTCCTCACCCTGGGTTCATTTCAATTTCGAACACCTGCAAGAATTATATATTTAGCAACACTCTCAGGGTAGATTTCAGACATCCTGTTGTGGCATGAAGCTCCCTCTATTGTAACCCAACCTGAAACTAACAATTAAAAATTAATTACTATTTATTTCATAAATAAACCATTTTTTTTGACAAAGTCTGGCAATGCTATTCAAACAGAAAGTATCTTGAATGCTGTCGATGCTGTGGAACATAAGAAATAAGTTGAGAAATTTCTGTAATGGAGATGTTTCTTGACATACAAAAGGTCACTGGCCAGAGATATATCAGGTCTGCAAGTCAAGTATTTGTCCTATTTGCCACTGCTGGCATCTCGTGTAATGAGCCACCTCCGCAAAGTGAGTGGAACAGGATGGAGGCTGTTTGAGGTAGCTTGCTGCCACCGATATTTCTTTGTCTACAATGCCTTTAGGACCTGTCTATTTATCACTGTAGAGATTAGACTGCTGCTCAGTCTAAACAGAAGAGGCATTAGTTTTAATTTTGCAAGATGTTTTATTGCATGACAACAACAAGTATGGTTTACATTACTCAGACATAGCAAGAACTGCAGATGCTAGAGTCAGAGTCAATACAGTGTAGAGCTGGAGGAACACAGCAGGTCAGGCAGCATCAGAAGAGCAGGAGAGTTGACGTTTTGGGCCTATTTATATGGGCCCATTTCTGAAGCACGGTTCCGACCCAAAATGCTGTCTGGCTTGCTGTGTTCCTCCAGCTCCACACTGTGTTATCTCATAATTACAAAGGACTCTTTGGAGCTGTGTAGAATGCACCTGCTCTCTTCAAAGGCTAATGTAGAACTCTGCCATCACCCAAAGGCTGTGTGTAACGTTGTCAGATTGGGTGGAGGCAATGTGGCTTCAATATTTGTTCTTTCAGGCCATTATCTAATATAATAGCAAGAGTAGGGTAAGGTGGTGGGTGGGAGGAAATTGAAAAACATAGATCAGATGTGTTTGCTATGGCAATGTCACCAAATGTTACAGGTATTGAGAAAGTTGAAGAGTGGACACCTTACTATGATGTGGAGAGATATCAACAGAGCATGTTTAGAAGGCAATTAAAATGTGTTTAAATGAAATTGACTGGAAATTTACCATTCAGTTGGCATTTCGTGAGCAGTGCATGATAGTAACTGGCCTTCAGAGCCCCAAATGCTTCAAATTAACAACCAGACAATCATACAGAACTCAGCTTGTTAATTCTGTTTCTCTCTCCATGGATGCTGCCAGACCTGCTGAGTTCCTCTAGCTGTTTCTGTTTTTATTTTAGGTGGCCTTTCACCACTGTCTCTGTCAGCCATTCCAAAAGGCAACATGCTCAAAGGGGAAGAATGGAGAATAGAGACATAGCTGACCAGCAGCAGATGTCTCTAAGAATGTAACCACTAACAAGGGTGAGGGTGAGGCGGGGTGGGTAGGGGGGCGGTGGTGGAAGTAAGGATGGGGGATTCTGCAGTAGGCTATGGCACTTGGTCTTAAGAGAGTACTAAGGAGTAGGCTTCAGGGATGGTGGAAGGCAAAGATGGTACGAGAATAGAGAGGAGACCACTTAGCATTCAGCTGATCAGACCAGTCTTCAAACCACCCCCAAAGAGGACGAGGTGCAGAGCAGAGAGAGCAAGGACTTGGCAGCAGGAATAGCTAGAGGGCTGGCCTCTGGATGGCATACTAGCCTATGGATGGGCATACCAGCCTGTAGATGGCTATGCCAGAGAATTGTACAGAGGGCATGCTGCTCCCCATCAATAGGAGAGAGTCTATTAGGCAAAGCTGGATTATCTGCAAATGTCCCAAGCGGCAGTGCCATCACAGAATAAGACAGTCCTATGACACTACTGTTGATTTATGTGCCGTGCTACAGGGTAGGTTAAGACCTATGTTTTAATATAAACCCATGGCTTTCGGCAGGAATCTCAAGCTCTCTATTTGCTGTTACCCTAACCCCCTTCATCAATGGAGTGCACACTTCCTCCCCATTTCATGCAATATCATGTGCAGCAACATCCAGGCCCTAGAGGTGACAGCAGTATTTGGTTGGGCAAAGGGTCTGTTTCCATGCTGTATGACTCTATAACTCTCTGGAGGCTCACCCATATGGTGCAAAGCCTCCTTTGAACAGCTTGTGCCGTGGCTCCCAGATTCCATGGTGTGGGGAAAATGCTAGGGGTTACCTTAAAATTGCTGACATCCTATTCAATCTCCATCCAGGTTGAAACAGGCCAGGGAGATGTGTCTGTTAGTGCTGTGCGTGTTAAGATTAGCGCCTGCCTTGTCTTTACAGCTGGAGGAGAAACGCCAGGAGGCATCACTGAAACATGGCACCACCTTACATGCCATTAGCAGCAACCTCAAAGTCCTCTCTTTGGGTCCTTTGGACAGCCAACTGGAGCCTTCAGTGCTGTTATTGAAGCAATCTTGAGGATTAAGACAGCACTGCAACATAGAGCTCGGAGCCCTTTGAAAGATGGCACCAGCACCTGCCTTTCAATCAGGAGATACTGCCACTGGCATCATGACTCTCTCTCCCTCAACACTCCCCCCAACCCCTCCACTCATCAGTTGGCAGCTGGCAGAAAGCAGGGAGTGTGCATGCATGGGTCTGTTTCAGATTAGTGCCATGTGATGAGTGAGGCCCTGCAGGGGCCTTTGCTGGGCTTCCATCTCTTTACAATTTATTTCAATCACTTAGACGATAGGATTGAAGGCATGGTGGCTAAATTTGCGGCTGACTCAAAAATAGGTAGGAAAATATGTTGTGAAGGTGACTTAATGAGGAAGCAGATCAAGTGATAGATTAAGCGAATCAGCAAAAAAATGGTAGATAGAAGTATAATGAGGGAAAATGTGAAGTATTTACTTTAGCAGGAAAAATAAAAAAGAGAAGTACAACTTAAAAGGAGAGTAACTGTAAAACTGTAGAAGTGCATATGGTATCCTAGTGCCTCAAAAAGATAGCATATAGTTACAGGACATCATCAGGAAGGGTCTTCGAATGCCATTGTTTATTATCATAGAATTCCTACAGTGTGGAAATAGGCCCTTTGGTCCAACAAGTCCACACCGACCCTCAGAGCCTCCCATCCACACCCAACCTCCTAATCTACACATCCCTGAACACTACAGGCAATTTAGCATGACTAATCCACTTAAGCCTGCACATCTTTGGACGGCGGGAAGAAACTAGAGCACCTGGAGGAGACCCACACAGACACAGGGAAAATGTGTAAACTCCACAGAGACAGTCAGCTGAGGGTGGAATTGAACCTGGGCCCCTGGAGTTGTGAGGTAACAATGCTAACCACTAAGGCACGGTTTATTATGAGAGGAATTAAACACTGTTGAATAGTGTTAAAAACCAAAAGAACTGCAGATGTTGTAAATTAGAAGCAAAAACAGAAATCGCTTGAAAAGCTCAGCAGGTCTGGTAGCATCTGTGAAGAGAAATCAGGGTTAACGTTTCGGGTCCGGTAACCCTTCCTCAGAACAGACCCAAAACGTTAACTCTGGTTTTTTCTTCACAGATGCTGCCAGACCTGCCAAGCTTTTCCAGCAACTTCTATTTTTGTTCCTGATTTACAGCATCTGCGGTTCTTTCGGTTTTTATTTTGTGTAGCAAATTGGCTTGTTTTCACCAGAGTTCATAAGGGAAAGCAGTGACTTGATTGAAGTTTGGAAGATCCTAAATGATCTTGACAAGGTGGACATTGACAGGATGTTTCCTTTCATCTTTAATCCAGACCTAGGAGGCATTGTGTTAAAATTAATATTGTCTTCTTAGGACAGAGAGGAGGGCATTTCTTTTCTCTCTCAAAGAGTTGTGCAACTTTGGAACTTTCTGCCTCAGAAGGTGGAGGAGCAAAGGTCATTGAATATCTTTAAGGGGAAAGTACATTGATTCTTGTTAGTTAAGGGAATCAAAGGTTATTGGCGAAATGAAATGTAGGATTTGGAACATAATCAGATCAGCTATGAATAGTATTGAATGTATCGAACAGTGGAGCAGGCTTGAAGGACCAATTGACCTACTTCAGCTCTGAATTTGTATCCTAATATGTAACTGGTTGAACCCCATACCTGCCTGCAAGCTGTTAATTGGTTAACCACTGCATGATAATATTCAGCAGGCCGCAGGTCACTCCTGCTGTGACCAGCAATGTCTGAGCAAAAGTTGGTCCACCAGTATGTGAGGGTGAACCATTTTCAATACATTACCCACTGGTTCGCACAACTGAATTTCCAAAACGGATTTCATTTTTAGCATTAGTACCAGGCCAGTGACAGAATAAGCCATCTTTGCTACCAGGCAAGCCACAAAGATTGAGGTGCACAAAAACTCAGAAAAATCGCACACTTCAAGTCTGAACCAGGAGAAATTCTCTAAACATTGGTACCCGTCTTGGGTCAGTGATAATAGCTGGATGAATTTTGACCACAAATCCTGTAACTCGTAAAGTATGGAAGACATATGGAAGACAAGTCACCCCATCCAAGACAACAAGGTGCAGAGCTGGATGAACACAGCAGGCCAAGCTGCATCATAGGAGCAGAAAGGCTGACATTTCAGGCCTAGACCCTTAATCAGAAAATGACCCTTTTCTGATGAAGGGTCTAGGCCCGAAA
>NC_063357.1:35250908-35267002 GCF_021869965.1 Rhincodon typus | reverse complement strand
TCTGCTCCTATGATGCTGCTTGGCCTGCTGTGTTCATCCAGCTCTGCGCCTTGTTGTCTCGGATTCTCCAGCATCTGCAGTTCCTACTATCTCTCACCCCATCCAAGATGGGTAATCTCCTAAACTTTGTTGGCACAACCAAAATGTGCTGGACTGTAAAGCTAATGCTAGTCGGAGTCGTATTCTTCCAGATGACCAATCAATGAAATTTATGGTATTTCCACCTCTACCGTTATGTGGTAATGTGTATGGGTTGTTTGAGGTAGTTTGCATCACCAATCCTCCTTCATTTTTACTTTGTCTTGGGCAAATCTAGTGATTTGTGATAAAGGACCCACTACTGTAGACTATCAAGAGAATAAGTAACATTCTTAGATAACAAGATGGTTTATCGCATGATAGCAGGAGCACATTTGGTCAGGCGTAATTACCAAGGCCTTAGAGAACTGGTTAAGATATGTATGCTCCCTCCAAAGGCTTAAGTAGAACTCCTTGCCTCTGATTCGAGGACATGTGATGTCAGTAGATGGATGAAGAAATTGTATCGTGAACATTAATCTCTTCAAAACCATTCCCATATAGAACACATACTGAAAATGATTTCCAGAGCCGATTGTTACTGAAGCTATAAGGTAGAACTGACTTATAACAACCAGCTGCCACGTAACATGACATATAAATAGAGCACATAACATTGCATTATAACCAAAGAACAACAGCAATAATTTATGAAGTCATTTATAAATTTGCTAGACATTTTGCTGCTATGAAGTATCATTGCTCTGCACTCCAGTATTCCTTCTGTATAAGAAGCCTCCATTTGTTGCAGTTTATAGTGCAGTAGTCCATCAATTTTAACAAATTGAAATTGATCTCTGTGCTGAGTACTCGATGCTGTGAAACTAATAAGCGATTTCAGACTTCAGGCAATTCATGAGATTTTCATCATTAAGGTTCAAGTGAAGAGAGGAGGGTAAGAAATAAAGAAGCAAACTACCTTTACCATTTCAAAGAGTTAAAAGAGAAGAAACCAAGACCTGTTAAAGCTGCATAGTGGCACCCCGCTGTAGTGACTATTGATTTCCCTTCCAAAACCGCAGCACCTCATTTGCTTCTCTCTCTAAAACATCCCTTTTTGACCAAGCTCACATCTCCAGTTCTAATGTTTCATCAAGTTAATTCTCGTATAAAGCATCCTGAGCCATTTAATTATATTAAGAAAGCAATATAATTTGATTTTGCTTAATATTACTTTTATAGCTAAGCTGAATAATGCTTTGTAGTTTATGCATGAACAGCACTGAGTCATATTCCTTTCTCTCTCACTGTCAGTTTGAAAGCTTTTAAGCAGGGTCACAGTGTCAGCATGGAGTAGGCCATTTAGGACTGAGATGAGGAAACATTTTTTGACTCAGAAGGTGGTTAATCTGTGGAATTTGCTTGCACAGAAGGCTGTGGAGGTCTGGTCACTGAGTATATTCAAGATTTACTATGTTATTGATGTTAAAGGGTTAAGGGATATGGAGAGAGAGTGGGAATACGACGTTGAGATAGACAATCAGCCACGATCATATTGAACGACAGAGCAGATTCGAAGCGTGAAATGACCTACTCCTCTTCCTGTTTTCTAATAAAATCAACTGCTCTATCTCTTTCACCTTCAGGATAAACTCCAGCCCAAGTTTGGGATAAGGTGTTTGAGGCTCAGAGTCTAAACTCTACAATCTGTCAGAAAAAAGCTCCAATATTTCAAATTCTATCATAAATTGGCAGACCCCCTGTGCTATTCATTGTAGTAAATTGGATACTGTCCATTGGCAAAGGAAGGAGAGAGAAGCTGGTCTCCATGAATTATCAAAGTTGGTGATAGGCACAATCCAATGAAATAATTCAGAGAGAGGTTTGCAGCAAAATGTTGCCAGGGATGGTGAAATGTGCTTTTTTTGGTTCCTGGAGAGTAATCATTTTAATCACTGAAATATCAAGAATATCTGGTCAAATATTATAGTGTATGTAAATTAAGTCACTGCATGGAGATAATGAGAGTACCAGCTTTCTAACTGTGGAGTTGTTCAGTTCTGGATTTTATAGTAAAGATCAAACATTTCTTCAATACTACTTTTAGGTTCTTCTTTAACTTTTTTATCGTAAAGCATATTAAGTTACAAACTTCTTTTTAGAAGTTTCCACCAAACTTGAATAACAATACATTCCTTCCTGACGTGGCTACTGATCTGTGAACGCTCAGATTAAAATAAACAAAATGAGATAGTTGCTGTGGTAGTAGGAACTGCAGATGCTGGAGAATCTGAGACAACAAGGTGCAGAGCTGGATGAACACAGCAGGCCAAGCTTCTTCAGAAGGGTCTGGGCCCAAAACGTCAGCCTTCCTGCTCCTATAATGTTGCTTGGCCTGCTGTGTTCATCCAGCTCTGCACCTTGTTGTCTGAGATAGTTGCTGTGATTAGAATGCTTTCCAAACAATAAAGATCAAAGCAATTACCCAATCGTTGTTTTCAGTTCAGCTGTAACTTTATGTTCTGTCATTTTTAAAAATATTGTAGGTGCTGAGATTCTGATTTTTTAAAAAAATAATTCATATAGTAATTATCTCCAATTATAATCTGGATGTGACAAGTTCCCTCAGTGAAGGTTCGATTTCACGTTGTTCTGTAACATAGCACTGTGCAAACAACCCTTGGCTTTACTGGAATGTTCCTTTCCTCAGCAGTTCTCCAATCCTGTCTTTACTGTCACCAAATTGCTATGAGAATAGTAAGCTCCTCTCTCTCTCTCATCCTAATTCCTGAGAGATACTTGCCTTATTTCATTCGTATGGTGCTGAACTTTGAAATGAGTAGTGGCATTTTTAATTAACTAACTTTCAAGAACCTCTATAGCCAAAATTGATGTTTTTTTTTCAATGGGATCAGGCTGTATAGTTGCAGCAGTTTTGTGGAAGATATTTCTGCAAGCTCTGTTCACTGGACATCTCATCACATAGAGGTGTACTTGCACAGGGCACACTGAGTTACTTTATAATGTAAAACAGTGACTCTTCAGATAAACTGCAGGGAAGAGAGGAAGAGACCAAATTGAAAAGGAAGGATCCTAGAAGAGGCAAGTTGAACTGTCAAGAAGACAAAATTGTAATTGTTTCAACTACCACTGGGATAAAGTTAATGCATCAATTATAACATGCACTCAGAAGAGCGTTTTCAAATAATTAGCTGTCAATTATTCTTTGTTGCCTTATTACAGCTGTACAGTCAGCTTTCTATAAGCATCTTAGCGTCACACTGAGCTGGAAGCCTACATCACCCAGCTTTGACGATACAGGATATTTAATCTCATCGGTGCTAAAGTAACACCTTTATGTGCAAACAAATAACACTTTGTTGACATTTCAACGCTTTGGGTTGAGGCTTTAATCAATCTAAATTTGACAAAGTTAACACCTCTATTTCAAATGAATGCACAAATCAGCTGTATTCATTCTCTCCAACACCAGCATGGCTCAGTGGTTAGCAATGCTGCCTCACAGCACCAGGTTTGATTCCAGCCTCGGGCAAATGTCTCTGTGGAGTTCGCACATTCTCCCTGTGCCTGCGTGGATTTCCTTTGGGTGCTCCAGTTTCCTCCCACAATCCAAAGATGTGCAGTTTAGGTGGATTGTCCATGCTAAATTGCCCATTATGTGTAGGCTAGGTGGATAAGCCATTGGAAAGTCAGGGTAGGGAGTGGGACTGGATGGGATGTTGTTTGGAGTGTTGGTGTGGACTCAATGGGCTGAATGGCCTGCTTCTACACTGTACGGATTCAGTGATTGAACACTAGTGCACAAGGATATACATGTTTCATCAGCCTTTAGTGACAGCTTCCATACTCACAACCTCTACCTTTGAGATGGACAAGGGTAGAATACGCATGCAAGCATCACTGCCTGCAAATTCACCTTCCAAACCACCCACCATCCTGACTTGGAGCTATATTGCTAATCATTCACTACTGCTTGGTCAAAAAACTGGAACTTCCTTCCAAACAGAACTATAGGTGCTCATGCACTACACTATGCAGTGGTTTAAGACAAGGTCAGAAATGACACGACACCAGGTTATAATCCAACAGGTTTATTTGAAAACACAAGCTTTTGGAGCCTCGCTCCTTCTTCAGGTGTTAGCACACAATTAGTCAGTCAATGTGGCGTTTTATGAATTACTACTTTGGAAATAAAACCAGTCTGACTCCAAACCAAAACGCAAACAGTTTCTAAACAAGGCCTCACACCTAACATGCATTGTCTGACCTAAAATGTCACTTCTTCTTTACACTGATAAAAACTTTAGTTCTCTTAGGGCAGTGGCTTGAAAGAAATTGAGGGATTCACATGTACATACTAATCAATTTAAAACCTTCTAACTGATTAAAGATTTAACAGGCTGTTAGGTTTGTTTAATACGTCGTCATCAGTGGTGTGACCCTTTGACCTTTTACTTATAAATTCTGTGTCTGATACCACCTCTCTCGCTAACAGCTGAAGTAGGAGCGAGGCTCAGAAAGCTTGTGATTTAAATAAACCTGTTGGACTAAAACCTGGTGTCATGTGATTTCTGACCATGTCCACCCCGGTCCAACACCGGCACCTCTACTTCGTGGTTCAAGACAATCACTCACCATCACTTTCTCAAGGACAAATCAGGTGAAAAGTAAAAGCTAGCCTCACTAAAAATTCCCACATCAACGTGGATTGACAGAGGGAGAGCTAGGTTAAGTAGAACCTCTTTCTGAATCCATGCTGAACTGTTGATGTTGTTGACTTGCTCGCCGAGCTGGGCTTGTTTTCATTCAGACATTTCGTCACCATGTTAAGTGACATCATCAATGGAGTCTCCGACAAAGTGGTGTCATTCTACTCTGCTTGGAATTTATACTGTCCGTTCCGTTATGGTGAGTACTGTCATTTCTGGTTTTGATCTGTATGGGTTTGTACATGGGGTCCAGTTCCATATGTTTGTTGATTGCATTATGGGTGGAGAACAATGCCTCTAGGAATTCTCGTGTGTGCCTATGTTTGGCTTGGGCTACTATGGTTACCTTGTCCCAGTTAAACTGATGGTCTTCATTGTCTGAATGTACAGATATTAAGGAAAGTTTGTCGTGCCATTTTGCTGTTAGCTGATGCTTGTGTATTCTGATGGCTAGTTTCCTTCCTGTCTGTCCGATGTAATGTTTATGGCAGTTGTTGCATGGTATTTTGCAGGCATTCAGTAGACATCTGTGGATGAGGTTGCGGAGGTATCCGTTCATAGCGAAGATTTTGGATTGGTGTTCTTCCTCTTCCCTGCGTAGTTCCAGAGTGTTGCAGTGTATCCTGGCCCATTTAAATAGTGTCCTAATGCAGCTTTGTTTCTGGGCATTGGGGTGGTCGCTGTGGAAGTTGAGGATTTGATCAGCATGGTTGCTTCTCTGTTTATTGAAGTTTGGAACTCTCTGTTGGTCATAGGCTCAACTCTAACATCCAGAAACGGAAGTTGATTGTTGCTTTCTTCTTCACTTGTGAATTTAATCCAGATGAATACTTTGTTGATGAGGTGGTGGGTCTCTTCTAATTTGTTGCATTTAACAATGACAAATGTGTCATCTACATACCAGATCTACAGTTTAGGTTCAATGTAGGGGAGAATGTTGTGTTCTAGACTTTGCATAACTGCTTCTGCAATCAGTCCTGAGATGGGTGACACCATTGGTGTACTGTTGATTTGTTTGTATGCTTGATCATTAAAGACAAAGTGTGTGGTGAGGCATAGGTCTAGCAGTTTAAATGTGTTGTCATTGCTGATGGAGCTGCTGGTCTGCATTGTTGCTTCCTCTAGTAATGTGGCTACTGTTTCTTTGGCTAGTGGGATGTCAATTGATGTGAATAAAGCTGTGACGTCAAAGGGTGCCATAATCTCGTCTTCGCTGATTTTTATGTTCTTGAAGGGTATTGATGAATTCTCGGGTTGAGTGGATGGAATGGGGTGATCCATTGACTAGGTGTTTCAATCTCCATTGTAGGACCTTGGCCAGTTTGTGTGAAGGTGTGCCTGATAGGGAATCAATGGGCCATGAACATCAACTAGAGCAAGACGGCACAACAAACTTTCCTTAATATCAGTGCACTCGGACAATGAAGGCCATCAGTTTAAATGGTACAAGGTGACCATAGTATACAAGCCAAACATAGACATGCACGTGAATTCTGAGAGTCATTGTTCTCCACCTGTAATGCAATCAAGAAACATATAGAATTGGACCCCATATATAAACCCATACAGATCAAAACTGGAAATGACACTACTCACCATAAACGGACTGGACAGTATAAATTCCAAGCCGAGTAGAACGACATCCCTTCATCGGAGGCCTCACCGATGATGTCACCTACCATGGTGACAAAATATCTGAACGAGAACAAGCCAGCTTGGCGAGCAAGTCAGCAATGTCACTCACAACCCGAGCTATAAATCTTTGCTAAAAATTTATGCTGAACTGTTGTTTAGTAGACAATCAATTGGATAAAAAATGAGAAAGATTAAAGGTGTAATTCCCATTTTGTCACCCTATTTTCAATATGGGTTTTAACTTAAACTGTTTCCAGTTTATCAGTAAATCACTGTTATTGAATGACTCTCTCAAAAGTATTCAATGCTTGCTGTGGTTAGTTTAAAACTCAGTTTGAGGAATAGTATCCCTGGAAGAGAGGTTCAATGTTCACACCTATTCCTAGGTTCATTCAGTCTGACAGTATATCAGTCTTGCGCAGTTCCATTAGATTCTTGACATGGAATATCTTTGAAATTGATGGGAATACTGAATATAGTTCATTATTATAATGAATATAATTTTACTGTTTAAGCAAACTAAGCTCTATCAATATGGGAAACAACTCGAGTCTTTGCAATTCAAGTTTCATATTTAGTTCTTAAAAGTACTTGGAGAAATGATACTTGTGCTGCCTTTATCTCTGCTGGAGTATGTCTGTAGACCTGAGGGAATGAACAGAAAAAATATTCATAAAAGTTTATTTTTGCTACACTGCACAGCACAGACTTTACATAATTACATTTGAGCAAGTGATGGAAACGGAGAAGATATCACTGTTGCAACAGATTAACTTCTGCGGATGCTCAGAATAGGTTGAAGAATTTTGGGGTTGGCGGCGTGCTATTCTGAGTGCTATCCTGAGGGACCACTAACTCCCCTCCCAAAATCCCTCAGCCTCCATCTCCAATGTGGCATTCAAGAAGTATCCAATGGACCAGATCTAAACTCCGTCCCCCTACCTTACCATCCATAGGTGCTAGGTGACTGAATAATTAATATGAGGAGGATGCCCAAAAAGCATTCCTGTCCTCAAAGTCCAGCATATCAGTGAAATAAAACATGGCAAAGCGCATACAACCACTTTCAGCCAGCGTTGTTGAGTGGATGATCCATCTCAGCCTCCTCCTAAGGTTCTAATGATCACAGATGTCAGTCTTCAGCCAATTTGATTCACTCCATGTGATGTCAAGAAACAGCTGAAGGTATTGGATTCTGCAAATCTATGAGCCCTGACATATTATGGCAATAGTGCTGAAGACTGAGACCTCAGGCAATTTGTGCCGCAGCTTGAGCTGTATAGCTACAACTTTGGCATCCATCTGACAATGTGGAAAATTGCCGAGATATGTTATTTGTACAAAAAGTAGCACAAATCTGACCCAACCAATTACCACACTGTCAGCTTACTTCCAGCAATGGAAGGGGTCGTCATCAATGCTATCAAGTAGCAATTGCTTGGCAATGCCTTCCTCATTGATGCTCAGTTTAGGTTCTGCCAAGGCAAGTTCACTCCTGACCTCATTATGACCTTGAGAGTGAGAGTGACTGCCTTTGACATCAAGGCAGCATTTGACGGAGTGTGGAGTCAAGGAGACTTAGCAAAACTGGAATCAATGGAGATCAGGAAAAAACTGTCCAGGGTTAGGAGTCATATTTAGTACATAAGAAGAGGTTGAGAACACTTGAAGCCAATTGTCTCAGTTCCAAGATATTGCTGCAGAAGTTCCTCAAGGTAGTGTCCGAGACTCAACACCTTCAGCTGCATTACTGATCTACTCTCCATCATGAGGTCAAAAGTGGAAATGTTCGCTGATGATCACACAACGGTCACCACCATTTATGACTCCTCAGATATTGAAGCAGTCCATGTCAATATGTAACAAGACCTGGGAGATTTTCAGGCTTGGGATGAAAGTGACAAGTAATATTTGTATCGCATAAATTTTAGGCAATGACCATCTCGAACAAGAAAGATTCTAGCCATCTAGCCAGCTCCCCTTGACATTCAATGACATTATAATCACTAAATATCCCACAATCAACATCCTGAGGTTTAGAATTGACCAGAAAATGAACCGGACCAGCTATATAAACACTGTAACTCCAAGAGCAAGTCAGAGGATTTTGCAAACCTACAGTGAGCAGCTCGTCTTCTGACCTCCCAAAGCCTGTCCACCATCCGTAAGGCACAAGTCAGGAGGATGATGGAATATCCCCGCTTTGATGAGTGCAGTTCCATCAAGAAGCTTGACATTATCCAGGACAAAGCAGCCTGTTTGATTGGTATCACATCCATCACCTGAAACACTCACTCACTACAAAATGGACTCACAGTGTCAGCAATATAAGAAATATAAGCATTGCATCAACTCATCAATCCCCACTTGATAACATCTTCCTAGCGTCTACCTCCCAGAAGGACATGGACAGCAGATGTATGAGGACACCACTACCTACAAGACCCCTCCAAGCTAGTTACTACCCCTAATTGGAATATACATCTCCATTCTTTTGTTTTCATTGGATCCAAATCCTGCAATTCAATTCCTAAAGCACTCTGGGTGTAGCCATACCATATGGACTGCTATGGTTCATGAAGACATCTAGTAATCACCTTCTCAAGAGAAATTGGTAATGGGCAACAAATGTTGGCCTGACCACAACAACCTATAAAAAAAATTAAAAGTAAATTCTAGGATGTCAAGTACAGTCATGCCTTTGAAATTATTTATAAATCTTCACTTTAAATGGTGCAATTAATTTGGCACATTTCCCGTACCTTTTCACTTGTTTACTTTATAAAAGAGCCAATATAACAAATAAATTTGTGTCTCTAATCATATCAACAACATCCACTGTCTGTCCATCATAAGTTTCTTCTTCTTATATTTATATATAAAATATTTTTCTTAGTCAAGCACCAATGATATTTCAATGTGATGATCCCATATCCTGGGATTATGGGGTTACATTATGAGGGAAGTTTGGACTGGTTGGGCCAGTAACCATTGGAGTTTAGAAGAATAAGAGGTGATCTGATTGAACATATATGATCCTGAAGAGAATTGACAGGGTGGATGTTGAAGGTGTTTTCCCTTGTCACAGGTGCTGGAACTAGGGAATATGGTTTAAAGATAAGAAACCTTCCATTAAAGAAGGAGAACTTGTGAATGCATTGAAAACAAGAGAGCACAGATTTAAAGCAGTTGGCAAAAGAAGCAAAAGTGACAAGAAGAAAATATTTCACAGAGTGGACTCTTTTTGAATATTCATTCACAGGAAAAGGGCTCTGTGGGCTAGGCCAGCATTTATTGCCCATCCCTAATTGCCCAGAGGGCAGTTAATAGTCAATTACATTGCTGTGGGTCTGGAGTCAAATGTAGGCCAGACCAGGTAAGGATGGCAGTTTCCTTCCCTAAAGGACATTTAGTGAACCAAACTTTTTTTTCCTGACAATCAGCAATGGATTCATGGTGATCACTGGACTGTCAATTCCAGATTTTTATTGAATTCAAATTCCACCATCCGCTGTGATAACAAGGTGTAGAGCTGGATGAACACAGCAGGCCAGGCAGCATCAGAGGAGCAGGAAGGCTGACGTTTCGGGCCTCGACCCTTCTTCAGAAAAAAAAGAGACGATTTTAACCCCACTGTGAAGCCTCTTCTAAGGATGCCTACCCTGAAGAAGTTACCCTCCTCCCTCCGGAAAAACCTCAGTGGATCTCTTTCCCACTGCAACTCTCTCGTAATCTCTTTGGCCTTGAAACTGCTCGACCACATCCTGAAGCAAACCAGGTACTACAGCCACATTACCTTTCTTAGTACCTGCCTACGGAACCAGATCATCCCCAATGGACTACAGTCCACATTCAGGCCTTCCCAATTTGGCCCCAACCGTGACAATGTCTACATTCAGAACATTGAGGCCCTTCAGAAGCGTTTCTCCCTGCGACTCTCTTCCTGCTCCTCTGATGCTGCTTGGCCTGCTGTGTTCATCGAGCTCTACACCTTGTTATCTCAGATTCTACAGCATCTGCAGTTCCTACTATCTCCACCATCTGCTGTGGCAGGATTCAAACACATGTCCCCAGAACATTTCCTGTGTCTTTGGATTAACAGTCCTGCAATAATACAACTAGGCCGTCACCTCCCCATGATCTGAAGTGCACTACCTGAGTGTATCGTCAATCAAGGTCTTCACGAGAAAATGGGATTGTTATTTCATAAAGAATGTGGGGAGAAGCTGTAAGATGACATTAGATATATTTTTCCTTTAGAGAGCTACCACACGCTCAATGGGTAGAATGGCCTCCTGTGCTGTAATAATTTGAAAATTTGCACTTGAATGACTACCCAATACCTTCATAGAGAGCCTGTTCTGAAGGTGTGACACTCACTCATTGAAGTAATGTTTCTAAAGATGGTCGCCCTCCTCTCCAGTCCCCTGACCACATTGAGTGCAGAACATGCCCTGTGGTCCTGGACAAGGTGACTGAACTTGCCATATTATCCACTGCCTTTAAAATCCCAAATCAGTCATGCTATCTCAATCTCTTTTCCAGTGAGAACATGCCTCGATTCCATAATTGGTTTCAGAGGGATTGCAGCTTCTTCTAGCTCTTTGCCAGGGTTTTGGTTATTTAACATAAATCAAATTTTGTTTTCCAAAACTGGTTGTGGTTAACTGTGATTGGATGGGGTTATTGGATTGTCAAAGCACTTAAGTCTGATGAGACTGATTATTAATTCTAAGGCTCTCTACTGATGTAATTATAGTTCCATTTGATTGACACACTGGAAGTTTGTCCCAGTTGTAAAAAAAGAGATAAAACTTAATTTTATTGAATTTATGCAAATTTAAGTATAAAGAAAAATTGCAATTCTCTGAAGAAGTCAAGCACAACAGAACAAAAGTATCAGAGAAAGCAGCCAAGCAACCTCCAACTTAATCCGTTCATTTCGTTAAATTATTTTTTGATCTTTAGTGTTTTCATCATCTCTTTACTTCCTCTAGACAGAAAACTGGCTGTTTATTTCTTTAGACCACAGCTAAGGGAACTTGCTTCAGGTTAAAAATGATAGGTTAATCGTCTACCTGTGACTTGCAGAACATTTCTTTTAAAGTGCCGTCATAGAAATAAAAGTTCAGGAAACCTTTGATCTACGCACGGAGATCTGAGTATATATTATTATGCTGATGTTGTACAGAAAATGGCATGGCCATGTGTCTGTGATAGTTCTAACAATCTATTTGATTTGATTTAATATTGTCAAAGGTACAGTGAAACGTTTTGTTTTGTGTGCAGTACAGGCAGATCATACCATACAAAGTGCATCAGGGTAATAGAACAGAGCCAAGAATACAATGTTACGGTAGCAGAGAAGGTGCACAAAGAGCAAGATCAACATTAAATTTAAAATTTGAGAGGTTCATTCAGAATTCTGATAACAGTGGGGAAGAACAGGTTGGAAGTGATCATAACAGGGGTTAGGGTTATATGATGCTGCTTGGCCTGCTGTGTTCAGCCAGCTCTACACCTTGTTATAACAGGGGTGGGAGGGGACTTTGATTATGTTGGCTGCCTTCCTGAGGTAACGAGATGTATAGATAGAGGCAATGGGTTAAAGGTTCGCTTGTGTGATGAACTGAGCTGTGTTCAGTGAACTCTCTGCAGTTGCTTACAGACCTGAGCAGAGCAGTTACCATACCAGGCCATGCTGCATCGGATAGAAGGCTTTCTATGGTGCATCTTTAAAAATTGGTAAGAGTCTTTATGGATGCGCAGAATGTCCTTGGCCACCTGAGGAAGTAGAGGCGTTGTTGTGCTTTATTGACTGTAATGTCAATGTGGGTGGACCGGATAGATTATTGATGATCATCATTCCTTGGAATTTGACGCTCTTGACCATCTCCACCTCAGCAGCATTGATGTAGGTTGTGCCCTCCACCTTGCTTCCTGAAGTCAATGTCCAGCTCTTTCATTTTGCTGCCATTGAGGGAGAGATTGTTATCTTTACATCATGCTACCAAACACTCTATCTCTTTCCTGTATTCTGTCTCCTCATTTTTTGAGATCCAGCCTACAGCAGTGTATGGGTAGTTAGATAGTTTCTTGATCAGTTGGGAAATCAACAATTATAGGGAAAATACCGATAAGTGACATTAGGAATGTCAGATCAGCCATGATGCTATTGAATGATGGAGCAGGCTCAAAGGGCTGAATGGCCCACTCCTGTTCCTATCTCTTATGATTGCAAGATTGCAAACGGACATAAAATAGTCTATGAAGATGTTATCACCTTAAACATTAAAAGGGTAAGTTTTACAATATTGGTACAGGGTTCTTTTACCAGATGGAGAATTCAAATACCCTCATCTATCCAGATCCACAAAAATAGGTTCAGTTCACTAAACTACTGTGTGTAGGGACACTGTTAGAACTACACAGCCTAATAGCAAAGAATATAACCTTCCTACTGTCTAGTTTGGATGATTCCATCTGTTATGACACTGGATTCCATGTTTATTTCTAGCCAAGCTGGAAAAATCTTTGTTGTAGTGGGAGGTTTGCCAGTCCATGTTCCATTAGTACGCAGGCCGGTTACCCACTCATGAGTAATGCGCTCAGTGTACTCAGTGTCAGCTCAGGCGTCCCGCTAACTGAGCTTGCCATAGGCAGTTGACAGTTTCCAGCTTTTCAACACCAAAGAGATTCTACTTCCCTCCCTTTGCAAAGGGACCCACAACATGTGACATAAAAGAAATATTTCCTTGGACTGTCTCACACACTTGTTTGAGGCCAGTTATAGATTAAAAGTGATTGACAACTCCAAACATGTTTAATTCTCCATCATCTTATCTAGAAATGGTCTTACTTGATGAGATAGGTTACAAAAGGCAAAATAGGGTAAGAAACTATATTCAAGCTACTACTAGTCAGGATAGAACAAACTATCTAAATCCTAGTACATCTCTGGTTAGCACATTGCAATGATGTTATTAATAAAGAAGTGCTAACTTTTTAATAATGAATATCTTTATATTTCTATTCACAGGAAGTTCAAAATTAGACATCATGAGTACCAGCTATTAATAAATCCAATTAGGAATTCAGGAAAGTTATTTTGTATGCAGCGAAGATATGGTACATGGAACAGTTTGCCATATCCTCACTATTCTAGTTGAGATGAATAACATAACAGTGTATGTAAGTGCACAACTGTGACTCATGGAAAAATAAGCAGAGGACCGGCTCCTCACCCGATTATTGCTATCATTTAATGAAAAGCTAGATAATTGTTCAGGGAGAAAAAGAATCCAAGCATATGCTGAGAGAGGAGACTAAATAGATTAAAATTCATGTGGGGCATCAACACTATCAGTGACCAATTGGACCAACTAACCTGTTTCTATGCTGTAATTTCCATACAAAATGAAATAGAGAGGGTGTGTCTGTTTCCATGGTTGGCTTCTATTGATAGCAACAGCGTTTATATTTCTAGGTTTCATTGTTAACTATGCAATTTTACTTGGTAAGGTCTTATATTTTCCAAAGTGACTTGCATCAAATTCTGTTCATTGGGCAATGCCCTGAATTTTCTACATTTTCATACACACAACTTCTTGATTTCCGCCTTCTGGTTCATTCACCTCTGGCTGGGATCATCTTCTCCTTCTAAGCCTATTGCTTCTAAAGGGAGCTCCTACCTAGAAAAGATGAAACCAATGATGCTCTCATTTAATTCACCTCCTCAGCGAAGACCAGAAGACAGGGAGATCTGCAGAAAGGACAAGTTGTGTGTAAAAAGAGGAGGAAGTTGAGCTGGCTTCTAGAAAGGCTTCTTGTGAACTTACAGCCAGACTACAGCTCACATAGGATGGCGTCTTTGCAACACCATAGCTTTACTAAGCTTCACCTTCCCTTTCATTGTGACATTCCATTATCTCATCTTCTTGACCAAAGTCCTGCAATAAAAGTCATCAACCAAGATCTTATGACAACAATAAAACAAGAGATTGTGGCTTGAGTGATGTGACTGCCTGAGCTGTATAACTGGAAGTGTGTGAAAGCAGCATGATCTTGTGATGATGTTAGTATCATTAGAATCTGGGTAGGGACATGGTAATTTAAATGTGTGCCACATGTGGTCCTACATGACAGGGTCGGATGTCAGGTGCTGTGCTGTGGTTGGAGTAATGTGATGTGGTATGGTGGTGATAGCACAGACTTTCTCAACATCCTGTTAAACACTAAGGTAGCTAGCAATGTGGATCCCACTTGGGCCTCAAAGGAAATGGCCACAGGTAGGTCACAAACCATTATTCTTGTGCCCAAACATGACTGCAGACCAGGTTTGAGCTTTCAGTCTTTGTAAGGTATCCCTTTTGCTCGTTGTAAAAAGCACAGTTTACATGTGAGAGAATGACTACATGGTTTTTAATTTGCAAAAAAACCTTCGATAAATCAGCACATGACATAGAATAAGTTGATATTTTAAATTAAACTAGTTTGACTGCTAACCTGATGACTACAGACTTGGTTGAAGTTGGCATTGGACCAATGTGACTATCTAAATGCAAATCTGACTGGAGCAATTGAACCAGCCTCCTTTCCTCTTATTATGGCAGGCTCATCCTGAAAGGCAAAGAAGATCCACTCTTCACCTCAAACTACATTCAATTCAGGCACCGAACGTGAGGAGATCGTGGATTTCCTTGTTTGTAAAATTGAAGGTAAATGCTAGGCTATTCCCGTCTCCTGCAGCCCTGCTTTAATCCTCCTGATTTCTAAATCCTATTCTCTGCAGGGTCATAGAATCCCAACAGGGCAGATAGATGCCTTTTGGCCCACTGAGTTTGCACTGACCCTTCAAAGGGAATTCCACCCAGAGCCACACTGTCCCATCTTCAGCAGAAACCCACACAAACACAGGGGAATGTGTAAACTCCACACAGGCAGTTTAGGATCCAACCCGCTTCCCTGGCACTGTGAGGCAGCAGTGCTAACCACTGTGCCACCACGCCACCCCGGTGTTTAAATTTATTTCTGCACAAAGCCCCATCACAGAGAAATTTCTCCCCTCAAACTGTAGTCTTTAGACATTTTAGGAAATCTCTGACCCAAGAGAGCTGGCTTTGTTGGGCCCTAGGGAACATAATGAGAGTTAATGGGCCTTTCTGCAGCACTGTGTTGTATTCTCATTATAATGTGACACTTGGAGGACTACAGTATTTCATCTTGAATTGACGAGTTCTGAATAGTAAATGGAACATAAAAAGGCCTCGAGTCACAGCCCAATCCTAGGGAGGGAGAGGGAGCTCAAAGTTGCTTCACGTCACGAAACCAAATACATGTTTGTGAGATATTTTTAGAGCACAAACCCACTGTTATAGAATTATAGAAAGATGAGCAGTGAAGGTGGTTATTCAGCCTATCACGCCTGTTTGAGCACTTTGGTACGGCTATTCGATTAAGCACACTCTGCTGCTCCCTCAGTGTAGCTCTTCAAATATTCCCCTTTAAGTATATATCTTTTTGAAAATTGTTATTGAATATGCTTCCAATACTCCTTAAGGTAGTTCATTGAGATTACATCAGGCAGTGTTTCCTCATGTCACCTCCAGTTTCTTTACCAGTGACTTGAAACCTACATTGTCTAGCCATTGAGATAACAAGGTGTAGAGCTGGATGAACACAGCAGGCCAAGCAGCATCAGAGGAGCAGGAA
>NC_063357.1:35167676-35250508 GCF_021869965.1 Rhincodon typus | reverse complement strand
GTTCCTACTATCTCTGTCTAGCCATTGTTTTCTCTGAGTTTTTTTTAGCTGCCATCAACAAGAGCATCTACTGTGACTACACTGTCTCTGTGGATGAGGCGATCAAAGAATTTCTAATCCTTTTAAGTGAAAGGTGATCTGCCATGCTATCATTGTGATGGTATTGATAATGTTCCTGGCTCAACAGATCTGAAATTCTACTTGGGCTACCTGCCACTTTGTTTCATACATAAAGAGCCATGGAGATTATTAAATGTGGCAGATCGCTCTTTATGACTCTTTGCTGAAGTTTTTCACAATATCTGCCAACAGCACATGGTACTATTACAATGTAAATATTTCTGCACGTTGGGTTGCAGGTGAATAGCTGTGAAGAGTAACTGTGATAATTCCTGCAGTATCTCTCTTCCCTCAATTGTTGCAATGGATACACTCGAAACATGTTTCTGTGCAGCCACAGAGCACTGACTCAATGGTTAGCACTGCTATCTCACAGCACCAGGGATCCAGGTTCAATTCCAACTTTGGGTGACTGCCTGTGTGGAGTTTGTACGTTCTCCCCATGTCTGTGCAGGTCCCTTCTGTTATCTTCCACAATCCAGAGAGGTGTAGCTTAGGTGGATTGGCCATTCTAAATTGCTCACTATGTCCAGGAATGTGCAGGCTAGGTGGATTAGCCATGGGAAATGCAGGGATGGGGTGAGTCTGGGGGGGATGCTCTTTGGAGGTTATTGGACTGAATGGCCTGTTTCCACATTGTAGGGATTCAATGATCTTACTGATCTGATTGTGCCTGAGGGTCAGATGTATATGTCAATATCTACTTCAGAACAGAGGCAGAAGTGCTTTAAACATTCTCCTGTCCAACAAACTTTACAAATGACAGACAAGAAAGTGAATAACGAACTCATGTTCTGCATTTCTGATCTTGCTGACCCTATTGTGGGAGTGGGCATTGCAGAACTCCTTCAATTTTTATCCACTTGGGTTGGCTTTCACAGGAGTTGTGTTGCACAAATCTTTAGAGGAGATATGAACCATGGGGAGTTGGGAAACAAAATAATATATAAGACATTCAACATTTCCTTTAGAAAATACTCCCCTATCAACATCTCATAAAACCACCCAATTAAATACAACCAATGCAAGTTCAGTTGAAGAAACTTTCAATCCCATCCCAAATAAACGCACAGGCATTGAAAAACCACTTCAAAGAAAGATCATATTGCTTATTACAAAGTAAGAAAACTACCAATCAAATAAAGCTAGATGACCGCTTTGCAATGATGCAAACAGCCCCCACAAGTCTTAACGTATTAGACATTCTTGGGCTGTAGACTTCTTTATTAATGAGACTATCTGGAAAAACAGAAGACCAATCATTTGCACAGCTTGTTCCTGCTAATATGTTCACCAGATAGTATCCTAATGAATGCTTGGCTGAGTCGCAAGAATGACAGACGTATCAAACCATGAATACAGAATGAAGTAAAATGGAGGATACATGCAGTTATGCAGGGCGAATGGAGGGAGCATGCAGTCCATTAGGGAACGTGGTTGTTGGAGAGTGGGGGTAAGGGCTAGAAAGCTAACAAGCTCGAATACAACTAAGCAATTGTCCCAGTGGCAAGAGCCAGGTTTTCTAACCTGCCAACCTTACCATTCACCTACAATTTGTACCTGACTTGTACCTTATTCTAGAAGGTGATAAGGCCTGGCTCTATAACATGCCTGCCTCCCTGACATGAATATAGGGGTTCTCTGGAATAGGACAGGATATCCTGGTCAAAAAAAATCCCAACTCCAAATACACATCTCCTAAATGCAAATCTGGCCCTCAGATTTGAGTTTGGTTACTTGGCAATGCTGTCATTAACTTTGAAAAGCCACAATGGTTTCAACAACAAATGTTTGATGTGGTAAGTTGGTCAGAATAATGAACATGATCAGAAAGGTTTGGTTGTCTTGGCACTTCAATGTAATGTTAACAATGCTAGCCTAGATTTTGTGGTTGGTTGTGAAGGAATAGCACTTGAACTAATTTCAAGAAGAACTGTCCACAAAGCTTTAATGGGCTCTGGAGCATTCATTTCCTCCAATCCAATGTCACTTTAAGTTTGGTACTCTCTGACGCATCCAACAATAGGGCAGGCAGTGGACAGTCTGATCAGCCAGTCAGATTAAATGATTCATCCAAACAGCAAAGCAGGAAGAAAAAAACCATGGATCCTAATTTACATGTAAATCCTTGTGCAGAAAGTAAAATATAGATCGTGACTCACAAATGGAATTAAGGAAAAAGCTTACAATCAAGGCAATCTTTAAATATATGAAATATAACATTTATTCTTTTAAAAAAACAATCAATTTTTATATATTCTGATGAAATACTAATCATTAAAATTAGTTTTTGAGGGAATGTGAGATTTTACAGCAGTAATTATGATTTAATTCATCTCTAAAACTGCAATTATTCCTAACTGAAGAAGGGTAAACCTTTCCAAATTTTTTCACAACAAGTGGGAAATAGTTGTATTTCACATCAATCAATGATTCTCTGTTGATTCTATCTGGAAAGACTGCACCAGTGCACTCTACAGAGGGGTAGGGAATCATGCCCATTTTTTTCCTGGAGTCATCACAAAAGTTAAATAACTTTACAAAAGTACACAAAATTCCCAAGTTTACCTGTCTTTTAGATCCAGGTTGAGAAGAAGCACAGATCAGGTTTCTGTGCTCAACAAGGTATACTATTATTTACAGATAAATAGGCTTCAGCTACAGGTAAGCAGTTATGAACTATCAGCTTATAACTCTATTAGTTAAAACTCTAAGATAACAAGGTGCAGAGCTGGATGAACACAGCAGGCCAAGCAGCATCAGAGGAGCAGGAAGGCTGACGTTTTGGGCCTAGACCCTTCTTCTCTAGTTAAAACTCTAATCTGCTTATAAGTTTCCCTTACACAAACACAGACGCATAGACATGGGCACACATACATACACACACACACACGCACGCACATGCGCGCACATGCACACACAGGCCTAAAGTAACTCTTACTGCAGAGAACAGGGAGAGCTCCATAGCTGGTGGAGATCTGAAGGCTTCTCACTGTCTTATTCACAACCTTAAGTTATTCAGCTACCTAAGAACTAAGAATATTTGTTGGTAGACAAGAGGGCCTTTGTCACTGATACCTGATCATTAACCAACAGACCAATCAGCTACTTGTTGCCAGATGAATCTCCAATTGTATACACCCCTCAGCCTTAGCTAATCTGCAAACACTACTGCTCGAACAAGCAGCTGTGTAAACATTGCTTACAATGAATATTGGGTTACTTCCTTTCAAAATATGCAGTAATCCTTTGTTTTCAAAACAGCTCCTTTTTCACTTCAACCCACAATTAAAAATACAGAGAAGTAAAAGACACGGTCTTTACGTTATATATTGCTGCAAGATGTTGTGAGCCCCAGTTGTGGCTAAATTTCAGAACCAATCAGCATCTCTTATTGGACCAAATAAAGTGATAGTTTGATTGTAGCTTTGGAACAAGAAATGGATCTGTAGCTCATAGTGAATTAGTTTTGAAGGTCCATGAGCTGAATGCTGAGATATGGAAAAACAAATTGGGGGTAATATGGGAGAGGTCATAGATAGTATGTTTAAAGTATCTTTATCGCTATTTTTGCACCAGAGGATCAATGTTCTCATCCATACCTTATGAGGAAGTTGGAAGCTGATGGTTAAGCCTAGAACTTTACACAGGATACGTTCTCCAGTTCTAAGATTGATTTAATTGTAAATGAGGGTCACTGAGCTCGTCTCAAATAAGGAGAGCAGTTTAGTGATTTGACCAGCTTGTCAGTGACGCTTTGAAATATATTGTAAAGAATAGTTTCATTGGGGATAATTACTTAGCTTTAACAGGATGGAAATGTGATAATTGATCTACTGTTAAAGTGAAAGTTACCGACATGTTTTATGTTCCAAGCATTTCTAGAACAGCATTGGCATTGTGTTTTGTGGATGATGTGATGTTATTATGCTTCCCTGATGATCTGGTGCCCTCTTTTTGTCATTTGGACAATGGGCTCATTATACAACAAAGACTCCATGTATAAGATCAGATCATAATTCATTGACTGAAACATGTGATCTTTTTTAAAATAAAACTTTGTAACTTAGGGTTTTGGGAACATTCCATTTTAGTAAGAGATGTTTTATCCTTCAGTTAGAGAAAATAAAAATCAGTTTTAGCACCCCAACAATTATACTGGATCAGGGTTGGAACCTGAAGTTGTCTCAATCTTTAGAATTTTGCTCTTTACCGGATAATCTCTTAAACTATTTTGTTCATTGAGACCCATAAATTGACAGGGTCTCTGTAATGTACATCTTTACATCTAAATTTAAATTCACTTCATAAGTTACATTGGGGCGGAATGACAGAAATGAAGAGGGAGACTTATAAATTCCGCCACTTACATTACAACCACATTTTTATTGAAGATTTTTTATGATATTAGATACTATTCAAAATAAATATTGCTGAGAAAGGCATAACATTTTGCAATAGATGCAATCACGTTTATTCTAAACTGCAAAGGCTCCATGAAAGGTCATGTTTAAACATTAATACGTCTTTTATAGCTTTAGCATTTAGCTAGGCAAGCATTTGATTTGAATGCGAATTCTTTTCATCTATCTAATTTCGTTGAGTATTTGATGTTAAAATCTAGTATGAGAGCCACGTACAAGATCTGTAAATGTATGAAATTGAGATTAGATTGAATTAGTCATAGCATTTAATACTTCATTAATTGATAGGACTGATCAATTATGGGTCAGATTAGATATACTGACCGTGCAGGTGGATAGGATATGGTAAAATGGACAAGTTGAAATAGGATCTCCTCTGACTTTCTTTTAGGTGTTACAAGATTTGCTGTTATTTCAAGTATTTTCTATTGTTAAAAAAAGACATCCCACATCTTTTATTTTTATGTTTAACAAGTCAGAGGTCTGCATTGTCTGAAGCGCTACCTTGCAGATTAAATGTTAAATTGATCCCTATCCTCTCTCAGGGGTGCATGAAAAAGTACAATTTCACGATTTGAGAGAGAGCAAGGAATTCCCCTAATGTCCTAGTGAACCTTTATAAATCAATCAACATCTGAAAGCCATTTTATCTAGTCATTACCACATTTGCTGTTTTTAAGATCTTGCTAAGTGCAAATTTGCTGCTGCATTTCCTAAATGATTACGCTTCAAAATGCACTTGTTGGCTGTGAGATGTGCTGAAGTTGTGAAAAACATAAATTGTAAGAGTTACACATATTTTATGAGGAACTAGAAATTAAACAACATAAGTTTGGACTGCTGTGTTGCTGGGAAAGATGAGTTTTGTTTTATAATTCAAAGGGAAAGTAGAACTGTGCGGTATTTATTTATCAGTTACACACGAGATTATAACTTTTGGAGAAGCTGAATTTAATGCTCTTGTGAAACTAGCTGTCACCAGGTACTTTTGAGTTGAAAAAAGCAACTGTCCGGCAACAGCTTTTGGATGGTTTTAAATTTGTGTTTATCACAGAACTGAGGGGAGAGAGCAGTTGTGCGTACAGACATTCAAAGCTGCAAGCATCCAGATCGTTCTCTCTCTTTCTCTGAGTGGAGGAAAACCAACACTAAAAGACAGTGCAAAGAAAAAGAAACTTCTGCTTGAAGACAAGACCTGGGTCCAACTGACAGGCTACAAAATTGAAGATTGCTGCAGTCACCAACAACTTAACATCATTGCAAAAACCAAAAAGGAACTGTGAGAAAGTCAGAGATAACAAGGTGTAGAGCTGGATGAACATAGCAGGCCAAGCAGCATCAGAGGAGCAGGAAGGCTGACGTTTCAGGCCTAGACCCTTCTTCAGAAAATTTGTTATACTAAATAAGATAGTTTGGTTTTTGTTCATTGATGAAGCCTGGTGTGAGTTTCTTCTATTTTAAATATTTTGATTTGATTAATTATTGTCACATTTAATGAGACACAGGGAAAAGTATTATTTTGCATGCTAGCCGGAGGAATCACAGCTTACATCAGTATATCAGGTTAAATTATCAGAATGCAGAATACAGTGTGACAGCTAGGGAGAAGATGCAGAGAATGATCAACTCTGATATATAAGATAACAATGGAGAAGAAGCTGTTCTTTAAATCTGTTTGTACATGTTTTCAAACTTTTGTATCCTCTGCCTGATGGAAGAGGGTGGAAGAGATTATAACCTGGGTGGGAGAGGTATTGATTATGTTGACAGGTTTCCCGAGTCAGCAGGAAGTGTAGATGGAGTCAATGGTTGGAAGGCTGGTTTGTGAGTTGGACTGGGCTGCATTCACAACTTTCTGTAATTTCTTTATGGTCTTGGGCAGAGAAGTTGCCATACCATATTGTGATGTTTCTGGATAGGATAGTTTCTATGGTGCAGCTAGAAAAATTGCTAAGAGTCATTGTGGACATGTCAAATTTCCTTAGCTTTCTGAGGAAGTAGAGGCATTGGTGTGCTTTCTTGCCCAGGATAGATTATTGGTGATATTTACCCCTAGGTCCTGTGAATTAAATTGGCCATATTTCACATCTGTGATGACTCGGGGAATAGTGATTTCCAGCACAACTTTCCATCAGGATTTTGACAAAATGTGTATCTTTCTCACTGAATGACCCAAGTCACACCCACTAATGAAATACTAAGTAAATCATCTATTATATCTATTCGGTGGGGCAGACCATGGCATAAAAATCCACAGGAACCATGATCCCAGCCACTAAAATGTACAAGATAAGTTTGGGGTGGGGTGTGGGGCTTGCCTGGAGCCAGTCCCTCGTGTGATTCTAATTTGGTGGTGATGACCATCTGCTGAGAATGCCAGACAAGACCAGTTCTCCCAAAAAAACTGGTGCAAGGTCCAATTTCTTCACTCAGACTGAGTTTAGTTACTTTAAACAGGAGTCTACTCCATAAAAGTAGGAATTAATCAGATAATTTCATTTTGAGATCTTATCTGAGAATGGGTAATTTCATACCTAGGCTCTAAGATGTGGTTAATTCTACACTTGGGCCAAAGCAGATTAGTTGCGTACCAGGTCCTATGTTCCACTGCTCAACCTACATAACTCATTCTTCTGAATGCCAGATCAGATTCAACACACTGTATCTTCTTAAGGAAAATATGAAAAGGATCTCCAATCTTATAAGAGCCAGAGGTCATCTCCTCTACTAGTTAACAACTGTTGTCTGGTGGCAAACCCTTTGAAATATAAAAACTGAAAGAACTGCAGATGATGTAAATCAGGAACAAAAACAAAGTTGCTGGAAAAGCTCACCAGGTCTGGCAGCATCAGTGAAGAAAAATCAGAGTTAACATTTTGGGTCCGGTGACCCTTCCTCAGAACCATTCTGAGGAAGGGTCACTGGACCTGAAACGTTAACTCTGATTTTGTCTTCACAGATGCTGCCAGACCTGCTGAGCTTTTCCAGCAACTTTGTTTTTGTTCCTTTGAAATATGGCCCGTCACACACTCTATAAGTTAAGCATTGGCTTTAACTTTCAAACATAGGCGGGCCATGACAAGCCTGTATTTAGCTTTCATGGGGTCCATAGTGAATCTCTCCTTATTCATCATTCTGTTTATACTGTCAAAACAGATTCATCAGATCTCCTTCTCCGTGTGAGTGGTGAATGTAATTTCAGCTGATATGTGAGATGCACAATGACTGGTAAGGTTTAGACTTCGATTGTATCAATAGTACCAGGACACCCCATGGATAAAATAAGAGAGGTCTTGTGAAATATTGAGCCAAAGAGGTTCAACCCTCTTTTCAGTCACACAGGTCAATGTTAGTATTTATGCTCCAGACAGACCCCATCCCACCTGACTTCATCCAATGTCTTCCTGTCTGGAGCCTGTGCTCTATAACCAAAGTATTGGGAATTATGAGAGATGTGAAGCTATCAATAACTTTCTCACGTGTAATTTGTTCTGACAATTTAATGAAGAACCAAATTAAGTTGGGGAAAAGGGATAAAATAGAGATTTAAGGAAAATCTTTACACCCAAAGGATATTGACAAATGAGTGAAGGAATTAATTTTTTAAACCATTCATTTTGGTGTATGCATGGCCAAGACCTGATGTCCTGCTAATAGTGAGGATTGGAACAAAAACTCCAAAAGCATGACAGGCTGAATGCTTTGTGTTACAGGTCGATACCAGTGAATAAGTTTGATATGTAATATACACACGTACACACACACAAAGTGCTAGACAATCAATGGATGAAGAATAAAGGCACAGATAGATGCACAGTTATTCATAACATAGAACAAACACAGAGATATATAGCTGTACAAATCTATACATTCATAAAGATGCACACAGCCGAGATATTACTGTAATGTCCCTGCAGGCATTTTTATATAAAGCTAGGCACTAGACATTATGAGAAAAGCACAGATTATTGATTCATAAAAACTCCTTCAAATGCCAGGAAGCAAATATTAAACCTGGCTGAAAACCTATAATACTGACATAAAATATCCAATGTGACAGCTTGCATCTATGATGAAAAATCTAATTTAGTTTTCCAGCTCAAGAAGTGAGCTTGTAAATCTGTACAGCTGAAAGTCTCCTGACCTGAGGCAGAAAACTCTTCTCTTGGAGGAGGTGAACTTGCAGGCAGGGAAGGTGTGTATGTATGTGTGTGTAAGCGTGTGTGTGTGTTCACCTATTCAGCATTTACTACTGTCAGTAATCCTTTTGTCTGCTTTTCTTTCTTCCTGGCCAAGGACCATCTCCATCTATTTATCACACCACCTACCCGCTCCCCAACCCCACACCCGTCATCAGCATAAATACTACTGTTTCCCAGCCATGTTCAGTTCTGACAAAGGGTCACTTGACTCAAAGTCTTGACCCTGTTTTTTCTCTCTACAGATGCTACCAGACCTGCTGAGTTTCTCCAGCATCTTCTGTTTTTGTTTCACACTAAATGTTGCCCATTTCTCTTGGGCAGAATTTTTGGGGCAAATGTCTGGCACAAGAACCACCCCAGCTGAAGTAGCAGAGTTGAGTTCAGGAATCCAAACACAGCTGATAATTACACTGAAACTACATCCCTTTTTGCTGCAGTATATGCTGTATTCCATAGTTTTGAGTTCTTAAAGCCACTTCACAGCGATTGAGAGAGGATGAGCACAGGACTAAGGTGCACATGGATGGGAGGATATGGTGAGATGGTACGGTGTCGGCTGAATTATATAAATGATTTGGATGTGAATACAGGAGGTATGGTTAGAAAGTTTGAAGATGACACCTAAATTGGTGATGTAGTGGACAGCGAAGAAGGTTATCTCAGAGTACAATGGGACCTTAATCAGATTGGGCAATGGGAAAGGAACGGCAGATGGAGTTTAATTTAGATAAATGTGAACTGATGCATTTTGGTAAGGCAGGGCAGATACACTTAATGGTAGGGCCATGTTGGTGAACAGAGAGGCTTAGAGGTGCAGGTTCAGAGATCCTTCAAAGCAGAGTTGCGGGTAGACAGTGTGGTGAATAAGGCATTTGGTACGTTTGCCTTCTTTGGTTAGTTCATTGAGTACAGGAGTTGGGAAGTCATGTTGCAGCTGTACAGGACATTGGTGAGGTCACTTTTAGAATACTACATTTAATTCTGGGTCTCCCTGCTATAGGAAAGATTTTGTTAAAACTTGAAAAGTTCAGAATAGATTTACAAGGATGTTGCTGCGAATGGAGGGTCTGAGTTGAATAGGCTGGGGCTTTTTTCCCAGGAGCGTCAGTGGCTGAGGGGTGACCTTATAGAGGTCTATAAAATAAAACAGCATGGATACGGTAAAAAGACAAGGTCTTTTTCCCAGGGTAGGGGAGCCAAAACTAGAAGACACAGGTTTAAGGTGAGAGGGGAAAGATTTAATAGGAACCTGAGGGGTAACATTTTCACGCAGAGTGTGGTGCGTATATGGAATGAGCTACCAGGGGAAGTAGTGGAACCGGGTACAATTGCAACATTTAAAAGGCACCTGGATGAGTATATGAATAGGAAGGGTTTAGAGGAATATGGGCCAAATGCTGGCAAATTGCACTTGATCAGTTTTGGGTAACTGGTCAGCATGGATGAGTTGGACTGAAGGGTCAGTTTCTTTGCTGTATAACTCTATGACTCTATGAAAAGGGTCAGGATGCCAGGTGGAGACGGGGTAGCAGGCCAGGTGGGTGAGGCTGGATTGAGCACAACCAGAGGGGAAAACCAGTAAAACTAGCAAATGACATATATTGGTCAGACTTAATTTGTATATTTCAAAATGAGTAAGTCCAGTACAACTAGCATCTTCATTTCCAAATATTATGAGCTTTTCATTGTTTTTTCTCTGCGATAAGTGACAAAGGGTGATGTGCCATGTGGGTAAGGGGAGGTAATATATCAGACAGACTGGTCGGAAATGTTCCCGGTTGGTGATAGGGTTAGGCGGCATATTGGTGAAGGAGTAAGTTGGCAGTTGGGTGAGGGGTCAAGTACTAGACAAGTAAGGTGGGAATAGGGTGGCAATTGGGTGACCATTAGGTGCCACGTGGATAGTGAAGTTCATGTGCCAGCTTGGTGGAATAGGGTGCCTGGTGCGTGTGGGGGTTCAGATGAGTGAAATGTAAATGAGAGATGAGGTGAGGACATGTGGCAGGTAATTTGGTGAGGGCTTAGGGTAGGTCTCAGGTCTGTCAGGAATTGTCAGAGCAGTCTCAATGGGCTGAATTGCAAACTCTCATTGCTGTGTTCCAATACCACAGCCATTCAGTCTCCAATATCAATACAGTTGTTCCAGTCATTGTCCTATAAAACAGCTGAGAACTCCTCCCAATGTCATGTATTCTGGTTCCCACAGTGTCCATCCTTTCAGTTAAATTGTCCATATTATGTTGATTAATGAGCTACTTTTATTATTTTGGAACAGCAGTGACAATATTCAAATTCAAACTTTCATCTTCCCAGTTTGGGTCCGATTAGATTGGAAAACATCTCAGCTTCATATGTCCCAATATGAAACATTGCCAAAGATGCTCTGCCCACAGACAAACAGGACAAATCCAATAGCCAATGACCATCCCATTAATCTACTCTCAATCAGCAACAAATGATGGAAGGCATCATCAACATGGCAAATCTATCAAGTGGCAAAAGCAGAAATTGCTGGTAAAGCTCAGCAGGTCTGGCAGCATCTGTGGAGAGATATCAGAGTAACTGATGTTATCAGTTCTGAGGAAGGGTCACTGGACCCAAAATGTTAACTCTGATTTCTCTCCACAGATGCGGCCAGATCTGTTGAGCTTTTCCAGCAATTTATATTTTTTGTTTCTGATTTCCAGCATCCGCAGTTTTTTTTTAACTTTATTTAGTGCTATCAAGTGGTACTTACTCCTCCTCAAATTGCAAACGTAAGTTTAGCTTGGGTTTTGTTAGGATCACTGTGCTCCAGCTCTTATTACAAACTTGGGCAAATGTGGACAAAAGATGCAGTGGGAGTGACTCCCCTTGACATTAATGCAGCATTTGGTCATGTGTGGTATATCAGGAACCCTAGCAATATTGGAGTCGATGGGAATTGGGGGGAAAACTAACGAAGATATTTGAGGATGTTGGAGCTCAGTCACCCCAGTACCTAACATCTCTGTAGATATTCCTTGGGATAGTGTTCTTGGCCTAAGCTGCTCCATCAGTGACCTTACTTCCATCATGAGGACAGAAGTTGTGATGTTAATTGATTATTACACAGAGTTCAGTAATATTTACAACTCCTCAGGTAACAAAGTAATTTGCGTGAACCTGTCACAAGACCTGGACAACAATCAGGTTTGGGCAAATAAGAGGCAACAGCAGATGCCAAACAATGATTATCTCCAATGAGAGAGAGTTTAATGACATTCCTTTGATAATACCATTGCTGAATCTTCATATATCAACACACTGAGGGTCACCATTGAGGAAAGATTTATCTGTACCAGCCTCATAAATACTGTAGCCACAAGAGCAGGTCAGAGATTAGAAATTAGCAATAAATCAATTCCTGACTCCCCATCATCTTTCCTCACCTACAAGCCGCAGGTCAGGAGTTTGAAGAAATACTGTCCATTTTCCTGGATGGGTGCAGCTCCCATGACACTCAAGATATTCAGCTCCATGCAAAACATTCCACTTCATTAGCACCCTAACTTTGCCTTCAACACTCATGCACTTGCTACTGATATTCCTTCCTTCCAGAAGGTCCTGCAGCACTTCAAGGCAGCAGCTCATCACCACTTCCTTAAGGGAACTAGGAATGTGTGACAAATGCTGACCTAGCCAGAGGCATCTACATCCTAAGAATGAACAAAGAAATTAAGACTTCAGAATTGTGGAAGCAGCATTGAAGCTGCATGAACCAGATTCCATGTGCATGGTTTAACAACGTAATAAGCAAAAACCGAAATATTTGTGGGGAAAAATACTTGCCTCTGATGAAATTTTGCTACTAAATATATATTGCACAAAAAATAATAAGGTCATAGGATTGCCATTCATCATCAAACATAGAAGTAATTCCATTGTGGCTGCTTTGAATGCTACTTGCTACACTTCCTTGTCACCTTTTCAATTATTTCAAACATTTTTGCAGCTAAAAACTTTCCCCAACACATCTAATAGTTGCTGGGAAGCCTATTTGCAGCACGCCTCTCTCTCATTCCTTTTCCATGCTCAAATTTTTTGAACCTCTTGTCCAGGAGGTTGTGGCATTTGATTGATTGAGTCTTTTTCCATTATACACTTATCGAGCTCCTATACGCTTTTCACCAGATGTTTCATTGCAAAAAATGAATTGTATTTCTCTGAAGATGTGCCAATTTGAAGGTATTGCAATTTTAGTTTAGCAGATTCACAAGGCTTAGACATAGCCTAACTGAGGGATTTCAAGCTAAAGGTGTCAACGGAATTTTTAACATTTCATTATTTCAAGATATTTACTAAATGACTCTATAAATTATGATATTGAAATAACATCGATTGTGACGGAATGAAATGCAAAATCTATTCTTGGCTCCTGCATGCTCATCATTTGCTTCTCCTTGCAAACCGCACCCCCCACCATCTTTTTTGACACTTTCGCTCTCTCTTCCTCTGTTTTTACACTTTCTATGTGTAACTTTCACACATTTTCTCATTGTGGTCTCCCAAAATTCTTGTACGGTTCTCTCACTTCTTTCTCCCAGAGTGATCAATCTCCCTTTATAGTGTTGTGCCATATAACAAGATGGCAGCTAACACATACTGGTTGAAAGGTAAGCTTATTTGGGGATGGTGATAGATGTCATTCAGGCCAGAAACCAATTGTGAATGGTAAGAGAGCAATGTAGTAATAGAGATGGATGGAGAAAAGAAAATTGCCAGTTGGAGAAAGACTCGAAATACCATGAGGTGCATGGATAGGGTAAATAAAAAAGTCTTTTCCCTGGGGTAGGGGAGTCAAAAACTAGAAGTGAGAGGGGAAAGATTTAAAAGGGACCTAAGGAGCAACTTTCTCACGCAGAGGGTGGTAGGTGTATGGAATGAGTTGCCAGAGAAAGTGGTGGAGGCTGGTACAATTACAACTTTTAAAAGGCATCTGGATGGGTATATGAATAGGAAGAGTTTAGAAGGATATGGGCCAAATGCTGGCAAATGACACTAGATTTATCTAGGATATCTGGTTGGCATGGACCAGTTGGGCCGAAGGTTCTGTGTCCGTGCTGTACATCTCTATGACTCTATGACTCTAATTCCTGTAACAAGAAGTAATGGAGGAACTGGAGCCAAGGAGAGCACGTAGATGGAGGAAGATGGGGTTCAGGCTCACTTTTATAAAGAGGAAGTGGTATTCATGCTTGTAAGTGCATTAAGTATAAGACACTTCAACTTTGGGGATTTTCAAGCGATGGCCTAGTTGTATTATTACTGGACTGTTAATCCAGAGTCCCAAATAATATTCTGGGGACCCAGGTTCAAATCCTGCCACAGCAGATGATGGAAGTTGAATTCAATAAAAATATCTGGAATTAAAAATCTAAACCCATAGCAATGTGGTTGACTCTGGGCCCTCTGGGCAATTAGGGATGGGCAATAAATTCTGTTAGACAGTGATGCCCTCATCCTATTAATGAATTTAAAAAAAAGCTCCAAGGAATAGAAAGTTAGTGACACTAAAACAACTGGAGAAAAAGAGTCATCACCTCCTCTAAAACATTGTGAAACAAAACGTGAGCTGAATGCATTAAATTTGTACATGATAGATTCCATGAGGGAAAGTTATTCAAATGTAAAATTGCTTTTAAATTTGTACCTTTTAGAAGACTGTGCTTTAGACATCAACTGTTACTTTTGACCTGTTTGGAAAGCTAAGAGGTTGTTTTTGCTGTAATTGTATTTCATTTCCCATTAGGTACTAAATGTCAGTCCATTTCTCTGGCATCTGCAGCTTAAAGATTGAAAAGATCTTTTAAAATCTGGCTGACTATTTCTGTCTCGCTTAGCTTTTCTGTCCATCAATAAGAAACCAACTTTCAAAGTAGTTAACACAGTTCTGCCAGGTTCTTCCTCCCCAGAGCAGTGACTAAGGTGACCGAATAAACAGTCTCTTCAGAAAGACTATTTCTAGGAGTACTGAATGAAGAAGAAGCAGGCTTCGGAATAACTTTTACCGACTACATTTCTCCTTTGCATTTTAAAGTTCTCTTCTTATTCACGCATCTTATCTACTGTGGCAACTCACTGTGCGTGAGCCGTAGAGTGAGTTTCAGTGATAGATGCCAACTGACACAACTCGCGAAAGTAAATTGACAAAAGAGCCAATGCAGCTCTCCAAAGACTGACAAACTGAATAACAAGGAAGAAGCTCAGAAGCATCCCTGATAGTAAACTCATGGCACAGGGCCATTGCTTTAACTCTGTGTCGCAACATGGTATTCCAGGGTTTCTGCTCAAGTTTTGGGATCACTGTCCACTGCAACGATGTCATGTGCTGAGATCAGTGGCCTCCAGCAAACTGCAACCAACTTCCTTTGTGCTGTGTGGGAGTGCAAATAGAGGAGAACAATGTTTGTTCAGAACTGCATGGGCCACTCCAAGTTTCCCCACACGCTGATCAGTGGGATTAGCTTGCCAATACATTGACTTCCAGTTTCAAAAGTCACTACTGTACATAGACTTTGGAGGTCCACGCACCACAAGTAAATACAGGGCAGTATTGATGGAGAGCTTTCCCCTGATTCCCAGTGAGGCATTGAAACCTCAATCAGTCAAATGCTGCTTTGATGTCAAAAACAATCATAGACGCTTCGGTCCAGCCACTCCATGCCGACCATAATCCCAAACTAAACTAGCCCCAGTCACTCTCACCTCAACCTGGAATGTCTTGTCATTAAATCATTTGCTAGCTTTGACTGAGGGAGAATTATTGACCTCTGACAGTGGATGAATTCTTTGCTCTTTAAATGGTGAGGTGGGATCTTTGACTTCCAAATAGTCAGTGATAGATTTGAAGGACAGTTCTTTCAGTATGATAACCCAGATTATCTATTCAGTTCCAAGAGCTTGGATTGGAAACTCCAACAGCTTGCCTCAGAAGTGATAGCTCTGATACTGATAGCACCAAACTAATCCCTGATGTTACACACTGTCACAGCTTTAACTTCCTGCCCCCAACTCACACGTCATCGCCATCCAGAAGCTGCACCCTACATTATTTAATTTGGCTGGAAAGAACTTGAAAACTAAGAGAATTTTAGCTGCCACTGGAGATTGGGTATAGACAGTGATTTAAAGCCCCCAAAATTTGTTGCGCAGTTAGGAACCCATCTACTCCCAGTTTGAACCTGAATTTGTTTGCATGCAGTAAGGGAGTCACATTGAGTTGTCTAATAAGTAATTAATGCATTTATTTCCCCAATTAAGTAAGGGTTTAACCCAGACCTGTAGTTTTAATAGCCAGTGCATGAATTTCCAGTGTGGAACTTGCCTGGGTCCACTCAGTAAAAGTGAAATAAAGAAATCCTGTTCAGTGAAACTGACAGGCTGGGAAGCCTTCAATGAATGAAAGTGAACAGACAAAGCTCTATCTAGTTAAGAAGCTGGTACTTACAGCATTTCTTCTGAGTGCATGCTCTCACTGCTTCACAACTGGTTTGCAACTAGCTGGAAGTAGCTTGCCTGCCTTAAACTTCACTTACGTTGGTCAACACTTCCCTGCAGCTGGCCTTTACCATAGCATCAGATCAGCTTATGCAGCTGCATCTTGGACCTCAGTTGAGGAGTAAGAGAAACAGAACTGGGAGCATTAGTTTCAGCTGGGCTATCACTAGCATGTTTTGTGTTTAAGGGGCTTGTAGATTAACACATGAATAAGCACTTAAATATGCAAGGAATGGAGGAATACAGACTAAAGTAGGCAGAAGGGATTATTTTAATTTGGTCCATGTTTTGCACAACAATGTGGGCCAAAGTGTCCATTTCTGTTCTGGACTGTTCTATGATCTATGTCCTATGCGTTCCCTCAGTTATATAGCCCTTCACAGATCACAGAGATCCAGTTGAAACACCAAGTGCAGGATCTGCAGACATAGAAACAACTTGCTTGATATGTGTGAGCTCCAGTGTGCTCAGAGGTTCAGCATTTGCAGTAGGTCATTGCTTAAATCTGCTGCCTCCTGGAACAAGATCCCCTTCCCAGTGGACTCAGTAGGCATGCATTGGCAGTGGCAGGCAAGGTGGATGTCACTAGGAGAAATCCCTTACTAGCTATCAGCCTCTCTTGATTTCTGAGCTCTCATATCCTGTAGGAAGAACAGCAGAGTTCCGAATATGTGAATTAGGCTGTGTGGTAAGGAGAGAAGAACAACATTTGCAGAGGATTGCTGTGAGGCATGGGTGTTAGATGCACAATGACGGGGGTGAATTTGAGTGTTGGATGTGCAGATGGAAATATGAGGAGATGCTTGAAGAGAAAGGGGTAAATGCAAAGTGTGTTGATCCTTTTTTTAATTGATTCAAGGGATGTGAGTGTTGCTGGTTAGGATTGGCTGCCCATGCCTAATTGCCCTAGAGAATGTGGTGGTGAGCTGCCTTCAGGAACCACGGCAGTCCATGTAGTGTATGTACACCTTACAGTGATAGTAGGGAGGACTTTGACCCAGTAACGCTGAAGGAACAGTGACATGTCTCCATGTCAAAATCGTGGATGACTTAGAGGAGACCCTACAGGTGGCGGTGTTCCCATGTATCTGCTGCTCTTTTTACGTGGTTGAGGACATGGGTTTTGAAGGTGCTGTCAAAGAAACCTTGGTGAGTTGTTGCATTGCATCTTATAGGTAGCACACACTGCTGGCATGGTGTGTCAGTAGTAAAAAGAGTGAGTTTCTGGTGATGGGAGTGGTGCCAATCAAGCAGGCTGCTTTGTCTTGCATTGTGTTGAGCTTCTTGAGTGTTTTTGGAGCTGCCCTCATCCAGGCAAATGGTGAATATTCCATCAAACTCCTGACTTATGCCTTGTAGATAGTGGACACACTTTGGGAAGTCAGAAGGTTACTCACTACTGAATTCCCAGGCTCTTCCCTGCTCTTGTAGCCACAGTACAGGTTGGGTATCCTTTAATCACATGAATGAAAGCTTAAAAGACCTAAAATCTAAAGGTCTTTTTGGAAGTGTGCCCAAATGGACTCAAACAGACCTGTGGACATGCTGAGTGCTGGCCTTTTGGAAAAAGAAAATTGCTTCTGGGTCCATTTGGGTCCATTTAGGTCAGTAAAATTTTTTTTTTCCAAAGGGACAATGAACTCAAGCAGACCCAACGGACCAATAGAGAAGTGTATCTGAAAACCAAAAATATCTGGAAAACAGTTGGTTCTCATTTTTTTGGATGAAAGTTTCCAGACCGTAATTATATAGCTGGCCCGTTCAGATTCTGGTCAATGCTAACTCTCAGGGTGCATAATTCTGAGGGGTACTGTGGCACTTTTAAGAATGGAGTCATCTGTTTGTCATTGCATCAAGTTTTGGATCTTAAATTCTGAAGTGGGAGAGGGGATAATGCAGATAAATTACTAACAGTTGAATCCTTTCTTGATAAATTTACATTCGGTCATAAATTGCAGTTAGGGCTTGGGAGGATAGATAGATTTTTCCATCTTCTATCCATTGTGTTCAATGGTTTAACTAATCTGCTTGATTATCTTATTTTGCTAACTGATCAAATACACTGTACACTGTATTTTATTGCTTAAGCCAGTGAGTAGAACTAGGGGGCTAAGTAAATGGAGAAGAAAATCCTTTAAATTTTGAGATAGTTTAAAGTACTGTAAATAAAACTGTTGTAGATTTCAGACTGGTTTCATCACTGTATTGCTCTGAGAAAATCGGACATCTATGATATATCGTAAACCAGAGAATATTTAAAACTAGCTACCCATCAGCAAAGACACTACGTCAAGAGAAATCTGCCCAGTATGTTACCTAATAGACCCAGACTGACCTATTCTTCACATTTTTCCTCACAAATCTGATAGTGAACCTTTGAAAGACCTTAAAACTTTTCAGGTTCTTCTTTAGGAGAATGAATTCACATATGCGTAAAACCATGATAGTCTTTCAAACCCTTTTGAGACTTTATGCTCCTCACTAACGTTGCAGAGCACTATTCTGACTGCCACAGGGCATCCTCTTAACTTTCTCACTCAGGAAAATACATTTCTAAGAACACCGTTTGTTTGGGAAAATTGACCATCAGTCAGACTTAGACTTATTGAGTTGGATTCCTACCATGTCACTCTCAAAGAGTAGGCTGGCAAGGTTGCCCAGCTAAAGATTGTCTGAAGAAAATTGGTGCTAGGCATAAGGCTCTGTGATGATAAATGTTTGCATCAGCAGTACACAGTGTCCTGAATTTAAGCCTTGCCCAGAATGATGGAGCAAAAAATACTTCTGTTATTTTGAAGATTGTAGGGCTGTTTGTGTAAATTAATTCTGAAGAGGTCTCTTTTTGCTTTCATGAGTACATGTTCCAGATCAGAATTACTCACAAGTTGGCTCTAGTTTGGTTTAAGTTAGTAATCTATCTGAAAAATTGTAAGGATAGCTGGCGTGGGAAGTACAAATGGTGCAACACACAATGCTCCTTCAAGTTCAAGACATGTTGTTGCGCAGGTTCGAGGAAGTTTTGCTTTAGAGGGAGTCCTGCTCTGACAGAACTTGCATACAGTATCCCAATGCTGAGCCAGATAATTTGGTTCTGTTGCTTGCTTGTCATTTCAGTAGGGCTTCCCATGTATCGGCAGATGAATTGTGTAATAGTTTCAGGCAGAAAAAAACTCCAAGAACGATGAGTGCAGCTCCCAAAGGATTTTCTGCCATGTTTCAATGGAGTAAGAATCTGGAACTTATTCCAGTGCAAACCCTAGTCTAAGATAACTCAGCAATTCATGTTACTTGCTTCTGAATTAAATAATTCTTGTTTCTTCCATATTTAAAATTTCATCACTTCACCGCCATGCCATCAGCTGCCAATGTCCTAAAGTCTGGATTTTTGTTTTCCCTGCGCTACTCTGTCTCTGAACACCATTCTCTGCATTTTGATAATCCGAAAAACCAGCTGTTAGTTACCTGTGCTTCTAACCTGTTCAGTATCTGCATTCTCCTGTATAAATATAGTTCAGACTGCGGTTTGTTTGATAATATACTTGTGAATTTCTTGAGATGTTTCACTGCATTAAAGTTACAATAAAAATGTAAGGTATTGTTGCTCTTCATCTAATATGACCTTGATTGCGGTAATGAAATGAAGCACCCAACATCTGATGACAGCAATATTCCCATAATTAAGTATACTTCTCCACATCAAATTAAAACCACTTATTATATGAACAGTGTAACCAAGGAGTGTTTTCGGCCTAACCTTGGGACACAGGTGCCGACAATAAAATGCTTGTGTTTCTTTCCTGCAGTTTATGAAGCCATCTGCTCCCTTTTGATCAGTTTACAACAGCCAGTCATTTTATCATTCTTTGCTCAATGAATTGCTGTCCAAGCTATTCGTTCATACTGCACTGTATTTCGGTTGAGCAATGAGACCAGTTTCAAAGGTTGCGGGAACAAAATGTTAATAATGTTTTTTAAAGACTTTTTTCACTTTTTTCCTTTTCTACAACAGCAAACTCCACGCGTGCTAATAGTCTGCCAGTACTGTACGCTCATGAGCAACATTTCATGTGTGTGCCTCAAGATCTGTTGGTGGGAGCTATCCCAGTGAATTATAATCCTGGGATCTGCTTTTCACTGTGAGGGCTGGAATGGTGATTATGTGGGGCTCACTGGGGTTAGTACCTCCTTACTTCAGTGTCCCAAGGGCAATTTAGGACTAGTGTTAATCTGTTTGGGTTAGAAACATAAATAGTGAAGAAAGCATGCTTTATTAAATATCAACTCATAAAAAAAGCAGCAAAGTACACATATAACCCTAAAGTGCAATAGCTATTATCATCTAATCCTAAAATCCTTTCTCAAAAAAAGACATTTTTGATTCCCTTCCATTCCAGTTGTTACACATATCCAAACACAGATATTTCTATATCCTTACAGTCATCTATCACCCCTTACATTTTTATCATTCTTTAATTTATATAGGGGCAGGAAAAGAAGATTATCCCTGATTGTATTGCAGATCGGAGAGAGCAGTGATGAGGGATGAGCTTGAACTATATAGATGTGAAACCAGACACCAGTGAGAGAATATTGGAGGGGATTTGAGGAAATTGGAGGAGACACCATTGCAGGCGATGAGATGATTATATTTGAATGGTTTGGGCAAAGAGATTAGGGAGGAGAGTTCAAGAAAGAAAGAATGGTTAGCCATGAGACAGACAATGAAGAAAGTGAGAAAAAGACAGCACTATGTTGTTCATTCTTTCATTAATATTTTGAGTCTACCTCTGCAATTCTGGCCTGGTTGTGATTTTCTGATTTTTATTGCTCCACTCTTTGGTCTTCAGCTATCAAGACCCTAAACCCGGGCAACCGCTTCCCTCAACCCCTTTTCTTCTTTACAAGGGCCCTTCAAATCTATATCTTGTACTAAACGTTTCGGCTATGAGTCAAATTTTCTCTGTACAGCTTAGTATCAGATATTCTCTGCTAAATCTCTAGTGAAGGGGCTTAGCTTACTTTATTCCATTGAAGGTATTAAATGGCATCAGTGCAAGTTATAATTATTGTGTTTAAGCTTCCACCAGTTTTCTGTAAGTTCTGGAAAGGTTACTTTCTCTTTTATATGCCAAAAATTCTGCTTCTGAAGATTAATTTCCAACTACTCATCACAACAAAGCCTTGCATATAGTTCAAAGCACAGGAGAGTTCAGAGCATTGTTAAGCCCAGTTCTGTTTGGGGACCTGTTAAAAAAAGAAGCTGAATTGTGTGAATCAATTTAAGAGTAAATTTTCCACTTGTCAGCCATTTGCACTCTCTGACAGCATGCATCATCATGAGTCATCAACATTGTGATGGTTTCACTGTCAACTGTAGCTAGGCATTTTCCTGTCCACCCACCCTGGCTACCTGCCTGGGTTTGGGAAGCTGAGTGAATGCTGCAGTGTCTGATGATATAAATGATAACAGAAGGATAAACTGGAATTTACGCAGATGGGATAACACAGTGTGGAGCTGGAGGAACGCAGCAGGCCAGGCAGCATTAGAGGAGCAGGAAAGTTGATGGGACCCATGAGTTGGGCAGCTGGCAATGAGTTTCATAGTGAATAATTGACAGGAATGAATTGGACACAGGACAATGTACAGGTTGCATTGAATTCATAGAAGTGCATTTTAAAGAAAACAATAGGCAGAGAGATGGAAGCTACCATTCTGCTCATGTAATCATTCAGACTGGTTTGTACATCTTTGATGTCGAGCCTGTGATTACTTGTAAGCATATGCAATGAAAGATGTTAAAAACAAATCACAATGAACTTATTCTCATTTATTGTGTAAAGATATGGTGAGTATTTACGGACATCTTTTGAAGCTCCTGGATTTTCCCATGGGAGAATCATTCTGCCGGGGGGGGATAATCTCATTTTGCACATATTGCACCCATTGAATTAACACAGGGTCTGAGAAAAATGCAGGAGCTGAGTGCTTCACAATTGTGTATCGGTTTAATGCACATTGGACTGTTGTTTATTGTAATTTGCTGAAATCTCTAATTTACCTTCTAAGTTAAATTATGCTAACAATTTTTATCCACCTCTCTCGATTCTCTTGGTAACAATGATTGTCTTATTTATACCTTGCCTTTAGCTTAAAGCAGCCAACCATTAAATTTGCAAATTGCCAGATTGCACCAGACGCTGGGAGCTGCTCATAATTTTGCTAATTCTGTCCCCTGCTCGCTGTTTTACACTTATACATTCAGAGAATTACAATCGAGGAACGTGCAGCATGATATTCACAATTTAGAATTTAAAAAAACCAAAGCAGCAAAGAAGAAACATGGTTGATGATTAACATTTCGTCACAAAAATCATAGAATGATATTAATCAGAAGGAGACCCATTCAGCCCATTAGTCTGTGCCAGCTATTTGGTAGCACTGTCCAATTAATTACACTTCTGTCTTATCCCGTAGCCCCTGGAATATTTTCCCCTTTCAAGGAATTACTCAGTTCTGTTTTGAATACTACAGTGAGATTGTGATGATAACCCAAAGCTATAGAACCCAGAACCCAAGACTTTTTCCCAGGGCAAAATGACTATTACAAGGGGGCATAATTTTAAGGTGATTGGTGGAAGGTATAGGGGAGATGTCAGAGGTAGGTTCTTCACACAGAGAGTGGTGGGCATGTGGAATGCGCTGCCGGCAGTGGGAGTGGAGTCAGATACTTTAGAGACTTTTAAGCAACTCCTGGATAGGCACATGGAGGATAGTAAACTGTAAGGTATGCAGGGTAGATTGATCTTAGTAGGATAATAGGTCGGTACAACATCGTGGGCCGAAGGTCCTGTAGTGTGTTGTACTGTTCTATGTTCTATGTTCTATGTACTTGTGGCAAAGTTGCCAAAAGTTCTGAACTGGTAATTCTGGATAATGTCAGATTCCAGCATGCTTGTCATATGACCATAGAAGATTATGGGCAAGTCATCAAACATTGCGATCTCTCTGTGAAAGGATACACAAACCCCATGTGGCTAAACCTGAGAGAAAGTTAAAGGTTCTGTTGTTTGGAGTCAAAGTGAAATGCAGGCAAAGGCATGGGGTCAGATGGAGTTCACCTGAAGTGATGGATGGCTGGATGGATTCAAGATACGGTCCTGCAGCATGACAAAATGGAAAACATGCTTGAAAGTGTTGATTACATGGCAGACTGTATCGTGTTTGCCCAAAGGTAATAGAAAAAAACCATTGAGATTTTTTAGAGCTATCTCTCATAGTCTGTAATGCCTTTTACTGTACAAAATCAAGCTGCTGTAAGGTTTGAAAAATTGAAAAATGCAGCCAATTTTCATAGAATTATACAATATGGAAGAGGCCATTCAGCCCATTTAGCCTGTACTGCCAAAAAATTTATCATTACGTACGCTAGTCCCACTTTCCTATGCTAGGTCCATAGTCTTGGCTGCGATGACACTTCAAGTGTTCATCTAAGTGCTTTATAAAGATTGTCAGATCTCCTGCCTCAACTACCCTCACACATAGTGCATTCCAGACCCCTACCCACCCTCTCGGTAAAAGCAATTTTCCTCGAATCCTCCCTAAACCTGCACTTTAAAATTATGCCCCCTATTGACCCTTTGAATAAGGGGAACAGTTGCTCTCTGTTCACCCTGTCCATGACCCTCATAATCTTATACACCTCTATCAGATTCCCCCTCAACCTTCTCTGCTCCAAAGAAAACTAGCTGAGCTTGTCCAGCTTCCCTTCATGCTGAAATGCTCCATCCCAGTCAATGTGCTGGTGAATCTCATATGCATCCCCTCCAATGCAACCACATTCTTCCTATTGTGGGATCACACAGTACTCCAGCTGAGGCCTAACCAAAATTCTCTACAGCTCCAGCATAATCTCCTTACTCTTGATAATTTATGCCTCAACCTATAAAGACATACATCCCACATACCCTCTTAACTACTCTATTAGCCTGCCCTGCCACCTTCAGCAATCTGTGGACAAGCACCAAAGCATCCTTCTGAAAGTCTGAGCTTCCCAGTGTCCTGTCATTCATTGAGTACTCCCTTGTCTTGTTCCTTCTTCCAAATTACATCACCTCACATTTATCAAGGCTAAATTCCATCTACCACTGATCTGCACATCTGACCAATGCCTTTATATCTTCCTGTTAACTAACATCTTCGTCCTCACTGTCAACCATGTAGCTAATCTTTGTGTCATCTGCAAACGTTCTTATCACCTCCACCACATTCTCATCTATATCAATTACGAATATCAAAAACAATAAAAGGACCCAGCACTGTTGGATCAGGCCACAACTACAGCTGTATGCAGTTCTTGAATCCACATTTTAGGAGGGATGTGATTGCACTGGAGATTAACCAGGATGTTACCTGGGTTGGACAGTTCGAGTTATAAAGAGAGATTGGTTAGACTGGGGTTATGCATTACTACACACTGAGTTCCAGTCACACAAACAGCCTTCTACCACCTCCCTCTGTTGTCTGTCACTGTGATTTCATTTTTGGTTTGACATAATGTATATTAGCAGACAAGTTGAACTACATGGGGAACTTACTTTGTTATCTCAAAGATCTGCATAACAAGCATTTGCAGGCAGTTTCTTCACAATTCAGCTTAGTGTGATTTCACTATATTATTGAACTTGGTTCCACTCTTTTTCAAGAAATACATTCCAAATCACAACAACTCAGTGTATTTAAAAAAAAGGTTTGTTCGTGTGATGATGAAAAAGAGCAATTTACATTTAAAACAGGATTCTGTGTGCCTTGAAAGGGTAATTGAAGATAGTGGTGTTTCCATGACTGAAGGCTTAAGCTTCTGTTGCCAATCACCTTAAATCACCAGCTTACACTGGAAATAGTTTCATTTTATTTATTCTATGTAACATTCATGACTTTGAACATTTCAATTGAATCTCCTCTCCATCATTATTGCTCAAAAGAGAATGACTCAAGTTTCTCCATACAACTGAAACCTCTCATCCCTGGTACGATGCAAGTACATTTCTCTTTCCCCCACTTCCAAGGCCTTGGCATCCTTGCTGAAATGCAGTGCCCAGAACTGAACACAATACTTACATGCTTATAGCCGCTATGTTGGCTATCTCTTAATATGTTGAGCATCTCAAATGTATACCTGATAAAAGTTGCAGATGGTTGATATATGTGTAAGTAACAGTACTCCCAGAGTACTTCACACACAAGATAAAATCAGTGTAAAAATAAAGGAAAGCAGTGTATGTGTGTAACAGATAACTGAAGACTGCAATGGTAAAATTTTCTATCCTCTCTGTAGCTTGTGATCACACTCCCAAGAACCCATCTCCGTTTAAAAACTGATTTGGGTACACATAGTGTGGTGAGTTAGTGCTTGCAGCTTTTACTTCTGTGATTGATTCTCCTCTGCCAATAACACAAGGTGGCTTGCAAATTGTGTTGTTATCTTTTCGAGATATGTTCCAGGAGTCTGCAGTAGAGGGGTAGATGCTGCTTTTCTGAGGTTGATTCAAAGGCACATTGTTGTGAGTAGAGAGACTTTACTCTGCACTTGGTCCCTATTTGCCTGAAGATTGCACAGAGATTGTCCAGAACAAGGCTGGGTTCTGTTCCCCAATAAGATTCTTCACTTTGAGAAATTCAAATTTGTCCAGAAGCATAACAAATTTCAAAAACCTTGCATGCTTTAGGGCTATAGGATATGATGCTGGCTGGTGTGATTATGAAAGCAGTTCACACAGAAGCTGAATAAATTGTTGTCAACAATTGTTGAGTGTTTCGTTTCTTCTCTTCAAGCACTGCAGCACATTGACATGTTGTTGGTTTATTTTTCTGTCTCTAATAACTCAGCTGCCTAAGGCAGACCATGCTGTCTCTATCTAAATTATGCTTTTCTTCCACTTTAAAAGAATATGCTGTTCTATATGAGATTGTAGTACCTGAGATAAATTTATGATGTAAACATTGCATCAGTGTGTTATGTGAATATCATTCAAGCACAAATTTTGGATCCTACCTTATTTTGTTTATTTCCATTTTAAGCATATCAGAATTAAAGACACCTGGAAAATTTATGAATTGTATATTAAAAGCTTCCACCTTTGTCTTTCCATCAATTCATTTGATTTATAGTTAGTGAGGCAGAGGTGGTTTAAAGTTTTGGCAAAGATCTGTAGCTCGGGTTGTGGATGAGGTTGTTGACTTGCTCACCGAGCTGGCTTGTTTTTGTTCAGACGTTTCGTCACCATGCTAGGTGACATCATCCATGAGGTCTCCGATGAAGCGGTGTTATTCTACTCCGCTTATAATTTATACTGTCCAGTCCGTTATGGTGAGTACTGTTATTTCCAGTTTTGGGTTATATATGGGGTCCAATTCTATATGTTTGTTGATTACATTACAGGTGGAGAACCATGCCTCTAGGAATTCCCGCGCATGTCTATATTTGGCTTGGGCTACTATCGTCACCTTGTACCAGTTAAACTGATGGCCTTCATTGTCTGAATGCATAGATATTAAGGAGAGTTCTTTGTGCCTTGTTGCTGTTAGCTGATGTTCATGTATTCTGATGGCTAGTTTCCTTCCTGTCTGTCCGACGTAATGTTTGTGGCAGTTGTTGCATGGTATTTTGTAAACCACGTTGGTTCTGCATGTTGTGGGAATGGGGTCTTTTCTCCTTGTGAACGTTTGCCGTAGAGTGGCTGTGGGCTTGTGTGCCACCATGATGCCTAATGGTCTTAGGAGTCTTGTTTTCGGTTCTGATATGTTCTTGAAGTAGTGCAATGTGGCCAGTGTGTTTGGGCGTACTGTGTCCTCCTGTTGTTGTCAACAAACAACAGTATAAATATCAAGCGGAGTAGAATAACATCGCTTCATTGGAGGCTCCACTGATGATGTCACCTAGCGTGGTGATGAAACATCTGAACGAGAACAAGCCAGCTCAGCGAACAGGTCAACAACCTCAGGTAGAATCATAGGAGTAGAAAGGCTGACGTTTCGGGCCTAGACCCTTCATCAGAGAAGGGGGAGGGGAAGGGGGTTCTGAAATAAATAGGGAGAGAGTGGGAGGCGGATAGAAGATGGATAGAGGAGAGGACAGGTGGAGAGGAAACAAACAGGTCGAAGAGGCGGGGATGGGGCCAGTAAATGTGAGTGTAGGTGGGGAGTCAGGGAGGGGATAGGTCAGTCCAGGGAGGACGGACAGGTCAAGGGGGTGGGATGAGGTTGGTCGGTAGGAGATGGAGGTGCGGCTTGAGGTGGGAGGAGGGGATAGGTGGGAGGAAGAACAGGTTAGGGAGGCGGGGACGAGCTGGACTGGTTTTGGGATGCGGTAGGGGGAGGGGAGATTTTGAAGCTTGTGAAATCCACATTGATACCATTGGGCTGCAGGGTTACCAAGCGGAATATGAGTTGCTGTTCCTGCAACCTTCGGGTGGCATCGTTGTGGCACTGCAGGAGGCCCAGGATGGACATGTCGTCTGAGGAATGGGAGGGGGAGTTGAAATGGTTCGCGACTGGGAGGTGCAGTTGTTTATTGCGAACTGAGCGTAGGTGTTCTGCAAAGCGGTCCCTGAGCCTCCGCTTGGTTTCCCTGATGTAGAGGAAGCCACACCGGGTACAGCGGATGCAGTATACCACATTGGCAGATGTGCAGGTGAACATCTGCTTGATGTGGAAAGTCTTCTTGGGGCCTGGGATGGGGGTGAGGGAGGAGGTATGGGGGCAGGTGTAGCACTTCCTGCGGTTGCAGGGAAAAGTGCAGGGAAATTTCCCTCCGCACCCTTATCTGCTTTCCGGAGGGACCACTCTCTCCGTGACTCCCTTGTCCGCTCCACACTCCCCTCCAGCTCCACCACACCCGGCAGCCCAATGGTATCAATGTGGATCCATCTTCTATCCGCCTCCCACTCTCTCCCTATTTATTTCAGAACCCCCTTCCCCTCTCCCTTTTCTGATGAAGGGTCTAGGCCCGAAACGTCAGCCTTCCTGCTCCTATGATGCTGCTTGGCCTGCTGTGTTCATCCAGCCCTGCACCTTGTTGTCTCGGATTCTCCAGCATCTGCAGTTCCTACTGTCTCTAACCTCAGGTAGAGGTGGTTTTGCTTCTCCCTAACCTTCAAGCCACCAGCAGCCAAGACTTCACAAAATGGTATGAGCAAAGATTTTTGTACTTGTTCATGGGATGTGGACTCCTTGAATAATTGTGGCATTGCAGTTTAGGTGTACAGATGGTGGTGTTAAGGAGGGAGTTTCAGGAATTTGACTCAGCAACAGTGAAGGAATAGCAATCAAGTTCCATGTCAGGAAGGCATGTGGCTTAAAGAGGAACTTGTAGCTGGTGGTGCTCCCACACATCTGCAGGATTGGCAAGAGATTCGGAAGGAGCAGAGGTGAGCTAATGGTGAGTTGCTGCATTGCATCTTGGTCATAGAACGAGCATTGCTACCACTGTGTCACAGTGTTGGAGTGAGTGAACATGGATGGTGGTAAATAGGATGCCATTCAAGTGGATTACTTTATCCTTGGTAGCATCTCGCTTCTTAACTGTTGTTGGAACTTCATCCATCCAGGAAAGTGGGAACATTCCATCAATCTCCTGACTTGAGCCTTTAAATGGTAAACAGGTATCAGGGAGGGCTGAGTGCAAAATTTCTTGCCTGCTCTTGTAGCCACTATATTTACGTGGCCAATCCAGTTCAGTTTCTTGTTAATGGCAACTTCCAGAATGTTGTTAGTGGGGGATTCAGTGATTATAATGCCATTGAATGTCTTGTTGAAGAAGGTCATTTGCTAGCACTTGTGTTGTGTGAATATTAATTGCTGCTTATCAACCTTGTTCAGGTCATGCTGCATGTGGACATTGTATGTTTCAGCATCTGAGGTGTTCCAAATGTTGCTGAACATTGTGCAATCATCAATGACAACGCCTATTTTGGACCTTATGATGGAGGGAAGGTTATTCATGAAACAATTGAAGATAATTCTAATGAGGACACTATCCTGAGGAACTCTTGCAGGGAAGTCCAGGGACTGAGATGATTCACCTTTGACAATTACAGCCAGCTATCTTTGTGCTAGATATTACTCCTAGCAATGATCCCCATTAACTCTCATTTTTGCCAGGGCTCCTTGATGCCATATTTGGTTATACGCTGCCTTGATGCCAAGGATAGGCAATCGAAGATCCCTTCTGGAATTCAGCTCTTTTGCCTCTGTTTGGACCAGAACTGTATTGAGGTCAAAAACTGAGCAACCTTGGCGAAGTCAAACTTGAGCATCACTAAGCAAGTTATTGTTGTGCAAATGCCATTAGTCAGAACTGTTGATTGGTCCCCTGGACCTGATGCACCATATCCTAGGATTTTAAAGGAATTAGCTGCAGAGCTAATGGATGCATTGGTAGTACCCTTCCAAGAATCCTTAGATTCTAGAAAAGCTGCAGAGAGTTGGGAAGCTGCCAACATAACATCCTTATTAAAAAAAAGAGGAAGACAAAAACAAAAGATAAATATAGGCCAGTTAGCTTAAATGTGTCAGAGGGAAAACTAGATATAGTAGCAGAGCATTTTGAAATAGACAATATAACTGAGCAGAATCAGCATGTCTTCATGAAGAGGAAATCATGCCTGACAAATTTATGACAGTTCTTTGAGGAGGTAACAAGGTGGTTAGGTCATGGGGAACCAGTAGACTTGATATATTTAGATTTCCAAAATGTATTTGTTAACGTATCACACATAAGGCTACTTAGAAAGATAAGGGCTCATTGTGTTGGAGGTAGTATATATTAACAGGAAAAAGTGGCTTAACTAACTAGTAGAAGACAGGGAGTTGATATAAATGATGCAATTTCAAGAGGACAACCTGTAATTCATGGAATGCCACAGATCGGTGCTGGGGCCATAGTTATTTACAATCTATTTTAATGACTTGGACAACAGCAGTGAATTACTATAGCCAAGTCTGCTGTTGAATCAAAAAAGGGAAATAAATATGTGAAGATAACACTAAGAGTCTGCAGATGGATACAGACAAGTTGTGAGTAGGCAAAAATTTGGCAGATGAAATATAATGTGGGAAAATGTGAGGTTATGCACTTTGGCAGGAAGAATAGAAGAGCTGAATATCAGTTAAGTGGAGAAATTCTGCAGAAAGTTGTAGCACAGAGGGATTTGGGAATCCTCATGCAAGAATCACAAAAGCTAGCGGGTGAGTTCAGCAGGTAGTAGGGAAGGCAAATGGACTGTTGGCCTTTATTTCAAAGGCAATGGAATATAAAAATAGAGAAGTTTTGCTCAAACTATTCATGACATTCACCAGACCAGTCCTGGAATACTGAGAACATTTTTGAGCCCCTTATCTAAGGAAAGATGTCCTAGCATTGGAAGTAGCCCAGAGAAAGTTCCTTAGTTCGACGTTGGATGGATTTTCTCATGACAAGAGGTTGAGTAGGCTGGACATATGTTAATTGAGTTTAGAAGAATTAGTTGAGCCTTGGCAGCAGCTACTCCAAGCTTAAGTGGTCTGTCAGTGCATAGTCCTGGACCTTAGACCAACAAGTTTCGGGCAGACTAAAGAGCACCTTTCACCGAGTCAATGGTCTTCCAGGCTCAGTTGACATTTGTCTTGGTGCATGTCCTGGGGAACAAACCGTAGAGCACAGAGTCCTGCATTATGGAGCTGCTCAGGGCAAACAACAGCAAAAAACCACTGTGTCTCACTCCAACCTTCCTTTGCGGAGGCACATTTCGGAAGGGAGTGTGTGCAGTCTCATTCCCCTATGCAGCTGCTTCGAGGGCAGTGTGCAGTGATGCACAGAGTCTGGGCATACACGAACTATCTCACAGGTAGTGCCCTTCTCATCACCAGCCGAGCGATGTCCTGGTGCTTGTTGGAAAGTTCTGGCGATGAAGTATTCTGTCAAATGACTTTGAATGCCTGCACAGGGAACCACGTGGCAGGATCCACCCTCTTCTTTTCCTGCAGGGTCTCGAGGACACTACGTGCTGACCACTTCCTGATGGACTTGTGGTCAAAGGTGCTTTTCTTTGTAAATTGCTCCATTAAGGGACAGGTGATACGGAATGGTCCAACTACTTGGGGCGTTCTGTGGCAATGCGGCCAGACCCATCCTTCGCAACACCGGGGATGGGTAGAACCTCAGTATGTAATGGCGCTTGGTCCTTGTGTACTGAGGGTCTACGCACAACTTGACGCAGCCACACACAACAGTGGCCATCAGAATGAGGGCAGCATTGGGTACATTACTTCCCCCCTTTTCTAGAGCTTTGTACATGGTGTCCCTGCAGACACGATCCATCTTAGTCCTCTGGATGAAGTGGAAGATAGCTTGGGTGACTGCAGCGTCGCAGGTTCTAGGAATGAGCTAGACCTGTGCCATGTACAACAGCAGAAAGAGTACCTCACACCTGATGACCAGGCTTTGTTCAATAGAATGAGAGTTTTCTTTGCCTCTGAAGCATCTGCCTCCTGTGTTTTCCACCACACCACATTCCATACATAAGCCCAGTGTCAGAACCAGCGAGCTGGTGAACAATAAACCAGGCAGCACTCCCTACAGTCCTAATGTGCAAGTCACAATCAAACTACAGAAATGGCTTGTATCTAACTTTACCGAGGATTCAAAGCAAGGTGTGCATGCAAACTGAGGCTGCATGGAGATATGAGGAGGTTAACTGAATGGGTAACAAGATGGCAGATGGAATGTATTGTAAAGGAATATGAAGTTATCCACTTTAATCATAAACATAGAAAAGCAGAATGCATTTTTAAAAGGCTGAAACTTGTCAATGCTGACATTGAGAGAATATGATTTACTCATATAAGAAGTACAAAAAGTTAGCATTTAAGTCCATCAAGGTATGTAAAAAAAAAACCATAAGGGGATCAAAGAAAATGTTAATGAAATTTTAATACAATTATACAGGGCTATGGTGAGACTACACGTAGAATACCATGTACAGATTTGGTCTCCATATTTAGAAACCATATCTGCACTGGAGACAGTATGGCAAAGGTTCATTGGATTGATCCTCGGCATAAGAGGATTGTCCAAAGCTGAGAGTAAACTGGGTCTTTATTCTCTGGTATTTAGAGGAATAAACGTTGTTCTTGTTGAAATATTCAAAATTATGAAGGGGCTTAAAATGGATGTGTATTGAGAGGTTGCTTCCCCTCTCTGGGGAGTTGAGAACATGAGAATACAGTCTCAGGATAGGGGCTGATCATTTAGGAGTGAGAAGAGAAAAAATTTCTTTACACAAAGGGTTATGAATCTTTGGAGTTCTTTATCCCAGGAGTAATAGATGCTCCATCATTGAATATATTTAAGGTTTGGATGGACAGATATTCCATCTCTCGAGAAATCAATGGAGGAATGGGTTTAAAAGGGTATTTCAAGCCCATGATCAGCAATGATTGTATTGAATGGTGTATCATGCTTGATAGTCGCTTATTTTCCTGCAGATTATTTCTTATATTTTATGGAAGTAAACAGTAAGAGATAGTAATAATTAGAAGAGCAATATACTGGTAAGCAAACAACTAATGGGAAAGGCATGGAAGACACTGTACAGCACAGCCATTGTTATTGTTCACTGCACTCATGTTTGTGCTCATATTTGCTGTTAAAAGAACAACCTTGCTTTCAAAAGGACAGAAGATGTGCAATAATGTATATTAAATAAAAACATTTGTAAACTGGAGACTCAGTTGCAGACATCGTTGGTAAGGCTGATTTAAAGGTTATACATGATTGCAAAGATAGTGCACATGCCAAGTTTGTGTTCATTTGGTGTTGCATTACCAAGTGTTCCAGCCATTGGTATCAATGATTGAGCAGCAACGTGCAGATAGTAACTGTACTGTAGTAATGTTGACTGAAACATAATGATGTTCCATCTCTTCTGTCAGCACCACAACAGAACAAGGAGGAAAGTGCGGTCCTTCATGTCGGGAATCCTTTCCCTCACTTTGATAGAAGAATGTAGTTCTTCCTGTGGTTCCCTGATCACTGAACTTACATCACAGCAACTTACAGTAACACGCATGGGTAGCGTAGAGGGTATACCTCATAAATATTTAGTGAATATCAGAAAAGGCTGCAGAGCTCAGCTGTTTTAGGAGGCAGGGAGGTTTGCCCCATTGCTGTTTGAGGTCATAGAGTTTGCCTTGACCTGCTGGACTGTTTCAGAATCCAGTTTCAAACAAAAGGTGGAGCAGGAATACAAGCACTAATGAGAATGGTTACATCATGCACCGGTTTGTCAACAGTGACAGAAATCCACCAATCAGGTATATCCCAACTCTAATGCAGATGGCTTTGAATACAAGACTTTGAATTTAATCCTTTAAAACTAGAAAGGTAGCTACCAACACTCGATATACATGTTAATATATAAGGAGTCTTTCCTGATTTTAGTGGCTGATGTGGAGCCTCGTCCACTGACAGCACATGTTTCGGCAAGTTTGGGGTAAAGGGGTCAGGCACTTTGGATACATTTAATCACCAATATTCTTGCTGCGACTGATCTTTAAACTAAGGGATTTCTTCATCATTGCAGAATTCCCCTGATAATCCTCTCTAATTTTACCGGATGATCGTGGAGACTCCATAAACAATGGATACATTTTAATGTCCACTCCTGGGCTTAGGTTTGAAGGCAGATGTCTGTGTGTTAGGGCAGTGGAATGTGGCCTGGCGAACCTACCACCTTCATAGTCTCCTCATCTAAGTCCAAGACAGGAAGGCTTGGTATTTTTTCAATCTGGAGTCTGTAACCTCTTAAAAATCTTATCCTGCTATGACTCGTATTCAACCAGTATCCGCTGGAGAACTTGCCTTTCACCAATGCACAGAAAACCATACTGAGTCTGTTTGTGACATCCTTGAAGGAAGGTGGGAGTGTGAAATGGCAGATTTCCTTGTCAGGCTCTCTGTGTCCAATTGAGAGACAAAACATTGGGAAGGGCAGGCTCATTTGAAGCCAAAACCCCCTGGCCCTACTTTGTTCCATCTTTCTCTCCATCTTGATCAGTGCTTCCTCCTTTAGATCCCAAATCTGCCCACACTTAACCTATCTCCAGATGATCTCTCTTCTGGGTTCACCTCAGTGCAATAACAACAGTGGCCCCCGTTAACAATGCTGTTACTACCAAGCTGCCTGCTTTCAATTGCTTGGTAACACTTGGATGGAAGATATTTACACTAGACATGGATGTGCAACAATGTAATGATCCTGACGGAGCCCGGAACCCAAGTTGTATGGTTTCCACAACCAATTAGGAGCCTTATTCCATCAGATCTCCAAGAGATTTGGGTAACAGGAGTGCTACCAGATTCTGTAGCATGTCAGAAATGTCTGCAGCCCTTATAAAATTCCACCTGATATATCAAGCCAGCCAGGGAATTGAGAACTGGTGTAGTCATTTCTTCTACACCTGTTCCTCTTTCTTATGTTCCTATGCAGAGTTGTGGTAGAAAACAGCCATGTTAACAGATTTTTGAATGGACATCTTTAATGTTAACATTGATCTCTCTCTGCACCTTCTCAGCAGCTGTAACACTGTATCCTGAACTCTGTTCTGCTACCCTGATGCACTTGTATGGTACAATCTGCCAGTAAAGCACATAACACAACACTTTGTACTGTATCTCAGTATACGTGACAGTAATAAATCAAATCAAATCATATGAAAAGGCAGTACAGGCTTAAAGGAGTGATCCATTCCTGCTTATGTTTCTTGTATTCTTATGTAGTAAGTGTATCAGGCTCCAAGAAACAGGCAGCTTGGGTGGCATGGATGGCTTGAGGTGGGATGCTCTTTGGAGAGTTAGTGGATACTCAATGGGCTGAATGGCCTACTTTCACACTGTAGGGATTCTATGAAACCTAGGATCACTGGATCCCCCAATAGTGTTTATTGGGGCTTTTTCTTTGCTACTACTGAGCCTGCAGTAGACTGGTTGTTAGAAATTGATTCTAATGAATAATCAAAAACTTCACCATCATTGGTCATATGTTGTATGATGAATCCTCACCACTGGTCATCATGTTTTGCAAGCTGTCCAATAGATTTACTACCACCATCCTCTTTCCTGGTTTTGATCCCCAGGGCCTACGTGATCTAGTGAGGTGGAAGAAAATCGCTTGCAAATCAAATGAGAAGAGACTCTTGTCTTAAACAAAATGTAGTTTATTGCATGATAGCAGCCATGAAGAGTTGATATTCATATATTCAACATTATTGTAAAAACTATGAGAAAGAACCTTCATCCAGTAAGATCCTCAGCTGTTCTCCCATTCCCCCCATACAATATAGTCAAACCTTTTAAACATCCTGAACATGCTGTGATGGAAATATATTTTCTCCGTAAAGGTCAGCGCAGATTTCAAAGTGATTGTGTGTATTTTGAACATTTTTTTCCTGACCTTATTTTCTCTGGATTTCTCAAGAGTGTTCCCCAAACACATCGAAGAACTGGCAAGACAGACACACGTCAAATGCAATCCATTACTGTTAAAATAAATAACCTTTCCCCTCATATCACTCTATTCACTTGTCAGTGTTCAGTATAAAAAGCCCCCAGAGAAATTTTGATGAAGGCTTATAAAACAAAAAAAAAATCACTATAATTCCACACTCAATGGAAACTAAATGCTTCCTGAAATTTCTGGGCTTTTTGTCCAGAATAAAAAAGCCTTTCACAGGAATTCACATTCCATGTTTCTATTTATTAAAGTAAAACTGTGTATCTTTAAAATTTTAATTACAGGTCAGAGACTGGGAATTCAGTGATGAGTAGCTCATCTCCTGTCTCCCTAGTGTCTGTCCACAGACTAAAAGGCACAAGTCAGGAGTATGACGGAATGGTCTCTTTCTCCCCAGAAGAAGACGGCTTCAACAACACTCATAAGCTTGACACCAAACAGGATAAAGCACATCACCTGATTGGCAATCCACTACTATAAACATTTATTCTCCCATCACTGACAGTCAGTGACAACAGAGTATGCACATAGTATATTGTAGCAACTTAACAAGTATCACTTGACAACACCTACCAAAAACACAACTTCTACCATCTAGAAGAACAAGGGTAGCAAATGCATGGGGGACACCACTACATACAAGTTCCCCTCCAATCCTGACTTAGAACTATAACTCTGCTCCTTCACTGTTACTTGATAAAAACCCTTGAAATCCATTCCTAATGCCATTTGCAGATGTACCATAAGGGCAGCACGGTGGGTCAGCAGTTAGCACTGCTGCCTCACAGCACTAGAGACCTGGGTTTGATTCCACCCTCGAGCAACAGACTGTGTGTAGTTTGCACATTCTCCCCAAGTCTGCATGGGTTTCCTCCAGGCCCTCCAGTTTCCTTCCACAGTTCAAAGATGTGCGGATAAGGTAGATTAGCCATAGGAAACGCAGGGTTACAGGGGTAGGGAGGAGGGATGGGGTCTGGGTGGGATTCTCTTCAGAGGGTTGTTGTGGAATCTATGGACCTAATGGCCTGCTTCCCATCTATAGGGATTCTATGATATGAATAAGAACAGATAAAGGAGGCACTCCATCAATCCCTTCTCAAAGGCAATTAGGATGGGCCACAAACAGCGGCCTTGCCAGAAACACAACATATCATGAGAGAAAATATAACTCAGGACCATACATGACTCATGGGAAGATGGTCATCTTCCGGCAACTGCATTGATGATGCTTCCCCTGACAATGTATGGCAGGATATGGACAACATCTGGATACATAGTTACCAGGCGATAACTAGCTCAACTCAGAGAAAGCTCATCTGTCTTCCCCTATCTTCCATGCTATATCACTGATCACTTGCTAGGGACATTTTTAAGATCACCTCTGATCAGAAGTTTAATTAATCTATCCATATTAATACAGAAACCAGAGAACTGGGTAGATTTTAGCTGATGAGTGGCTCACCTGCTAACTCTTCAGAACATCTCCACCATGCACTGGATCAAAGTCAGGAATGAGACAAAATACTTACCGTAGACCTTGATGGGTGCAGTTACAACATCCAAGAAATTCAAAATCATCCAGAGAGAATCAATTCATTTCAGCCACTAGAGTCAGCGAACTGAATATGTGGTAGTTACAACAGTTAAAGGAATTTTTATAATTGGGTGAAACAGACAGAGACTCTATGTATATGAATATCCTTTATTGTCACGTGCATGCAACATAAAATATAATGAAAAATGTGTACCGTCACTCTACATAAGAGCCATTCACAGAACAAAATAAAGAAGATAACTTAAAGAGTGTCCAATTTTTCCTTCTCCGCTGCTACAGCCTACTGCCCCCAATGTCCCGCTCCAGCCCCTCACCATGCCACCACCAAGAGTGTCCCGCTCCGGGCTTTCCAGTCCACACCATGCCACTGAGAGAGTGTCCCGCTCCGGGCTTTCCAGTCCACACCATGCTGCTGTCAGGGGCCCTCTCCACATAGAAGCCAGACTTCAGAGGCTGACCGACTGTCTCTGTAACCATGCTGCCTCTCAAAACACTGCTGCCACTCCAGAGCCCATCGAAGCCGTCTCCTGCCATAGTGATCTCTTTATCATGTAGGTTTGAGACAAAAAGAAGGGATAGCAGGAAAAACAAAACACGGAAAATGCAGATGAGACAGACAAGCCTGGGCACAGGAGCCTGAATGCTGCTTACTCCGCTGCCGCCATCTTGATATTTGGAAATCCAGATGTGACTGTCAGTGATAGTCCACAGGATGCGCTAGTGCAGTCTTTATAGATGATAACTGTACAAAAATCATTGTTATGGTGTTAACTTGAATTAATTATTAGTCTAGCTATAAAGATTGATGAGGAAGTTAAATTATTCAATTAGCAGAAGCGCATTCTTTTGGAATGTTTTAGATCTCAATTACTGTTGAATCACCTCTCTTGCCCTGAAAAATTAATTTCAGAGTGCAGTGTCTCCCTTCCTAAAAGGAAGTTTAATATTTCAAATATAAATATATATATAGGTTTTAAGTTTGTGCTTTGCTTTTGATGTTCCTTCTTTAATCCTCTGTAGATGTCTTAATCTTTATTTTACTTCCTACACAATGCTTTAAATATAGCTTTTATTGCCGTTTCTTACTTCCTGCTTTGCCACCTATTATAATTCTTCAATCTGATTGGGTGATCAACCCATCTACTATCTTTGCTGTTACTGAGTGCCAGACATCTCCAATGGAAGGTGCTAAATATGAAATGATATTAGAAAGGAAGACATTTGTGGGCAGCTTTTGTCACAGTGAATGGCAAACATTGTTCATTGGTCACTGTCTGCAAAATTGGACAAACATCTATGACCCACAGGGTCAGCTCATCAAGACATCATTTTTCCTTCACTATCATTGGACTTCTCTTATATATTCTTTTACATTACACATTATCAACGCAAAGACTACAGAAATTGAAAAGAAGTGCACAGGAAAATCTAACCAACAATCACTAATACAAAGGCAAAATATAATGGATGAACAGAAAAACAAACATTTGGTCATAAGGAATAGAAACAGGAGTAGTTCATTTACGCTCCTATAGCCTGCTCTGCCATTTAATAGGATAATGCACCAGCTGGTTGTGGTATAAATTCCATTTTCCTCTGCCACAATAACTCTTAGTTACCTTGTAGATGGAAAATCTGTAATTTAGTTTGGAATACACTCAATTACCCAGCTTCCACTGCTGTTCTAAAGATCAATAATCTTCTGAGAGAACAAATTCGTTCTCATGTCTGTCTTAAATGGGAAATCCTTTATTCTGAAACTGTGCTTCCCTGAGTTCACGCTGGGAAATGTTCTCTCGGTTCCCACACTATCAAACTTCTTCAGAAACATAGACGTTTGAATAAGATTATTCTCATTCTTCAAAACACCAATGAGTATCGGCTTAACGTTATAACCCATTCCAAATGAAACAACCCCTTCATCCCAAAAGATCATGCTAGTAAACCTTTTTTGTACTTCCTCAAATACAAGGATTTCTCCCCTTAAATCAGGAAACCAAAACTATTTGCAGCTACCTAGATGTGGTCACAGCAACTCACTGTACACTGATAACAAGACTTCCACAATTTTATGCTATGTTCTTGCAATAAATGGTGACATTTCACTTGCTCTCCTAATTACTTGCTTTAACTGTATGCTAATTTTTTGAGATTCATCGAAATCCAAATCTCACATACCATATAATTCTGTAGTCTCTTTCCATTTAAATAATATTCTGCTTTTCTAATTTTCCTACTAAAATAGAAAACCCCACATTTTTCCTACATAATGCTCCTGTTAAGAAGGTTTTTGTCCATTCACTTAACCTGGCTGTATCCCTTTACAGACCCTTTATGTCCTCCCAAAATTTGCTTTTTCACCTACTTTTGTATTATCACTACATTTGGCGCAATAAGTTATGTCCTTTCATCCAAGTAATTAATACAGATTGTAAAGAATTGAGGCCCCAGCACTGATCTCTGTAGAATGCCACTGTTTGCAGTTTGCCAACTTGAAATGGCTGCTTTGTCTCATATAGTAGCCTTTTGCATCGGAACGTATTGGTTATATTTTTGAAATCCAAATATACCAGATCTACTGTTTCACCTTGTATTCCCTGGTTGTTGCATGTTCAAAGAACACAAATAAATTTGTCAAACCTGATATTTCTCTTGTAAAATTATTTTGGCTTTTCCTGGTTGCATTACGAATCTCCAAAGGTCTAGCTATTATCTCCTTAATAATAGATTCCAATATTTTCCCATTGTCAGATGTTGGGCTAACTGACTGATAATTTTTTGCTTTTTGTCTCCTCGTTTTCTTGACAATTGCAATTTCCCAAACTACTGGGACCTTTCCAGAATCTAGAGAATTTTGGAAGATTACTGCAGCAAATCAATTTTGTCTCCAGTCACTACTTTTGACATCAAGGGATGCAAGCCATCGAGTGTACTTGTCATCCTTTAATCCCATTGATTTTTCTAGTTCTTTTTCTCCAGTGATGGTAATTATTTTAAAGTCATTCCTCAGTGTTCAACAGTGTAGGGATCTGAGTTCTGTTTTCATTAGTGGAGCGTAGCCTGTTACTTTCTGAAAGTTGTCATCTTTGAGTGAACATGCCTGAGTCCTTTACAGCAGGAACCTGACTGTCAAACCCATTTGTTTTGAGCTGTGCAGGTGTGTCATTTTCACAAAAATATGAACATGTCCAAAAACAGAAATTGCTCTTAAAATTCAGCAGGACAGGCAGCATCTGTGGGATGAAAAACAGAGTTAATGTTTTGTTTCCAGTGCCCCTCCAGAACACATTCAATTGGTGTTCGTGCTAATAAAACAAACAAAAGCACCAATTCTTTGGATTACTATATTGTCAGTTTCATTTTGTAGCCAGTGGCAATGTTTGGATATGTTTTTTGAATTTAAGGTCAGAAGTGCAGTGATGGAGGAAATTTGCTACCACCTCCCAAAAGGCTAACTTCAGATGGAAAATAAATGTTAACTTTACCAACAAATCCCACGTCTCAAGAACCTATTTTCTTAAAAGGCTCAGTATCGTCCCTCACTTTGTTACTGAACTCCAAGAAACCTTGTGACTTCAGATTAAACAGGGACAAGGAAAAATCCAAATTGCACCAACCATTCTCTTCAGCTGTCAAAGTTTTGTTCAGGTTAGGTCGATTGACCATGCTAAATCACCCACAGTGTCCAGGGATGTGTAAGTTAGGTGAATTATTTTGGAACTGCTGCATGGGAAATGTAAGGTTACAAGAATAGGGTAAAGGGGTGAGTCTGGGTGGGATGGTCTTCCGAGAGTTGGTGTGGACTTATGGAGACAAATGGCCTATTTCCACACCATAGGATTCTATGATTCAGGTTGGTTGGCTCGCCGAGCTGGTTTGTTGTTCCGCAGACGTTTCGTTACCATGCTTGGTAACATCCTCAGTGCAGCCTCTGATGAAGCGTCGCCTGGCTTTTAAACCCTGGGGTCCGTTGCGATGGATTGCCTCACTTCCGGGTTTCCTCCGTAGTGGAATGTATATGGGGTCAAGTTCAATGTGTTTATTAATAGCATGCTTCGTGGAGTGCCATGCTTCCAGGAATTGTCGTGCCTGTCTCTGCCTAGCCTGTCCCAGGATCTTGGTGTTGTCCCAATCGAAGTCGTGGTTCTCCTTGTCCATGTGGATTGAGACGAGTGAGCATTGATCGTGTCTTTTTGTAGCCAGTTGGTGTTCATGTACTCTTGTTGTTAGTTTCCTTCCTGTTTGTCCGATGTAGTGTTTCTCGCAGTCTCTGCAGGGCATCTTGTAGATGACATTGGTCCTGTCCATGGCAGGGAATGGGTCTTTAGTTCGAGTGAGCACGGTAATGAAATGTCTGCGGAACAACAAACCAGCTTGATGAGCCAACCAACCTCAACACCCACAACCCGAGCTACAAATCTACTCCAAAACCTTAGAGATTCTATGATTCAATCTTATTCTGAGGTGTTCACCATCACCATTTTATAATTTTAAAAAATTGACCCTTAGTTAAATGTCAGTAGAATTTTTTGGCTGTCATAGAGTTGTGAAAACAGTTATTGTGCTCTGGTCACTGTCCAGTCATCCTCATAATAGGTTTCTGATAGGGTTTGTATTTCTATTGCGAACTGCTGAAACAACACTGGACTCTGTACAACATATCTTCCAGATTCCAGTCCAAGTGTAGGTATATATTTGTCTCCAGAAAACACATCTCTTTTTTGCCAACAGAATTGACAAACAAATTATGATTTTACTGTTTGTCCCTCTTTAGGGTTCTCACAACACCTTTTGGGTTAGTTTAAAAGCCATCTATGCCATTTCAATGCAGGTTTGTGACACCCAGTCCAATATGTAATTATATTTCTGAGGTATTTGCACAATTCTGCAGGAAATGTGTTGTTAATATGCCATTAGTCCAACCTTTTCATTTCAGATAGAAATGTCAAGACAAATTACATTCAATTTACAAAAGAGGAACTCAATTTTCTCAGGAGAAATGAAACATTAAACATTGATACATGAATGTTGAGTTGCTGTTAATCACATCATGACCACAGCTAAAGGACAAGCTAATCAACTTAGTAAATTTCCACCTAGTAATTAGGAGGAAGTTAGTGATTATTTTGGAACTTGCATTATTAATTTGTTACAATATAAATAAATTGTTGTTTCTGATGTCAATAAACATGGAGTCAACGTTTCCTGCTCTTCTGATGCTGTCTGACCTGCTGTGTTTGTCCAGCTTCATGTTTATTGACTCTGGCTTCCAGTGTCTTCAGTCCTTACTGTCTCCTGTTATTTCTGGTGTATTTAGTGCTGAGGAAGTGAAAGGCCAGATTTACTAAGGTATGCTCTTGCTGTTAGATTTGCTTTTGGAACTGCTGCTTATTAATAGTAATCATGTTTAAAATATTGTAAAATCATGCTGAATCATTCTGTGAACCTTAGCATATTTGTTACTCTGAGAAAGAACCAATAATGCTGTGAAGTTATAAAGGCCTTTCAAACACATTGGAAAGCACTTCTGAAGTGTAGTCAATGTTGTACTGTGAAATTTTAAGAGATTAGAATTTGCTAATAGTGATATTTGTGAAGGACAATTGACTGTTATTTGTTCTTCTACTGGCTGTGTTTTAGTGGAGACATCTCACTGTGTACCGTCTTGCTGCAGTAAATCAGCAATACATTCTCCAGAGAAGGTGCAGGATTCATGGGTTTTCTCTTTTCTTTGCAACTACATCTAGTCCAGCTGAACTTTTTGTTTCTGCTCATCTTATCCAATGACCTTCCAAACATTCAGCCCCCAGTGGTCACAGTTGTCAATGACTGCCTCCCACTTGTTGGGGTCCATGTTTGCCATCTTTATATTTCAATTATGGGAGACCTTTAGGCGGATAATAGTCACCCAAGAGGTGGTGACCCAGTAGCCATTTAACTGAACAGAAGGTCTGTGAGTATACAGTGGCCATACATCAAATAAAAGTTGCTGAACTATTGTGGGTGTTGTTGGCTTAGTAATGACTGAATTTTGATGGAATAAACACATCTGAGTTGCTGCCCTTGTCCTGCCAAGGCCCGCAAAACATAAGTCTGAGACAGTGAAGGTGAAAACTATTCAACATTTTCTCCTGCCGAATGTATGTTGTCCAGACCTGACAACTGTAGAGGATCGTGCTGAAAATGCAGGCTTGGTAAAATCGCAGCTTGGTTTTCTCAGTCAGGTCGCTGTTGTTCCACATTCTCTCACTCACCTGGGATCTGACAGCTGCAGCTTTTGCAATCTATGTGCTTTTGGTATAGCATGACAGATTGCTGGTGCTTGTAGAGAGTTGATATGTGAAACCATCAAGAGCCTTCAGCATCACTTCATTATCAATATTGATAGATGAGAGAATGGCAACCTCCTGAAAGAGATTCTGATCGTCAAGCTAAACTATTTATTGGCATGTGCAAATCTGTCCATTTACTGTTGAAATGTTGCTTGCTTTGGATGTTAGTGCAGCATTGTCAGCATTGAGCAATTCTCTGATGAGAACTTGGTGCACCTTGTCACCTTTGTCAATGACGACCAGCTTTCTGTCAGTTTTGGAATGTAAGCAGATATCCTCTGTAATGACATGAAGGCTTGTGACAGCATGAAAGTCAAGAATATTTCAAAATAGGGCAGGGCCAGAACACAACTCTGTTTGATCCACTGTGGATCTTAAAGGATTCCAATGCTGCTTGTCGTAACAGACCTACTCAGCATGTTGACATTGAACATCAGATTCGAAGTTTTGGAGGATATACCTATATTCGCCAATCAACATTATCTTAACGTTGCTGATATTGCTAAATCAATAAACCTTGTGCCATAATTCACCAGCCTCCATCCTAGTATGTTGAGCTGTAATTTTCTGTCTTCCTTGTTTGTTCAAATTGATCAAATTATTAATGCAGTTTCCATCTCCTGCAATTCAACAACTTTGCTAATTGGTATCATTGCTAGAACGTATATTCATGATTTATTGTATCTAATTCATTTTTCTTGTTATTTAAGACATTAAGGAGCCTTCAGTACTTGCACAAAATATTCTTTATCTGGTCAAAATATATCTGTGTTCTCAAAGATCTGATGCACAATGAGGAACTCATTTTTCAGTTAGCCTGCTACTCTGGTATTGAAGCATCAACAGACAACTTAAATTGCTGGATTGCATTACAGTGCTTCAGTATTTTTCAATCAACATTTTTTCTCATTCTACCCACATCACCTTCCTACTTCCTTCATCTCCCACAATGTCAATTAGCCCATATCTGGTCAGAAATCTTAAGAGATGCAAATTCCAGCTGGGTGGTCAGATGCTAGGATATTTCTAAATCCAGTCTGTGGAATTATCAGGTTCAGCTCTGTGCTGGGACACAGCATGGCTGAAGTGTTTATTTGGTATTGATTTTACTGCCTTATTGAGACAGGTTCACCTATCACCATCTGTCATACACTGTTACAGTCTATCAGTACTGAACTCATGAATTTCTCCACATGAGCTGTCTTATTTATTCCCATATCATCACTTGCCCCTTTCCGGCAATTTTCAATATTCCTCTTTTTTTAAATCAACTATCATATTCCTGTTTAAGGTATTTTCTGGACTGTGCTTCAACAATGGCTTCTGGCAAAAAAAAATCTACATTCGAATCAAATTCTTGCATGAATAATTTTTATTCCTTATTACTTTGTGATTATGGGGGATGGGGACCAAATTTGACAAGATGTGGTAAATCAAAGAGTAAAGCTAAGGCCAGACAGAAACCTATTAATAGGAGAAATGATGACAGATTATGACAGGAAGGGATAGAGACTGTAAATTTAAGAGTAAGCCAACAAACAAGACTAGAACTTACAAAGAGAGTAAAAGGATAAAACTATAAGCTCTGTATCCAAATACACATAGCATTTGAAATAAACCAAATGAACTAGGTGTGCAAGTGTGCTAGAAATGAATAAGTACAATCTGGTAGAGATGTAAATGGAAAAGACATGGATTTGGACCTGCATTTTAAACAGTACAGGACATTTAGGAATGACAAGAATTGGAGAGGGAGCTCTGTAATTTAATGATACACAATAGAGAGAGATGACCTAAGTTCAGGAAATGAAGATGGGGAAACAGTTTGGATCAAAGGAAGAATGATAAAAGCGGAAAATCACTTGTGGAAGTGGTATACAGACTCCTTAACAAAAACCACAAAGTAGGCTGAGGCATATAGAAAGAAATAATCTGTTTATCAGAAAGACACAGCAACGATCATGTGAGACTTACTTGAAACATATAAACAAATCCCGAAATATCCTAATGAGGTAGCTATAGAGAAGATGTTTTTACTATGGGAGAATCTAGAACTAGGAGTCACCGATATAAAATTTCTTTTCTCGCAGAGAATTAAGAATCTTTGGAACTTTCTCCTCAGAAAGATGGTGCAAGCAGAATTGTTGAATATTTTTAAGGCAGAGGTGGATATATTCTTGCTAAGCAAAGGATTGAACGATTATCAAGAGTAGCTGCAGGGTAGGTTTGTAGTTACAATCAGATCAACCATGACCTTATTGAAGGTGAGGCAGGTTTGAAGCGCTGAACTCCTGCTCTCGATTTGCATGTATCTGAAATTCTTGCTCCCTTGTTAGCATCTTGCCATTTTTGTCAGTTGAAGTCATCTATCATTTATCTTGCCATAAACCTTCATAATTTTCCAGAATCTTAATGCTGCATCCCTTAGTCTTTAGGAAAAAAAACTATGGCATTTTCAGATCTAACTTCATTAGCATAATACAACCAACCCAGGCAACAACTTAATGTTGCACCTTATATCTTTTTTCCTTGCTAAAACAGGCTGCTCAAAACTCTACACAACGTCACAACTGTGGTCTGTGTTCTTAAACAAATGATGTCTTTGGTTTTCTACTTTATGGCCATGAATACAAAATGAAGGACATTTTTTATTGATTTTATCTCCATATAATGACCTGTGTATATGCACACTAATGAGCCTGTGCTCCTCTGATCTCCATTTAAAATCTTACATTTAAGATGCATTTAATTATACTGTTCTAGTCTATTCTTAGCTCAGGTTCTGATGATGTTATTTTTTCTCTGGCATTGAGAAAATCACTACTTCTTTTTGTTTTGTTCAAAATCTCATGAGCTGTCTTAGTCCTTGACTGTTCCTTAACCACAAAAACGTTAGACTCTTTCTGTCTATATTGGTACTGTATTTCTATTGTATAATGAACAATCATCTCTTATCATATGTTTGTCAACATTTCTCTACATACTTCATCTTTGCATTTAAGTCCACTCCTCCCAGCAATGTAACCAAGCACTGAATGCAGGTTATGATTAAGTTTATTCTTTTCACACCCAAAATGGCATTGGAAGCAGCAAGTACATGGCTTTGATACCCATTGCTTCAAAACTGTCCAATATCTTTTTGTACTCTGTCTTTCTCTCTCTTTTGCGTTGGAAATGGAGAATATAAGGCAACATGACAGAAGTGTTGAAAATTATGAATCACTTGATCAATAGTTTCCAGTGGTGGAGGTGTCAAGACTAAAGGGACAGAGATACAGGATTAGAAGCATACAATTTAGAATGGCAGGGAAGAGAAACTTGCTCACATGAAGCTATGGTGCTATGGAATTCACTTCCAGAATTTAAAGTTGAGGCAGATATTATGCAATTAAAGATTAGATTGGACAGCTCTGCTATTGGAAGGATGTTATTTAACTGGAAAGGGTGCAAAAAAGTATTACAAGGATGTTACCAGGACTGGAAGGTTTAAGTTAAAAGGATAGGCTAGAAAGGCTGGGACTATTTTCTCTGGAGTGTAGGAATCTGAGAGGTAACCTTACAGAGGTTTATAAAATTATGAAGCTCATAAATAAAGTGAAGGCTCAAGGTCTTCTCCTCAGGGTAGTGGGAGCCAAAACTAAAGGGCATAGGTTTAAGGTGAGAGGGGAATGATCGAAAGGAACCTGAAGGGCAACTTTTTCATACAGTGGGTGTTATCTATATAGAATGAGCTGCTGAGAAAGTGGTAGAGGCGGGTACAATTACAACATTTAAAAGAAATTTGGAACGGTACATGGATGGGAAATGTTTATAGGTATATGGACCAGGAAAATGGGACTAGTTCAGTTTAGGAAACCTGGTCAGCATGCATAAGTTGGGCTGAAAGGCCTGTTTCCATGCTGTATGACTCTACGACTCTTGAGATCAGTGAAAGAAAGTTAGAATCTGGTAATGGTATTAAGGCAGGTATCATCATGTTCCTTTTAAAAGTGGAAGAAGGTGATGTAACCACTATGTTTTAGCTATTATCTTTGGAATACTGCTATAACTGCACAGGTGCAACAAGGGCATGGTCAGCAGGATGTTTATCTTGAGAAATACTCTGAATAAATGACATGAGAATAGTTACATTTCAGTTCTCCTTTTAGTGGTGGTACAATGATGTGAATTGTCAAGATTAAACCCATCATTTTGTGCTGTCTAAATAAACACCACACAATGACACACCATCACGTCTAAAACACCACGGGCAAGGACATGAGTACGTCTTTAGTATAAAATAAGTCTCGTATCTGTTACAAGCTTTCTATTTCAAGCAAACGTGCTATGCTACACATTACTCGATCATACACTTCCAAATCACCATGACCAATGCTACATAACTTCAACAGTTCCCATAAAGCAGGGAGAAATTGGAGAATTCTGTGGCAGGTATATTGCAGTCACAATAACCTTCTCAATGAATTTTCATTTTCAGTGGAGTAGGGTCACTCCCTAGTGGCTGACAAAAAACCCTGTACTCTCTTTTTATGTATTTTTCTCTATCCAGTTTGCTGCTGATCAGGCAAGTCCAAAAAACTGTAATTAAAAAAAAAATTTAAAAGCAACTACCTTTATAACCCAACTGCACTTTTGCTAGACACCAATAACTGCTTGGCTTTCATTCCAAAATTTGTTGGCAGGAGTTGAAACTGTGCCTGCTGTGCAATGTTGTAAAGGATTAGATAGTATTTAAGAATAGAATTGATCACTAGCAGATGTGGTGGATGGCATCTCTGAACTGCCTTGTCATTTAACCCATCCTTCTCTATTTCTCATAATTGCAGTTGAATAATTCATGTCTAAATGGCCCAGTTGGGCTGCATAGTTTTCTTTCTGTAATGAGCAGAACGGAAACTTCAGAAATCATACATCAAAGACATAAATTTATATTATGTCCTTAATTGCTAGAATTTCTTTCGAACAAACTTTTTGTGAGGGGGTTTGAATTATGCAATGTTATTCAAATCTATTTGTTGAGTGTGTTGGATAAATAATTAAAGAGAATGAATATTTGTTTCAATTGATCTTTCTAAATAATGGATTACCAACATTAATGTACAATCATTTACGAATTGTAGGAACATTTAATCCCATTTGGAATATTGGTTTTTGAACCATAGATCGTGCCATGCTAAAAGGACCATTGATGTTCATAGATCCATATGCTCAGGAACGACATGCAATAGCTACAATATTAAATGATTTATAGCAGTGCACACCTTATATCATTGTCTTTGAATTTCAGCTGCCTGGGCAATGCCAGGCAATGCATTATTAAAGCAACACACACATGATGCTGTATCTGATGTACCCATGGCTTATCATATCTTGTTAAGTACAAGTTTGCACCAAATGTTTCTTCGACATGACTGAGACTGGAAAAAAGAATGTATCCACACAAAAAAAAATTTGGAATTACCACTAAAAATAAGCAAATTAACTGTGATTAGGTGGGTTACTGTAGAGTTCTGGAGATATATGAAGCTTGAAAATCATGTTGCTCATTTTTGTGATGGCCATTCTGAAAATGAATGAATTAATAATGTATTGAGTGCTATCCCATTTGATTGGGTCAGTCCAGATCAGTCTGAGTTTTGCAGTGTTACATTTTGCGTCCAAATGTGATTTGAACATTCCTTGAGATATGCCCCAACTCTGAACTTTCTCCACCCACCAGCCATGCATCGAATAATCTCTGATGTTTCATTACAGTGCAAATACTGGAGGAGATGTTGATCATCAAATGCAATGTTTCGGTTAGCTCAGTTGACTGAGAGCTAGCTTACTCAGCAGAATTATGCTACCAGTGTTTATTCAACTTCAGAACTGGCTGAGATGACCATGAAGGTTCTAGCTTCTCAACCTTGCCCTTTGCCTGAGGAGACCCTCAAGTTAGATAACCATTAGTTGTCTCTAATGAGACAGCAGGGCTATGTTGACTTCACCTTTTATCCTATGATGTATTATGAACCTAAGGCACTAAGCAAGAAAAATTTTGCAAGCTGCCAAGTTCATTCCTTCTACAAATTATGGGCAATCCACCAAACATGAATATGACCATTTGTACCAGAAAAAAATCTGCATTGATGTTCCCTAAGTATTAAACAATTCTAAACAGCAACAGAACAAAGTTGTATTGTGTAGAAAGAAGCAAAGGATTGAGCTGGAAGATGGGAAAGAGGGAAGTAACCATTCTGACATCTCGAGTACCAGTCTTATATTAATTGGATAGAAGAGTTGCTATGACCAGGTTTGGAAGGCTGGTGGCCATTACACTTTCTAAACCCTCACTTTTAGGCAGTAGCTATCACACTTCAGTTAAGCTTAGCTAACAAAATCAAAAATGATGGTGAACCAATTCCAAGGTTTTCTTGAGCAAAAACAGAAATTACTGGAGAAACTCAGATGCTGCTGGCTTACTGTGGTCAAAGAACTGCGGATACTGGAGATCTAACACAAAGACAGAAATTGCTGGAGAAACTCTGCAGGTCTGGCGGCATCTGTGGGCAGGTCTAAGAGTCACTGAACTCGAAACGTTAACTCTGCTTTCTTCCTGCAGATGCTGCCAGACCTGTGGAGTTTCTCCAGCAATTTCTGTCTTTGTGTTAGATCTCCAGTATCTGCAGTTCTTTGAACACGGTAAGCCAGCAGCATCTGGAGGAAAGGAGCAGTCAATGTTTCGGGTATTACCCTTCTTCAGTCCTGGAGAAGGGTAATATCCAAAATATTAACTGCTCCTTTCCTCCAGATGCTGCCTGGCTTGCTGTGTTCTTCCAGCCTCCTGTTTGTCTACCTTAGAGTCCAGCATCTGCAGGTATTTTGTCTATATTCCGCAGTTCTTTGTTGTATTCCAAGGTTTTCTTGAAGTTCATTACCTATTAAACCCAACACAATGACACTTTGCAATGAAGAACAGCACTATCTCATGGACTGGATGAAGGTGCATCTCAGCTGTCCTCTCTTTCTCTCTTATTGCTTCCTCACTTTGTGTTTACTTTGATCCTTACAGCATCCCAGCCTTGCCTTGCCTTTTTGTGCAATCACCACTCAGCCAGAGCTTAAAGGCTCACAGTATTTTTGCCCTGTTTTGGCTTTTAGTGCATTTGCAAAGCTAGTCAGCTTGTCATGGTTATCAGGAGTCATCAATCAAAGAAGGACATGTTGAGTTACAACACCATGTTATGTTTATTTCATACCTGCACTAACTGACAGCTGTGTATCCTTCAAACACACTTAATGTGCTTCATTTAAAAAAACCATGCCTCAAAGGCTAAGGGAATAATCTTCAATCAAATCAACGGAGACACGATTCAGACAGGAACCCTGACACAGCAATCAAGGTTAGTCTTCGATGTCAGTCCAGGGGCATGGATATGGTCAGTCCACTACTCAGGACAGTCATGATCAGAGGTCCATGCCTCTACAGCCTGAGGAGTGGGTTACAATTACCGCTGTGGCTCCAGTACAATTGGTCTGGGCAGTTGCAAGAAAACAGTTAAGGGAGCTATACAGATACGAACTGGACAGTGTTCATCAATCTTTTGGGGGCTATCCATTTAAGTCATTCAAGGGGGAAGGCGCAGTCTGTCTTGGGGATTCTCTCACGATGGCAGCGGAGTGGGATGCTTCTGCTGGAGCTCGTTCGCTCTGTCCTTTTGTATTTTTTTTCCTCTTTTCTTTTTCTTCTTTTGTCTTTTGTTCCTACTCTTCTCTCCTCTCGACCTGGGAACCCCTGATCACAGAACTCCCGGCCTCCAATCTCACAACCTCTGACCTCGCACCCTTGGAACACCCAGCCTCAGAATTCCCGGCCTCGGAATTCCCGGCATCAGAACTCCCGGCCTCTGACCTCACTACATCAGAACTCTCAGCCTTTGAACACCTGGCATCAGCACAGACTCGACAAAACGGCCTGTAAGTCCAGCATGGCAGTGGTGGCATCCTCTTGGCCCAGTGTGATGTCCTCTCCACCCGGCATGGTGATCCTCAAGCAATATGTGGCAGTCTCTCAGTCTGGCATGGTCTCGGTGTGGAATTCCAGTCTCGGGAAGGCTAGATGTCAACATGGACTGGTTTGGAAGACCAGTTCTCCATACTTTTTTTCTCCATTTTATACTTTATTCCTAAATCTGCAATTTCTTTTTTACTTCTCTATTTTTCCATGAACTGTAACTGGAAAAGCTGTACCTGGGGACTTTTGTACCTAAGACGGCGCCATAAGCAGCAACTTTCACACTTTTCACTGTACTCATTTGAGTACATGTGACAATAAAGCTAATTCTAATTCTAATTCTAAAAGTCAAGGGTGGCATTTATCTGGGGTGTTTGCTTCAGGAGAGAAGCTGGGGAGGGTCATTTGAGGAGATTGCAGTTACCAGTCTGGAATGCAGAGGGCATTACAATTCAGAAGGTGGGGCAAATAGCAGAAACAGTAAAGCATTGAGGGGCAAGGGATATGATGGAAGGGTCATTCACTATCAGCAGCATCCAGGCTTCCATGGGGGTTGTGAGGGTTGAGGGAGCGTGGGTGCAGGACACAATTATATCTAGCATGTTCACTAAATATGCCAGGGGCTGGGGTGTGGGATTGGGGTTAAATTGGGGAGATGAAGATTGAGATAGATGAGTTGGGTGTGAACATGAAGAAGTTCAAACTCTAGGGAGTTGATGGGGAGGGCTACCAAGAAACAAATGTGTACAGTTGGACGTTCACTAAGAGGAAGAGGCCAAGCCTGAGACACTGAGACCTTGCACATGTCATAGAATCACAGAGACACAGAAGTTTACAGCATGGGAAAAAGGACATTCAGCTTATTGTTTCCATGCTAGTCACGAAACATCTATCCACTCTAATCCAATTTCCCAGAGTTTGGCATTGCTTGTTATGGTATTTCAAGTATTCATCTAAACACTTGTTAAATCTTATGAGGGTTCCCACCTCTAATACCACTTCAGGTGGTGCGTTCCAGACATTCTACACCTGCTGAGTGAAAAATAATTATCTTAAATTCTCCCGAAATCTCGTGGCACTTACCTTTAATCTGTGAATTGACCTCCTACATTCATGTCTTGATCATTAATGTACACTACACTCAGCAGCTCCTCTGTCCAGTGTAACATTCAATTAACCATCAATGATCTATATTGATTTATTAATTGATTGTCACACGTACCAAAGTACAGTGAAAAGCTTTGCTTATGAACAGTACAGGCAGATCATAGTGAGCAAAGATGTACAAATCAGATGTTGTAAAAAAGACTTAGATAGAGGCAGAGATAGTAGGAACTGCAGATACTGGAGAATCCGAGACAACAAGGTGCAGGGCTGGATGAACACAGCAGGCCAAGCAGCATCATAGGAGCAGAGAGGCTGACGTTTCGGGCCTAGACCCTTCATCAGAAAAGGGGGAGGGGAAGGGGGTTCTGAAATAAATAGGGAGAGAGTGGGAGGCGGATAGAAGAGGGATAGAGGAGAGGATAGGTGGAGAGGAAACAAACAGGTCGAAGAGGCGGGGATGGAGCCAGTAAAGGTGAGTGTAGGTAGGGAGTTAGGAAGGGGATAGGTCCGTCCAGGGAGGACGGACAGGTCAAGGGGGCGGGATGAGGTTGGTCGGTAGGAGATGGAGGTGCGGCTTGAGGTGGGAGGAGGGGATAGGTGGGAGGAAGAACAGGTTAGGGAGGCAGGGACGAGCTGGACTGGTTTTGGGATGCGGTAGGGGGAGGGGAGATTTTGAAGCTTGTGAAATCCACATTGATACCATTGGGCTGCAGGGTTCCCAAGCGGAATATGAGTTGCTGTTCCTGCAACCTTCGGGTGGCATCGTTGTGGCACTGCAGGAGGCCCAGGATGGACATGTCGTCTGAGGAATGGGAGGGGGAGTTGAAATGGTTCGCGACTGGGAGGTGCAGTTGTTTATTGCGAACTGAGCGTAGGTGTTCTGCAAAGCGGTCCCCGAGTCTCCGCTTGGTTTCCCCGATGTAGAGGAAGCCACACCGGGTACAGCGGATGCAGTATACCACATTGGCAGATGTGCAGGTGAACATCTGCTTGATGTGCAAAGTCTTCTTGGGGCCTGGGATGGGGGTGAGGGAGGAGGTTAATCATTGCGATTGTGCCTGTATTGATGTGTTACACTGGTCAAGTATGGAGAAAATTTGTATATCCCATGTATGATCCTCACTGTATTCAATTACTAATATACACCATTATAATTCTGAAAATATTTCATACCTTCTTTCCAGTCAATCTGTAATTTGCAAGGCTTCATTAGCCTATATCATAGACTGTCTAGACTACAGCCACTATAGCTACTTGCAGCAATGGAAACCCAAAACCATCATGATGATTCTTCCAGGCAACTTACAAAATTTAAGCTAAATTGAAACTCTCCAACAAACTTTTAAAACAAAAATCAAAAGTGAAGCAACATTGTGTTGTTATCAAATCAGTGGATGGGTTAGGAGTCAACTCCTTTTTTAGGTGTGTAGGTAACATGAAATTAAGTTTCAGTCTTATTGTCCTGAATACAATCTAACACGATCAACATTTTTCTTTTCCTTGTCTTGGTTTTGGTGTTGCTCTTTTCATATAGCAATATACATCATGGTCTTCACTCATTCATTTTTTTTGTTGCTCAAACTAGCAATGTGGTTTTTAAATGATTTAGTGCTTTACCATTTTGCTCAATCCACTTTTCTTTCAAACGGTGCAGTTTTCAAAACTCAACAACCAGGAATCTTACATTACAGATCACACAAACCATTCTGCAACTAATAATTTGAGTTCTTATTCTAGCCTGAGACATCATACTTTATGCCCATAAAATTAAACTTAAAACCAAGAAACTATTTTTAACACAAAAACTAAAAATATATCATTTTCTCCAACAAAACAGTGGATGCAGGTTAGTTGACATTTTCAACTGTATTTTGTAGATTTTTAAAAGGGCTGCATATTAAAGGAAATGGAGCAAACATTGCCAAATAGAACAGCAATGATCTAATTGAATGGAAGAAAAGATTTGAGGGGCTGAACCCTTTACCTAGAGTAGCACTAAGTTAAAGTTTGTGTTTTTCATAAATTTCATTTAATGGCTTTTGGAGGTGTTATTTTTAGCAATAACATTAACAATATTCTTTGAATTCAGTTCATTTATCATGGATTTTTAGTATGAAAAATATTAGTATCAGAGAGAGTCCCCTTGAAGAATCTTCCAAAGATTTGAAGGACAACGTCAAGATTATTATCTGTACTTTGAAAATAATTGTAAGGGTGCTGAAATAGGTAATGTTGGGGTGCTAATAATAAAACTGTCTGGTGAAATTGGAATCCAACTTTTTTGACAAATGTACAAAACTAAAACTTACTGAAAGAATAGGAGGGAAGTGAAAGTTGCATTTTTCCCCAAAAGGGTTAAAGTGTACTTAGTTATCTTCTGCATAACCCCTATTTTGCAACTTTTCACAATCAAATTAAAAAGTTGTTCACTTTCTGTGTAAAGAACAGATTAGACATGGAAACCAAAGCCATGTTAGACCATTAATTTACTCTTAGTATTTGAAAAATATTTGCAAAGATAACAGTGTGTAATTGGTGAAATATTCTTGAGTTGTGTTTTACATACTCTGAAGCCTCAAAGGACATTTATGAAGGTATCATCTCAGTTGAAGGTGCACCAACATGTAGGCTAAGGGTGACCATATTGTCAATGCCAAGCCAATGCAGCAGAGCATAGCCCTGCATCTTGATCTTTACCAAAACTGGTCCTACGAAGACTATTGCTTTGAAGATTGAGAATTGCCAAAGTTCGCAGATGTGATTGTTGGTATCTTTGTGGATATGGCAATCAGATTATGATGGCTGCTGGTCACCATAGCAGACATTTTCTGAATCAAAGTAGCATGATCTGTAGTTGTATTTCTGAATCAGACATTCTCATATCTCATTGGTATAATTAAGTCTTTTGTCTCAACATTCTTTGGGATAAGGAGTCTTCATATGTGCCAGCCACCTGCCTTCTATCTTCAAATGCAGGTGTAAGGATATTGGTGAGTTGGTCCACAGTGCCGTCTGAATACTCTGACTCCCTTCTGAGGTATTCCTGTTTTTTTAAAATTATTTGAAATAAGTGGATTCCCTTGGCAAACCAATTAATACTGGCGATGGTGTCAGTGGTAAAAATAACATAGAATATTGGCATAAAGACTCATAGACCGAGGTGCTGAGTGAAAAATAAAGATCCAGCAGGCATAAAGATTCCTTAAAAAAGTGTTTTATTTTTCTGTGTTTTATCCATGATTTGCTAAATGACCCAAATGATTGTGGATATGCCAAGCAAATGCTGAACATACTCATACATTAAGAAATTGTCAGCCATCACTACCCCCATTTTCACTTTGTAATAAAACACCTGCCAATTTTGGAGAGATGTTTCCACGGTATATACTAGCCCCACCTGAAATGTTAATAGTGCAACTGAGAGATATTAGTCAGGGTAATTCTCCACTGAATTTCATGTGCTGTTAAATTCTATCTGCCAATTTTTAGGCCATAAAATTAACTCCATAGCATTTCAGTGAACAATCTTCTTAGTAATGTTATATACAAATATCCAAAATCTTATTTTACAACACAAGATGAGTGACAAATTATGTTATGCCATAAATATCCCACTATTATTCTTGAATATATGCATGTTATATTATTTCCCATGTTGTCAACTGATGCCAAAATTGCATCAGTTATTACAATAGTTAATCAAGTAGTATGCATTGTCACAGATTAAAAGCATTTCAGAGGTTGCTCAACGGGGTATACTTGTGTTTGCAGAATAAAGGTTCAAATTGAATGAAGTAGCACCATGAATTTTAGAGAGTATTTTATAGTAAGGCTAATATCCTCTTTTCATCATAACACTCAAGGTACTGTGTACATTAACTATTTTATCACATAATACGATTCAGAATTTTTCCAGTTTATAATCACAATCTGATATCCTTTTGCTAGTTACACAACAAGTTTGTTGAGTGCAATTATTAAGATTATCCAATATAGTTAGTATTTTCAACTCCTTCTGTTTATATATTCATATTATTCTATATATATATTTAAGCTGCTCCATTAGAATCCAGTCTAAAGTTCAATCCCAGGCATCATTCAGTATATAGAAAATAAGTCCTGCAGATGCTAAAAATCTGAAACAAAATCAATATGTGCTGGTGAAATTCAGCAGGTCTGGCTGCATCTGTAAAGAGAACCACCGAGTTATTATTTAATGTCCAGTGATCCTTTGTCAGCATTTAGTTTAGTCTCATAAATACGGCATTTCGTTAATAAGTTGCTTTTAGTGTAATAAGGCATTGTGACTGTGCAGAGCATAATTTGTGTTGTTACTCAATAACACTGGTAAGCATGTGGGAAAGAGGTGTAATAGACAATGAGGGGCATGGACAGGGTGAATGGAAAGCTGCTGTTCCCCTTAGTTGAAGGGTCATTAACAAGGGGGTGTAATTTTAAAGTGAAAGTCAGGAGGTTTGGAGGGGATTTAAGGAAATACTTTTTCACCAAAGAGTGCTGGGGGTCTGGCAGGCCCTGCCTGGGAGGATTGTTGAGGTAGGAAACCTCACAACCGTTAAAAAGTACTTGGATGAGCAGTTGAAGTGTCTAATGTGGGAAAGTGGGACCAGTGAAGATAGTAGTATACTTTTGGTGGTACAGACTTGATGGGTCAAAGGGCCTCTTCTGTACTATGTTATTATATGATTCTATGAAGAATCTTTCTATATATAGAGCTCATCTGCAACCCTTGACTAGATTCCAGCCTGCACCTCATATTTGTGCATCTATAATTCAATATCTAACCCATCTGAATCCCTTGCTTAAATTTCAAACCTGTAGGTCATTCTCAGGTTATATTTTAAACATAAACCACTCAATAGATACCAGCCTATAATCATTGGCCTGTATTCAATATTCTATATGTAACAAATATGAAATTCACCACCAGGATCCATTATGATTTTATATAAACTATTAGAACTGTTCAATTAGATTGCAGCTTGTAATCATCCTTTGGATTCATTATCCTGCGCATAAAGGATCTGAACTGACAATTAATGTTCAGTCAGTAATTAATCTTGAGATATGTTATTGCCAGATCTTAAATGGATTACAGTATTCTCATCATTCAATGTCTAAAGTTAATCTTGTATAATGCAAACCTTTTTTATGTTACAATTTGCTTTTAACACAAATATTAGGACCATTTACAACTTGAAAAGGTAATTTCTGGGAACAGCAGTGAAACTACAGGGTTGAGTTTTAACCATAGTTTCCCCAATCACTTATCTGCCATACACTAAGTGCTTAACCAACATCCATACATTGTGTTGGTTAACACATTTTTACAAAATACTGTTAATACACAGTATGTATGAATATAATTTAAAACACAAAGACTTGTAAAGATGCTGTTGTAGAATAACATCTTTGTTAAACCATTATGAGTGGAATCTTTTTATTTGAAGTTATAAGACCATGTTTACAATAAAGTAGTCCCAGCATTCCTCAAGAATTAAGAAAGGGAAAGGAACACTATCCAAAAATCTCTTTTTTTGTCCAAAGTGTCCAAAAATGACTTTGTAATCTGTACAGTCAAAATCCAATATATGTGCAAAATAAATTGTATGCATCATGATCTTCAAGCATGCAGTTCAGTCTTATATTTTGCTTAGACTTTTATTAGTTCTTGAATAAAAGTTTAATTTTTTTTAATGAAAACAGAACTTTTGTTTATATGTAAACATAATCAAACCTACGGAGGATACATGTCAGAAGATATAAAATTATTTATTTATACAATAGGCAAATCTGTAAATATTCCTCACAATAAAATCCTGTTAATAGAACCATTAGGTGTATCTGTGATCAGCTTGTTACATTGTGACTTATCAAACTGTCTGTGTCTAATAAACACAAATCTAGGATTCTGGTTGTGTTTTATTCGGGAGGAATTAACTTTCTAGAAAGGGATATCATATTATTGGGTTACCCAGAACACTCCTGCACAGTTTGGTCTTCATACAGAAGTTTTAAATTAGGCCTTCACGCTTCTCAGTCCCATATGCAAAATTCAACATTACCCATTAAAAATTATTTTACAGATTAAGCAACTATCCTGCACCGAAACATTACAAGCAGTTAGTAATTTCTCAGAAAGCAAGCCAGTCATTTTCTTATGATTTTTAATAGGTTTGCCTAAGAGTAGTTCACCTCTAATTGTCTAGAAAAATTCAAAATTTGTGGCCTTAAAGAGAATGCCGAGATTTAGACACAGCTACATTTTGCAATTAAACAATATACATTGTCAATCCATTCTGCAGTGCTCCTGTCCTTAAAAAAACACAGCTCTTCTCCATCAACATTTAATGGAACAATTTTTAAATGTTCAGACAACAACTACCTTTCTGCTTAAGAAAATCTGCTTAATTTGCCATTTGAGTCCACGTAAAGGGATCAATCAGAACATTTTTACAAATGTTTCTTACATGCCAAATTTTTCAACAGCTTTCATTACAACTAAAATAGGCATGAGTCCAACATCATCATTAACAGAGCCTGAAGTAATCTCTACATTTTTCTCATCTTTAGCCTCTTTCCAATCTTCTCTCTGATAGTAAAAGTTCTAACTATATACTATAGACCACCGTGAATCTATGTGCCTTTTCAGAGTAGTCTCATCTGGCTATACACTGGGGAAGGCCAACAACTGGCAGCCTAACAGTCATCAAGAACTAACTTGGAAAGGGAGAATTCCTTTATTTTCACAAGATGAATGAGACGTCAGTATTGTATAGAATGAGTGGAGGGAATCTAGATACAACCAGTAAAAGGATGACAGTCTAAATACAGTGCAACGTTAAATTCAAACCCACTGTCAATGAACATTAAACTAAAAATGCTTCTTTTTTTAAATCAAAAACATAATATGATTTATGTTTATTTTTGTCTTTGCAGAAAGTCAATTCAGATTATTATTTAAAATTAAAATGCCTTGACTATACATGTGCGTGTTCAAGTTTCACAACATTTTGTGGAAATGAAATGTGAGAACTTTCAAAATACGTGTACGCATTTTATAAGTGAATCACTATAAACAAAGAGTATGCCAAAGTTAGTTCAGAGATTAAGTTCAAATCAATACAACTATGCCAGAGATGATCTGTGATGACAGCTACACTAACTTGATAAAGTTCTCCTCAGACTCATCCATCCTAGAGGAAGATGGATTGTTTGAATTTCTTGAGGATCCAGTTATAACCCATCGTTAGAAATTTGGCCTCAAATGTTGGCTCAGCTTAAATCATCAAATTCTTATCAATTCCAAACATCAAGTCCAGACTTAGAGGGTATATTTGGGGAAAGGAGAGAAAGCATCTTCACTATTTTATTGAGGTTTGCTGATACACATCAAAGTGACTTTGATACCTTGAGATGGGCTCGTGAATTTACACATTTAACAGTGCCTGTTTGAAAAAAATTCATGTAAATAGCAATTTTCCACAAGTACCTCAAAGCACATTTGAATTGTCATCACTGTTGTAATATCAGAACCACAACAGCTAATTTGCACACAACAAGCTCCCACGTATATAGTTATCAGATAATCTATTTTTGTGCTGTTGATTGAGTGATAAAGGATACAAAGGATTCTTCACTTGTGCAGTAGTGCTGGGAGATCTTAGTTTACTTCATCTGTGGTGTAGGTATCAGCTATAGTTCAGTTAGTGCTCTCATCTTTGAATAACATGGCTTTAGATTCAAGTCCCATGCGGGGATTTGAATGCAAAAATCAGAGCTGATGCTCTGGTATAGTGTTGAGGGAGAGTTCAGTTGTCAAAGAGGCTGTCTTTTGGATGAGATGTTAAACCTAGGCTCTACCTGTCCTTTCAGTTGCAAATAAAAGATAGTATGGCATGGTTGCACAAGTGAAAAGTGAAGATATTTAGACACCAAGTTTATGTTTCTTTCCTCTCTGTTCATATCAGAAAGACTTAGCAGAAACATTCGCAAAACTGGATTGAAAACAGAATAATAGATTTGGGCAATTTCGACATTTTTAATAATAGGAGTGTTAGTTTCTTTTGGCCTAGCATACAAACATGACAAACTCTGCTTCTAAGCCACGGAGGAGTCAAAAATAGATAAGACTTGAGACCAAATAAACAGAAAAGAATTTGGACATTTTTCCATCGCCACCTCAGGCAATAAAATTTATTTTTATTCATTCATAAGATATATGCATTGTTGGCTAGACCACTTTTGTTACTATCTTTTGAGAAGCTGGAGGTGAGTTGCCTTTTTGAATTGCTGCAGTTCTTTGCATGTAGAAGTACCTGCGTCGCTGTTAGGCAGGAAGTTCCAGGATTTTAATCCAACAATACTAAAGGAACAGTGATATATTTCCAAGACAGGAGGGTGTGTGGCTTGGAGAAGATCTTGCAGGTGGTAGTGTTCACAGCAGCTGTTTCCTTGTACTTCCAGATGTTAGAGGTTACAGGGTTGGAAGATGCTGTTGAAGAAGCCTTGGTGATTTATTGCCATGCAAATTGTAGATGGTACACACTGCTGCCAATATGCAGTAGTGGTTAAGGGGGTGAATATTGAAGGTGTGAAGAGATGTCAGTTAAGCAGACTGAAGGTGTCAGGCTTTCTGAGTGTTGTTGGAGCTACACATCCAAACAAATGGAGAGTATCCCATCACACTCCTGACTTGTGCTTTATAGATGGTTGATAAACAACGGGGAAACAGGAAATGAGATACTGGCCATAGGTTTCTTAATCTCTAACCACTGTTGTAGCCAGCATATTCATGTGGCTGGCCCAGTTCAGTTTCTGGTCATTCATAACCCCCCCAGGATGTTGATAGTGGGGAATTCAGAGATGGTAATTGCCTGGAACTTATGCTGTGTGTATGTTACTTGCCATTTATTAGCCTAAGCCTGAATGTTGTCCATGTTTTGATACATTTGGATGTGCACTGCTTCTATATCTGAGGAGTTGCAAATGATGCTGAACATTGTGCAATCATCGGTGAACATTTCTTCTTCTAACCTGATAATGGAGGGAAGGTCATTGATGAAGCAGCTGAAGATGGTTGGGCCTAGGACACCACCCTGAGGAACTCCTGCAGAGACTTATTTTCACTGGACCATAGGAGATTGAGATGTAGAAGTTTATAAAATTATGAGGGGTATAGATGGGATTAATGATAGGTGTCGTTTCCCTAGGATGGGGCATTTCAAGACTAGGGGCCACATTTTTAAGGTGAGAGGAGAGAGATTTAAAAAAGACAAAAAGGGCAAATGTTTTACACAAAAGATGGTTCGTGTGTGGAATTAACTTCCTGAGGAAGTGGTGAATGTGGGCACCATTACATTTAAAAAAACATTTGGATAAGTATATGAACAGGAAAGGTTTGGAGGGATATGGGACAGGAGCAGGTAGGTGGAACTAGCTTAATTTGGGATTATGTTCAACGTGGACTGGTTAGACCGAAGGATCTGTATCCATGCTCTATGATTCTAATACTCTATGTCCTGGAGCCGAGATGGTTACAATGATGAAACCATTCTAAGAGATTGCTCTTGCCTTGATCTGTGAAGCAAAAATTGGGAAAACCATAAATTGAGAATTAACTCAAGACCAAGTGAACATTATTGTGCCAAGGATCTTAATTCAGAGAGCTTTTATGTTCTTCAATAAAGAAGTGAGCACAGGTGGAATTAAACTCCACAATATGATCAGCAGGAGCACTCAAATGATTTTAAAGAAAAATAGAATTTCTACAACATTGGGAAATTCAGACAAAATGCCTTTCATGACATGCAAAAGGATTATTAATAAAGTTCAAAATAGTCTATAGCAATACTGCAAGAGAGACTTGTCAAATATAACTATAAGTTGCCTTAAAGTATTGCCTAATGCCTAAATTTGCACAAAACAGAAATTGTCAATATAACATTCTAACTGTTGGACTATCTGAGATGGTGCATTAATTTACATTCCCAAGTATTAATCAAGCCAATGAAAGTTGAACAAAAATCATGACTCTAAACTTTCAGCCTCTGTATGAATAAAATCCATGGTGTTTATATAAATATTCAGAGTATCTGTATACTCTTCACATTGTCAGTAACTCAGAAACAGTGGTACAATTTACTCTTGAAAAGGTGGATATGGTAGAATTGTATGATATTACACTAAGTCAGCACTACAGTGGAATGGAGACTACAGCTCATGGGACTGGGTATTATTGGATGGTACTATTTTGGCATAGATCACCCCCTGATAACTATATTGAGGCATCATTAATACTTTCATTATTCCAATTACTTCCCTATTTTCATCCTATTCTTCCAAAGCTTGTGAAAATCTGCTCAAAGAAGGACTGATATCTCACAAAGGAAGACGAAGATTGTAAGGAGAGAACCCCTATTGTTATAAACTGTATTTAGAGAGATGTAAAGCCAGGTTGGCCCTCAGTGTCAGGAAAAGAAAACGGATTGGAAGAGAATCATATTAACATTGCCCATTTTGCAATGCTGCCTAATGTTATTGCAGAAATTCACCAAAGATCCTTCGATGACACCTTCCAAACTCATAATCACTTCCAACAAGAAGGATAAGAGCAGCAGATACATGGGAACACCATCTCCAAGGCACTCACCATCCTTAGTTGGAAATGTATCGCTGTTCATTCACTGTCGCTGGATCAAAATCCTAAAATTCCCTCCTCAACAGAATTGTGGGTCAACCTACAGCAAGTGCACTGCAACAGTTCAAGGAGGCAGCTCACCACCATGTTCTCAAGGGCAACTAAGGACAGGCAATAAATGTTAGCAATGCCCACGTCCCATGGGTGAATAACAGAAAAATCAGCTTACTGCTGCTCGGTGATGCACACTGATGTATGGATGGTGGATCTGTTACTGAAATATTCCTAGCCTTTTTAAAGAGCAGCCTAGTGCCAGCTTGGGCCTTGCAATGGCTGCACAAACAACACTGCCACATTGCCAATCCATCACCACTGAAATGGAATCATATGTTTGGTGTCCAATGTGTTGCATGTCATCCATCTGCGCTGTCCACCCAGAATTCTGTTTCTATTTGAACGTGGAGCATGATGTAAGAAAGCAAATATTTCAGGTAAAAGTGCAGCACTCAAAAGTTCAGTTCAGGGTGATTGGTATTTTAAAATATTGCATGTTTTGTTCATCTCTCCACAAGGATTCTACAACAGACTGTCTCCCGGCAGGAGCAGTGCAGAAATGTTGCAACAGTATGATATTCCATCAAGGCAGGCAACAAACAGCTGCAAGGCACCTTTCAAAGTAAGGCACTAGGCAGACAAGCCGCTACTGGGCCTATGTTTTATATCTCTGAACAGCTGGCTCTGGAAACACCAAAGAGAGAGAAAAATGATTGCACTCAGAGGTGTAGTAATGATTCATAGAAAGGGGTGAATTGCAATGTAAGAATACCTTTAGTTGTTAAGCACACTCTATGTTGCGGCACTGAGTCACACAAGGCTAGTTTGCTCTCAAGTGACGTTAGGTATCTAATATTACTCAAGAACTTAGACTATGGAAATTAAGATCATTGGAAGTTAAGTCATAAGACATTGTGTTAAAGGTGTCTTAGCTCAAAAATATTGTATTTTGAATGATCACATGATTCAACACTGAACAACCAAGGAATGTGACAAATTTAAATTTTGGAATTTTCTATTAGCAAGATTAGAGTCCTTCTACTGACATTAGAAAGGTTTGATTTGAAGCGAACTTCATTCATGGCAGTATGTTAAGGGGAGTGCACATATAGGTGTGGCTACTGGTTCAATGGATGTGATCATGACAGCATTGACATCAATGAGATGATGCACCTTCAGGAACCCAAAACTGGTCAATAATTGGACAACTCCTGAAATAACCCTTATTAAGAAACTCAGTGGACTGTGTTCTTCACCTCCTTAAAGGGCAATTCCACAAGGTCACAGCTGCGATACTTTTAACTTACTTGCTCTCAAAGTTCATGCAAAAGCTGCAGTGAGTGGCCTGAGGGGTTTGATGGTTTCTGCTGACCACAGAAAGGGACCTAATGATCTGGGACCAGTTGTTAGAGTGCCATTTGCCCTACAACATGAATAGGATTTAGAAAGGAAAAGGCAGAGAGGGGGAATCTCTCCAATGATGTAGAAGGAGGATTTTCTTTAGAAAGCCTCACCTCATGAGGTTTTTCTGGGAGTATCACTTCTGTATTGGGTGGAGGGATGAGTAATGCCTTAGGAATGCCTTTGTTTAATAAAGGAGATGATGAAATTGAGAAACTTTCTTCACCACAACGTGGAGCCTCAAACCAGGATGCCTTTCCCTCTGTTGTAACTGATTCATCCTTAGCAGCAGTTAGCTACATCAGTAACATATCACAGTTCACCATCCACAAAAGCATCAGGGAGGTGACAGAGGCAGAAGGAGATGGGGGAACTTGATTCGTTTCTCCCTGAGGACAGAAGACCAGGATGAGAGACTGCGGGAGAATGCCAGGACAGCAGGTTTACCAATGATATAGGGTGGTAGTTAGCCCCGCCATAAAGAGTGAGTGAAATTGCTATTGCAAGGGCTATCATTCTGTCAATGTGCAACTGCAACAAGAATTCATTTTGATGAATGCTCCTGAAAGCATTCGCAATATTTTTTTTAAATTCTGTTTTAGTAAGCAATAATAATCACCTTTGCATCTGCAAGACACAATGAGGATGTTTCCACAGTAACAAGGTCTATCACTTTCATTCATAGTTTGTGTTCACTTTCTGCCATCCCACCCTGGGAAGACGGGGCCTTCAATGAAAGCCGTGGAGCCACCTGCAACACCCATGGACCAAGTCATTGGGCTTCTGAAGCAAAGGTTTCACTGATTGCTTGGGTGAAATCAATATAGTTGATGTCTACAGTGATTTCCATGTTTGTGATGCTATGCTGTGTCCTGTAAAGCCTTATAATTCCGACAGCCCAGCCCCTACCTCCTCGAATTCAACAACTGAAATAACTGCACGGAGGCTGGTATCCCATCACAAAGTCACCCTTTACTTACACATGCACAGTACATGGGCTCTGACCAGAGATCATCTGGTGCTTGTTCCAATCACTACAAACACCTCGGGGTAGAAGGAAAAGGAAGGATGGAGAAAATATCCATCTAGCCTGCTCTGAAGTGGAAACTGCAACAGTGGTCTTCAGAGACTACCATAGGTGGGCTGACACTGCTGCCATTGAGGTGCCCACTACTTTCACATTGGAAAGAATGTGTTCCAAAATTATGTCTATCCATCTGGTCAGCCTCTCAATTTTCCATACACATTTTCCTATTGTTTGCTTCAAATGTGGACCTCATCTGAGTCCACAGCAGCAGAACTACCAGAGAATTCACATTTGAGCTGACATATCTGCCTCCTTTCTGCAACCCACTTGTGGCCAGGATCTCACCACATGCAGATCCCAATTCTATTCCAGCCTCTAACTTTGTTCCCATATCTAAACTGGTGGTTTCTTCCCCTCAGCCTTCCACCTGAGACTGCACCAGCTCACTGGAGCACCGTTCTTGAGTACCTGAAAGAAGAAGTGTAGAAGACAAGTGTTAAAAGTAGAGGAAGTGTAGGAATGTGGGAAATGGGGATGGGAATGGAACATTTCAAGATGAATGTGATGAGTCCTTGGGGAAGGTACAAAACGTTGCAACTTACCGTCATCCAAGATTACTTCAACATACTAGGTGCTGCTCGCCCTATCACTGTGGTGCCCATGCTCCTGTAGATCAACTACTGGATGCCACTGGGGGAATGAAATCATGATAGTCCTCTGTCAGCCATTGTCTCTTCGTCATGTTGTAAAAGATCTTCTCTTACAAGAGAGAAGGTAGAATTACAGTAACTATCAACTGGATTTACCAGGCTGCTGCCCCCCGCACCCCACCCCAGGTTTGGACAGGGAGATGGGCTGGGAAATGGGTAAATATTGAGGGAAAAATGGAAGGGAGAATGCCTAGGACCTTGCTGGCACCAAGGCACTTTACCAACAGTGTATTGCCTCTCGAGTAATATCGAATCATCCTCTGGAGGAATTGCTACTTCATGATTAGCTGTGGCTTTTTAAAACAATTTCATTTGAGCCACTAGACTGAGGGGAGCACTTCCTTTCCATACATATGCAAGAGTTCTTGATGCTTTTTCAGTCATCTCCAGGAATTCCGGTAATGTTAGTTTCAAATCAGCATCAGTGGCAAGCTAATGAACAACAAGATAACAACAACAGTTCCAGTTAGTCAGCTTGCACGCTTTGCCTACATCTTTCAGCCCAGATATGGCTAACGTACTCAGTCCCAATTCTCCTCAGTCAGCTTTTGGAACTAACTACCGAGAATATAACTATTGATGGGCAGCCTTCTTTACCAAAGTGTTTAGATGTTTAATTATGCCTCTATGTTGTTTAATGTTAGTGTTAATGCCACAACAATGCACCATGTATCATATAAATCTCAATTACAGGGAAGCATTTGAAGCAGTGACAAACTGTGTCATAGACTCATAGAGACTTAGAGATGTACAGCACGGAAACGGACCCTTCAGTCCAACTCTTCCATGATGACCAGACACCCTAAATAAATCTAGTCCCATTTGCCAGCTTTTGGCCCATATCCCTCTAAACCCTTCCTATTCATATACCCATCTAGATGCCTTTAAATGTTGTAATTGTACCAGCCTCCACCACTTCCTCTGGCATCTCATTCCATACACGCACCACCCTCTGTATGGAAAAGCTGCCCATTAAGTCGCTTTTAAATATTTCCCCTCTCACCTTAAACGTATGACCTCTAGTTTTGGACTCCCTCACCCCGAGGAGAAGACCTTGTCTATTTACCCTATCCATGACCCTCGTGATTTTATAAGCCTCTATAATGTCACCTCTCAGCCTCCGATGCTCCAGGGAAAACAGCCCCAGCCTATTCAGCCTCTCCCTATAGCTCAAACTCTCCAACCCTCGCAACATCCTTATAAATCTTTTCTGAACTCTTTCAAGTTTCACAAATCCTTCCTATAGCAGGGAGACCAGGATTGCATGCAGCATTCCAAAAATGGCGACATGACCTCCCAATCCCTTTAGTCAATGCACTGACCAATAAAGGCTAATAATTATCTTTCCATCCAGACAGCATTTATAAAGACAGAATGCCCATCTTTATTGTATCATCATTTCTAGTCTGATGGATATTTCATATATCTTGATGCTTTGGGATGTTCTTGTGACACAGTGGTAAGGTTCTTACATTTGAAACAGGAGGCCTGGGTTCAAATATCACCTACTTGAAATATGTGTAATGACATTTCTGAGCAGGTTAATTATGAAATTGCAATACAAGGTTTTGAAATGCTAATTGAGATAAGTGGTATAACTACTCTCAGACATGTTTATAATTAATCTTCTCCAATATCTTTTAATAACTTGGAAAGAAGCTGGTTTGCATTTCAATCTCAGTGACATTTTCATACTCTATTCATAAGAGCATTAATATATTTTGTTGGTATCAGTATGTGCCTCTTTCTCCATAACTGCAGGAGGTTCAGTGCTAGTCCTGAGCTGGCAGTTTTTAAAAGAGTATTTATAATATCAGCGAGTCCAAAACATGAACTACTGCTGTGAAAGATTATTATAAAATTCTAATTTTGGAAAATTCATTGACGCATTTCTGGTGAGCAGGAAATTAATCCCACTCCATGTACCTTAATAAATTATGGAAAACTGAGGCCACTGAATTAGAGAGATTTATCTATAACACCCTGCATAACTAGAGTGAAAGAACTCTTATCTTGGGTATTCATCATGGAGTCAGCATTGTTGAGAAAAAACTGAGGGCTGTACTTTACAGAGATTTAGTCAATTTTGTAGATATTGTCAGCTTACAGTTTATGAGAAATTATGAGAAGGAAGTATGATAAAGTTAAGGAATCACAGAATGAAGGCAAGGTTACATTCAATAAATACAACTGATCGTATATGGAGAGGAAAATTACTCATGACTATAATTATGAGAGAGACTAAACAATGCAGCACCTTGAACCATACATCTGCCTTCTTTCACACTCCCCCTCCTCTTAATGGATTCATTTCTGGCCTATCTGACCCAAGATATATCCACAATCTGTGACACAGCAACAGGCACAATAATAATGACTTTAAATTGCTTTATTAATATGAATGATGGAGAAAAATGTTTGAACCCATTATGAATAGCGCACTGTACTGTTCGACATATTAAGGCCATTTTTGAGTCTTTGGGAATCTACAAAGGAAACTCAAAAGTGATCAAGCTTTGTTTGTCTTTCAGCAAGTTAATTAATATTTCTGTGTTAGTTGACTTGCCAATAGATCCCATGGCATTGCTCACTTTTTCCCAAATGATACACAGTTTTAAGGAAGTTTGGATGGCAAGGTGTGACAGGTAAAGTATTACAGGGAATAAGAGTGAGCAACAGAGCAGTTGGCCTGATGAAATTGAGGAGTTACTGCACCTCTGTTTGCAAGAGAGTGTAACTACTGTGAAAATTTAGCTTGAAATTTTCCAATTGCTAATGTGAACACAGGGATTTATAATGGAGGAAAGGTGTCACAAATGTGTGAGGATATTTTCTTTTAATAAGCACATTACATATATAATAGATGGTAATTAGTATAAAAACATAGACTTCAGTTGGAAATATAGTGCACGGTAAGTTGGGGGGTGGGGGGGAGGTGCGGTAGCTGTAGAATATATGTACAGGTTGCATCAGCACTAAAAGCTTTACTGCCCACTTTCATCTCACTTAATCCCTCCCTTTCTCTCATTCCAGGAGAAAACAGCCTACGATAGGGGAGAAAGAGCCAAGCTGTGTGGTGAGGTGTTGACATTTGGACCTCACACACTACAAGACTGTCCAGAGTGACCGATTGACCATGACCAAGCCCCTGGGCTGTCTGTGCCAGGACCCCCTGACTGAGGTGTTTCTCCCTTCACTTAACTGAGGACTATTCCCTTTTGACTTTGAGATATGACTTTAATTGATGCACATACAAATGTTTGCTATCTAAGCTGCTGGAACTTTGTGCAGCTGTGAGATTGACATAACACGGTGCTAAATAATGATATGTCCACCTCCATGGCTCATCACTGCTGACAAGCATGACCAGCTGCCTGGTTTTGCATCTGCACTAAAAGGCAAGTTAAGACAGAAACACTGTAGACCTTAAACTCTTGATGGGGGTGGCAAAGTGCAAAAAGACAAGGTATGGCTGCGATGCTGTGAGCATCCAGCTGGGCATTAAATGAGGGAGTGCTAAGGGAGCAAACGAAGATCCTGAGATGCAGCTTGGTCCAATCCATTAACTGGATGCCTGACCCTGCGTACAGAATGTCCTTGTTGCTGGTGCGCTCCAAAGTGCAAAATTAAAGAACAGAACTATACAGAAAGTAGATGGGAGATGTGCCATAATGATACAGTGAAGCTGCTATGTATCAGATACCAGCTCCGTGGATGAGAAGTGCATGCGGCCCTTGCCGTGGAGCATGCCCCAGATGTTGGCGAGAGGCTCTAAGATGGTGGCCTGGAGAAGCAAGCAGAGAGCTAGAGTTACCAGGCACCGGCTCTGACTTTCACGTCAGGAATTTGTAGCATCTAGTTTCTATCTGGTGGTTAGTAGGATGGGAATCTGCAATGTTAACGAGGCAAGATGAGGTGTTCATGATGGTGATCAGGAGCAAACCCTGTTGGTAGGTCTCTAGCCCTCACCAGTGAGGATCCCTCCTCGACATCCAGAACTCTGTTGAAAAACACGAGCTGTTACTGTTAATATTGAGAAAGGCCTCACTCGACTCCTCACACAACTCACCCACATTTCTCGTCATTGCCTTGTTGTTCAGAGCCTGGGGAGATTGTGCTGATTGAGTAAAAGACCTTTCTGAAGCACAAGCTAGGCCTCAGTGAGAAAATTTAGTTATTGTAGACCCCCTACAGTTCAGAAAGAGGCCATTCAGCCTCCTGCAAGGAGCATTCCACCTGGACCCAGTCCCTACCCCATCCCAGCATTTCCCATGGTCAATCCACCTAACCTGCACATCTTTGGACTGTGGGAGGAAACCCACACAGATACAGGGAGAATGTGCAAACTCCACACAGTCCCTGGAGATGGAAATGGAACCTGGCTCCCTGGTGCTATGAGGGAGAGTGCTAATCACTGACTCACCATGCCATCCTGTAAGAAGAGACTAGGACTGCTGTCACTAGAGCAAAGAAAACTATGAACATTTTCCTAGAGAATTTAGGAAGAAAATGTTTCTATTGGTTGTAGGGCAAGAGGAGCAGAAAATATTCAACATGGTGCTCAGTTATGAGTGGTGTACCACAGGGATCTGTTCTGGGTCCTCTTCTATTTGTGATTTTTGTAAATGATTTGAATGAAGGAGTGGAAGGGTAGATTAGCAACTTTGCGGACGGTACGAAGGTGGGTCACGTTGTGGACAGTGCGGAGTGCTGTTCTAGGTTACAAAGGGACACTGATAGAATGCAGAGCTGGGCTGAGAAGTGGCAGATGGAGTTTAACCCTGAAAAGTGTGAGGTGATTCATTTTGGAAGGACAAACTTGAAAGCAGAATACAGGGTTAACGGAAAGATTCTTGGCAGTGTGGAGGAGCAGAGGGATCTTGGGGGTCATGTTCACAGTTCCCTGAAAGCTGCCACCCAGGTGGATAGAGTTGTTAAGAAGGCGTATGGTGTATTAGCTTTCATTAATAGAGGGATTGAGTTCAAGAGCCGTGAAGTTATGCTCCAGCTATACAAAAGCCTGGTTCAGCCACATCTGGAGTATTGTGTCCAGTTCTGGTCACCTCATTACAAGAAAGATGTGGAAGTGTTAGAAAAAGTGCAGAGGACATTTACCAGGATGCTGCCTGGAATGGAGGGAAGGTCTTATGGGGAAAGGTTGAGAGGGGTAGGGCTTTTCTCTTTAGAACGACGAAAGATGAGAGGTGACTTGATAGAGGTGTACAAAATGATCAGAGGTATAGATAGAGTAGACAGCCAGAGACTTTTTCCTAGGGTGGACGTAGCTTTTACGAGGGGACATAGTTTTAAAGTGAAAGGAGGTAGATATAGGGGAGACGTCAGAGGTAGGTTCTTTACTCAGAGAGTGGTAGGGGCGTGGAATGCATTGCCGGAGAGGATAGTGGAGTCGGCCTCATTAGGGGCATTTAAGCAGCTATTAGATAGGCATATGGATGATAGTATAAGGTAGCAGTGGAGGTTAGATAGACCTTAGGTTTAGGGTAAAAGTTTAGCACAACATCGTGGGCCGAAGGGCCTGTACTGTGCTGTACTGTTCTATGTTCTATGTTCTAGGAGCCAGATTTAAAATAGTTGTCCAATGAAGGATAATGTCCAAGATCAATAAAGATAATGGCCATAGATCATACATTCATTGAAACTAAAAACAATATCGGATGGATCCCATGTAAATGACCATAATGATCTAAGGTGGAATCTTACCCTTCTGAGAAGCAGCAGGGAAGGAAGTTGCAATAGCAAATACTTGGGCAGTTTGGTGTCAGTAATCCACTCAGATATTTTGCACATACCAATCGGTGTGCTGATACATTGACTTCCGGTTTCAGAAGATGCTGCTGTGCACAGGCCCTGGATGTGTCGACAGTGGCAGGAAGAATTACAGGGAAGAGAGGTTGTCATCAGAGAGCTATAATATAATTCGAAGCAGCAAGGTCCATGCTGAGCCATCCTGCCCTGCCACTGGTTAAGTTCCTTAAGTGGTCAATTAATTAATGACCACGTAAGGGCCTCATCCCACCTGGGTTGTAATTACTTCAGCTCCAGGTGAAATGAGAAAGTGTTGGCCCACCTGACCGGTAAATCAGTGCGGGTGGTTTGAGGACTCAGCATAGGAACAACTTCTTGATTGGTTCCTGGGCAGATGGCTACAAACCTACATTTGGACAATAGAGAAGAAGTATCCAGCCTGTAAAGCCTAAGCACCTCAATGTCTCCTTTGGGGGACGGGGTGGGGGAAGTAACAGAGGCCATTCCCACTCATCATTTTCCTGTAAACCACTCTCTGCACACTACATTGTTGAAAGAGAGAGGGGATAAAGTACGCTCAGTGACATTGAAATGGCAAAACCTCAACCAGTAAATGAAAGACTGAGAAACAGTGTACTCACAGCCTCATGTTGATACCAGACAGTTGAAAGATTTCAAAGGAACCGAAAGAAAACAACTCATCAACATCAATGATCCAAACTGTGACCAAACCATACACCTCTGACATTTTTTTCTCTTTCCCTATCCAAGATATTTGTGACTTGTCTCTTTTTGTATCTGTCTGTATGGTATAGGAATCTTACAAAGGGATAGAGTTTAAGTTGTAGAGTGATGCGTTAACAATTCTTGTTTCTTTCCCACCATTAATTGATTTCCAGCACACCATCCTAGTGGGTCATAACATACTGAATATGGGTAGGGGAACATTAGGCAATAGTGACCATTATATAATACATTTTAAGATGATCGGGGAAAAACATAAGTTTTACAAAAACAGGTTAATAGATTATAGAAAGGTTGATCTTTGTCACTTCAGAATAAATCTTGGAAAAGTAAAACGGGAAACAATCTTAACAAACAGCAACGTAGTGTTAACAATGGAAACTATGTAAAATGGTGCTCAGAGAGTTGAGGAAAGATATATCTGTTGAAAAGAAATTTAAAAAAGACTAAACTGTAGTGGTAGTCTGTGGATCAATAAAGTTCTAGGATACAATTGAGGGTTAAGGAAGAGGCTACCAATACATAAATGGATAGCAGAGGAATGCAGGCTAGGAACCGATGGAAAAGGAGTAGGAGAAGAGTAATAAAAACAATTTGGAAGGAACTATGAAATTAATTTATTGAGGACCATAAAAGAATAAAATATTTTATACACACATCAGTAAAAATGAAGGCTGTGATGGGAACAGACCCATTAAAGGTCAGAATGGATAATACCACAAGTAACAACAGAGGACAAAATATTAAATAACTACATTGCTTCTGATTTACCTGGAAGATAGAACAAGTTGACACAATATTGAATGATGAGATGAACAATAATAAAAGTGCACTCTTAAAATAATAAAGGGGCATGTTTTGAATACACTAAATAAACTCTAAGAGGGTCAACTTCTGATCTGATGGATTGTATCCAGGAATTTTAATGAATCTATGAATGGTTTAACAAAGAAGCCACTGCACAAATCTAATAATTTATCAGAGGATTTGTAAAAACTAATGTAATGCCATTGTTATAGAAAGGGGACAGAAGATGTCTGGGGAATAATAGACCATCATTGTTAGGAAAAATAACAGAATCTCTACTCAAGAAGAGAATCAATGAACATCGAGAAATGAGAAAAAATGCATAGTCATCATGGATTTCAAAGGGGAAAATTTTGCTTGGTCAACTTGTGAACTTTTAATGAGGGACAAGTAGCACATTGGATTGCTGGCTGGCTTCAAGACAGAAATAGAGTGGGAGTAAAGGGCAGGTATTAAAATTGGTACAAGGTGGAAAGAGGTGTTCCACAAGGATCAGGACTGGGATCATTCTGTTCACAATTTATATTAACAATTTAGACGTTGGAATCAAAAGCACAATTTCTAACTTTGAGAATGACCCCACAATAGAGAGATAATCAATATATGTATATAATATATGAGGACTTCAAAAAATTACAGGAGGACATTAATCATTTTGTAAAATGGGAAACTGCTTGCCGAATGATTCAACAGAGGTTTAGAAAAAGGTGATTGGATAGAATATTGTTACAGGATTAAAGCACTAGGGACATGATTTTGCATCCCACTAAAGCAAGTGGTGAAATCTGAGTTCAATTTATAAATCTGAAATTCAAAGCTATTCCAACGGTGCACATGAAACTATTGTCAATTATTATAAAAACCCATCTGGTTCCCTAATGCCCTTTAGGCAAGAAAAATCTGTTGTCTTCACCTGGTCTGGCCTACATGTGATGCAAGACCCTCACCAAACCTAGCTGACTCTTAACTGCCCTCTGAAATGGCTTAACAAGCCATTTAGTTATGTCAAAATGAAATCAGATGGACCAGACATTGACCAAGGCACCAAAAATTACAATGTCGCTCACAGTCCTGTTAACCCTGTAAAATCTTTCTTATTAACATCAAGGGACTTCCCAGTCAGGCAACAGCCTGATATAGTTATTCTCATTGAATCATACCTTACAGAAAATGTCTCAGATACCACCATCATCATCCTTAGGTATGTCTAGTCTCACTGACAGGACAGGCCCATCAAAGGTAGAACATGATGGTGAACATAGGAAGCGAGTTGATCTTGCAGTCCTCAACAGTAACTCCAGGCCCAATGAAGTCTCGTGGTACAGGTTAAACAAAGGCAAGGAGGTGCCCTGTTGATTAATGTCTGCCACACCCGCTGAACTGTTGAACCAATACTCCCTCATGTTGGAAACCACTTGCCTATGTTACTAAAGTTGACAAGGGCACAGAATGTATGGTGGATCCTTCAGTGTCTGTCACCAAGACTGGCTTGGCAGCACCACTGCTGACTGATCTTGCTGAGTCTTAAAGAATATTAATACTAGACTGGGCCAGGGCAGGTGGTAAAGAGACCCCATGCAGGGAAAAAAGCATTTTACATCATCCTCACCAACCTACAAAACTGGAGTCGGTAGGAATCAGGAGAAACTCTCTGTTGGTTGGAGTCATACCTGGCACAAAGGAAGATGTTTGTTGTTGTCGGAGGTCAATCACCTCTGTCCCAGGACATATTTCATAGAATCCCTATAGTGCAGAAAGAGACCTCTGAAAAGCATCCCACTCAGACCCACCCAATCCATGGAACCCTGCATGGGTATTTTTACCATGGTTAACCACCCAACCTACACATCCCTGGGCACTCAAGGCAATTTAGCATGGCCAATCGACCTAACATGTACCACTTTGGACTTTGGGAGGAAATCAAAGCACTCAGAGGAAATAGATGCAGACACAGGGAGAATGTGCAAACTCCACACAGACAGTCATCTGAGGCAGGAATCAAACCCAGGTCCCTGGTTCTGTGAGGCAGCAGTTCAAACCACTGAGCTACTGTGCCATAATTCCTAGGCCCAACCATCTTCAGTTGCTTCATCAATGACCTTCCCTTCATCATAAGGTCAAAATTAGGGATGTCTGCAGATGATTGCACAATGTTCAGTACAGTTCACTATTCCTCAGACTCTGAAGCAGTCAGTGGCCAACTGCAGCAAGACCTGGGGAACATTGAAACTTGGGCTGATAAGTGGTAAGTAACATTTGAGCCTCAAGTATCAGGTAATGACCACTTCCAATAAGTGTGAAACTAATACTAGCCCTTGGCATTCAATAGCATTACCATTGCTTAATGCACCACCGGTAACATCCTGGAGGTTACCATTGACTATAAACTGAATTGGACCTGTGATATAAATATGTTTGCTATAATAGAAGGTCAGATGCTGGAAATTCTACAGCAAGTATCTCACATCCTGACACCGCAAAGATTGTCCAGGCAGAAGTCAGGAGTCTTATGGAATTTCGCCACTTTTCTGGATGGCGGCAGTTGAGGAAATTCATCATCATCCAAGGCAAAGCAGCCTGTTGAATGGCATCCCATCCACCATTTTCAATATTCACTCCCTCTACCACCAACACACAGTTTGTCCCATCCACAAGGTGCACTGCAACAACCCAACAAACCTCTTTGGGCAGCACTTTCCAAACCCTCAACCTCTAACAGCTAAAAGAACAAGGGCAGCTGATGTTTGAAACACCACAACTTGCAATTTCCTCTAACTATACACCATCCTAACATCAAAATATATCGCCATTCCTACATTGTCTTTGGCGCAAAATCCTAAAACTCACTCCCTAACAGCCTTGTGGATGAACCCATGTCACATGAACTGCGATATTTCAAGAGAACAGCTCACCAACACCTTCTCAGGAGCCATTAGGGAAGAGCAGTAAATACTGACTTTGCCTGTGATGCCTACAGTCAATGAAGAAGGAACAAGCATGCATAGCAGAAGAGAAACTGACAGCTGTGAAGATGCTTCTGAAGTTCCTTCATGCAGTCTCCATCTAGGTCCTAGGGGATTGAACTAAAAGAAATATATATATAAAAGGCACTTTGTGCTTCTCAATTACTATCGCATTTAGAAATTCTACACAGGACATTTGACCAATTATATAGCAGTTCACTGGGCTGCATTGTTGATTTAATTGCTAATAGATCTTCTGTGACATGTTTTATGGTAAGTTGGAGGACATGCTTTCTATAATAACAGAAGATTTAAACTGTACCATGCATAATATATTATGATATACTACACAGCTGGTAAGATAAAACTGTTTCGCCTGCCATGTCCTTTAAAGATTATTTCAAGAAAATTGACACCAAAATGAAATCCATACTTGTGTGAGGTTAAGTGCCAGAAGATTGATTTATAGTTGATTACAATGCCTCAAATTTTCCGCAACAGCTGTGTGCAGCCATGGTGCATTTTCACACATGGTGCATTGCTACAATTGATGTCATTCAAAGTTCAGCCCTGCAGTTAATGCCCTCTTATAAGCTCATGCAGTTGAGTGGATGTAAAAATGCGAGAACAATTTCCCAGTGGCACTAAGGAATCATTTTATAGGTTAGTTGTTGATTGATTCCTTCTGATGTCATGCCGATTTTCCAAGTCCTTCGTCTGATTTCAAACAGCAACAGAAAGCACAAAGTCAACATGGAAAGGTGTGGCAAGTGCTGAGCGAGTCTTTGTTTACTTTGAGGGTTCTGCACAAACTGGTTCATCTTGATCACGGATAGCGGTTGAGGTGCCGGTATTGGACCGGGGGAGGACAAAGTCAGAAATCACATGACACCAGGTTATAGTCCAACAGGTTTATTTGAAATCACAAGCTTTCAGAGCACTGCTTTTTTGTCACCTCACCTGATGAAGGAGCAGTGCTGTGAAAGCTTGTGATTTCCAAATATTGACAAGGACTGACACTCTTTATTCATTGAGAGCTATTTCATTTCATTCTCTCTTGCATGAAAGAATCAGGTGGAGAATTCACATGGTTTCACTAGACTTACAGACTTCCCCATGGTGCAGATGCCTTTGATGGCATAAACATTGCTCTGTGAGTGCTGGAGGTCAATACTATTCTGGGATCAAAAGGGATTCCATTCATTCGGTGTGCAGCTGGTGTGGGACATTTGGCAGAGAATCATGCAGGTCAACGCCAGCTAGCACCAGTTTATTTTGTTGCTCTCACCTGTACCAGCTCAAATTGAGCCACTATGACAATCCAAGAGGTGGTTCCTGCTCAACAAGGGTCATCCACTATGGTATGGCTGATGGATCTGGTGAACAAACCCCGCACATATGTACAAGACACATACAATGACAGCCATTTTGCCACACAAAATGTGATCAAGCAGCCCATTGAAGTGTTGAAATCATCCTTTTGCTTCCTGACCCACCAAGAAGAACCCAACAGCATTCAGCAAAGTGCTGTCATGATTCAAGGCAGTCTATCAAATGTTGCATAACTTTGTCATCTTGAGGGCCATAGTCCTTACCACCAGCTAACTTACCACCAGCTATATGGCAGGCAGCTCAGGGGCAGGAATGTGAGAGGGAGTGGATAAAAGTGGAGAATTAGAGGAAACCTAAACAACACTTTCCAGCTCAACTCCTTGTGAGGAAGACATCCGATCACATTTGGAATTCAATTTCCAATTTAATGCTGTCTGCTCACTGAAATCATTTAAAACAGCACAATGTTGGCACTCTGCTTTCATTACAGTCAACGGGCACATACAAACCATGCTTTGTGATCCCCTTGCTCATTTTTTGGATGCTTCTCATTGGGCCCCTGTACCATTAACGAGACATCACATCCAAAATCTAGAACACTTTATAGAAATTAAACATTTTTCACTTTGTCTCTGTGTTGGGAATTATTAAGTCTCTCTTTTATCTGGTTTCCTGTGATGTAACACCTTGAAGGGAAAAGTACACAAGCTATTGGACCAATGGGCTGAGGTGCGGCACATAAGTTTAATTTAGATAAATGTGAAGTATTGCATTTTGGTAAAACAAACAAGGGCAGGACTTATACAGTTAATAGTAGTGCCCTGAGTAGAGTTACTGAACACAGAGACTTAGGGGTTCAGGTACATAGTACTTTGAAAGTTGCGTCACAGGCAGACAGGATGGTTAAAAAGGCATTTAGCATGCTTGCCTTAATTGCTCAGACCACTGGGTTGGAGTATCATGTTGAGGTTGTGCAGGAAATTAGTGAGACCACTTTTGGAGTACTGTGCACAGTTCTGGTTGCCCTGTGACAGGAAGGATATTATAGGCCAAACACAGGCAAGAGGGACTATTTTAGATTGGGAAACTTGGTCAGCATGGACAGGTTGGACTGAAGGGTCTGTTTCTGTGCTGTATGACTTTATCACTCTATGACTGTATAAGTAAATTCAGAATAATACACCAAATAACTCTTTACATCTGGTCTTGTTGAAAACTAGTCTCTTAATCAATTGCAATATCAATTCTTTACACATGTACAAACAATAATTTTCTTGTAACTATTTTTAGTGATTTCTTTTCAAATATACAGAGTGAACTAGCAGGAGCATCAAAAAAACATTTTTAATGATGCTGACACTAGTACTGCTTTCATAGTTATACTCAAATATTCAGCATCCATATAAGACCAGAATATATAGCAGTAGCATTAGGCCATTCAGTCCATCGAGTCTGCTCTGCCATTTGATCATGGCTGATATATTTCTCAACCCCATTCTTCTGCCTTCTCCATGTAACCTTCGATCCCTTTACTAATCAAGAACCTGTGTATCTCTGCCTTAAAAACACACAATGCCTGGTCCTCCACAGCCTTCTGAGGCAATGGCTTCCACAGATTCACCATGCTCTGGCTGAAGAAATTCCTCCTCATCTCAGTTCTAAAGGGTTGTCCCTTCAATCTGAAGCTGTGCCCTCAGGTCCTAGTCTCTCCTACTATTGGAACTTCTCCACATCTACTTTATTCAGGCCTCTCAGTAATCTGTAAGTTTCAATGAAATCCCCCCTTCCTTCTAAACTTCATTGAGTATAGACCCAAAGTCCTCAACCACTCCTCATATGCCAAGCCCTTCATCCTCAGGCAATTCTTGTGGACCTCCTCTGGACCCCCTACAAGACTATGATTTGCCTATTTTATAAACTCGGTGATCTAACAATATTTGTTTGACCGTTGGTCAATGTTAGGAAAAGGCTGAAATTAACTGGAGCTCCAAGCATTTTTGGGCCAAGTTCTCTGCAATCATTGACTGTTCAGAAGATGAAGCTCTGAGAGATTCCTTTCACTGTTTCCAGCAGCTAGTTCCTGCTCTCCAGAAAAATGAAACATTGCATCAATCTCAGAGCTAGAGATGGCTGCACAGGGACTGATTTCAATGAAATACAGACAGCATTGTTAGTTCAATAAAATTATCACGACATCTTATTAAAAGCAATATACTGTGGTTTCACATTTTAAACTAACTCAGCAATTATACCTATGTGAGGAGAGCAGAACTAATTGGTAAACGCTGTACATTTAATTTGTGCTTCTACTTGCAAGTTCCTGTAGATTGACTTGAGACTTTGTATTTCAATAATTTTCATTTATATTTCATTTTCATCACAGGGTAAATAAGTGGAAAAAATATATTTAATTTTAGTTCAGAAAATGGATAGTCATTTTCATAAATGCTGACTGCTGGTTAATAAAAAGTACTAAAATTCCTTGCTATCGCATGTTGATTGGCCTGTAGTTTCTTGTTGCAGAGCCCAAAGATTAAAAGCAAACTTGTTCTAATGTTGTACCTACTTTTCTGATGGGAAATTACACCTAAATATCATCCCAATCTTATTAGAATGAATCCAAGCTTAAAATGGCCATAAATAATCAATGCTCAAAGAAAGCATCAAGCCCTTCAATGTACTTAAATACAATTCAGGTAACCCCTGCACATATGTTTGAAAACTTACAATTGCACAAGATTAATGTGACTTATCTTCAGGCATTCTGATTCAAGGATTAGGTAAAGACATAAAAGCCATTTTGGTTTTCACGTGGACTGCAGTAAACGGATCAATGCTTTGCAAATAGCAATGAGATTAATGGTGGATAAGAGAGCAAGCATTATGGGAGATGATCATGTGGCAGTAATGACACTGAGCTAGTAATCCCAAGGCCTTGTAGCACATAGTTTTGAATTCCATCATGGAAGGTGATGGAATTAGAATTCAATTAATTAATCTGGAACATAAAACTAACTGTCTAAAAGTAAAAGTAACAGTGAGAATATATTGGAAAGTCTTCTACAGCAAACTAACATTGTCACTTGAAGTCTGTAGGTGTTCCATCTCCAGCTTATAAGGACTAAGGCCTTCTCTGAGATGTTTCCAGTGGTTCTGAAAAAGTAAAAGTAACAAATTATTAACAGTTGGGTGAATCCAGAAAAATATTTGTTCTTTCAGAAAAAAAAGCAGATTTTCCTCAGAAGTTTTTCACGATGAGACAAAATCAATAAACAAATCTATAAAAAGATAGGTACTTGCTGATTTCACAGTCTAAGCTATTTGACAACCAGAACAATAAACTCTTGTTGGAACCACTTGACTGTATTTTTAAACAACTGAATCGATCGGCTCTTTCTCTTTCCTGCATCACTGCAGTCATTCAGATTAAAGACTAAAACATTTTTTTCTCTAACAATTTAGAGTCATAGAGTTGTACAGCACAGAAACAGATCTTTCGGTCCAACTCGTCCATGCTGTCCAGTTATCCTAAATAAATTTAGTCCCATTTGCCAGCATTTGGCCCATATTTCTCTAAACCCTTCCTATTTATATACCCATCCAGATGCCTCTTAAATGTTGTAATTGTACCAACCTCCACCACATTTCTCAATTCTTTTTAAGAACAAAAATATGACAGAGCTCTGTGAAATTAATAGCGTTGAACTGCCCTCAGGAAGACTGCATACATCCTGTGGTGATTTTATTCAGTTCTCTGCTCCCAAGCCAAGATAAGCTGCAGCTATTTGAAATGCTTTAAACCGGGGGCAGTTTGCAGCTTACAAGCCAGAAACGCCCCCTGTATGTAAGCTGCATTCCGATTGATAGTTAAGAGAGTGGTCACTGCCAGCTAGGCCTCCTTCTCAATGTGTTACTATAAATCAGGACCGGGCATTCTGTTTGATCAACAGCCCACATCAGCAGCCCCGACTATACTAATCATTGTAGCAACTTGCCAAGCCTTCTTAGGTAACAACTGCCACCTTTGCCTCAGAATAGTAGGAACTGCAGATGCTGGAAAATCCGAGACAACAAGGTGTAGAGCTGGATGAACACAGCAGGCCAAGCAGCATCAAAGGAGCAGGAAAGCTGACGTTTCGGGCCTGCACCCTTCATCAGAAATGGGGGAGGGGAAGGGGGTTCTGAAATAAATAGGGAGAGAGGGGGAGGCGGATAGAAGATGGATAGAGGAGAAGATAGGTGGAGAGGAGACAGACAGGTCAGAGAGGCAGGGATGGAGCCAGTAAAGGTGAGTGTAGGTGGGGAGGAGATAGGTCAGTCCAGGGAGGACGGACAGGTCAAGGGGGCGGGATGAGGTTAGTAGGTAGGAAATGGGGGTGCAGCTTGAGGTGGGAGGAGGGGATAGGTGGGAGGAAGAACAGGTTAGGGAGGCAGGGACGAGCTGGACTGGTTTTGCGATGCGGTGGGGGGAGGGGAGATTTTGAAACTTGTGAAATCCACATTGATACCATTGGGCTGCAGGGTTCCCAAGCGGAATATGAGTTGCTGTTCCTGCAACCTTTGGGTGGCATC